>NC_047528.1:115787543-116132904 GCF_012275295.1 Melopsittacus undulatus | reverse complement strand
TGCAAAAGTGGGGACTAACATGAAGGGTAGGCAAGGTAAGAGCAATGACTATATATTGTTGTTTATAACCTGAAACTCCTGAGGTAGGGATTGCTTTGCTTTTGCAAAATATCCAAGTAATGGCATGGGACTGAGAGATTTTGCTTTTATAGAAGACTTTTGCAGTTTCCTTGGTCTTGAAATGATGCTCCAATGAGTTTCAGATACAAGTAGCGATCTCTTGCTTACTCTGAAAGTTGATTTACAATATGCAATCTAAACCAGAACAAACAAAACCCCACAAATTGCTGCAATTATAGAGATACTGTGTTTTCTACATTGCATTAGAAAGAAACCATAATGGCTTTGTTTGCCTACTTTCAAAAGAGGAACAGAATTATTTCAGAATGCTCAATTTTGATGGAAAACAATAACCCTTATTTATTTGTAAGTAATTCCGTCTGTTGTTGATGGTGTCTTTCATTGTTCTGAGTTTGGCAGTGCATTTGTTTTTCCTTTTTTCTTTCTTTTTTACCTTATCTCCAATTCAGATTTTTCAAGCAAGAGTTTCAACTGATATAAATAGGCAAAGTTCTTATGAAAATGGTGCAGTTGTTTCTTTATTTAAATTGGACTGACTATTCTCATTTCTAGTTAAGTAATAGATGTTTTCCTCATTGTAAGCAATAGCATTCTGCTTTTTAAATTAAACAATTGCTTGCAAGAGGTTGAGAATGGTGCAACAGCAGTTGTTGAACCAGTGGAGTTATGCAGAATTTGTAGTTGTCATCTGTCACTAATAGAAGTTATATGTGCAGAGCAAAAAGATTATAGCACTGCAGACAGGAATTGATGAAGAGGTGTATTCTTCTGGTTTTATGCATACCGTAGTGTAAGGCAGATGGAATATTTTAGGAGGAAGTATGTGTTTGCATTTGTATCTGGGAGCATGGTATGTAGCAGTGATGTAATACCACATGAGCCTGTGAATGTGAACCATCTAGCTTTGTCAGATTTGAGAACCAGTGTGAGGCAAAACTGTTTCAGAAGAAGATTGAGACGTAATGAATATGCAAGTAGCTTTCTGTTAGTTGGAATTCAGTTCATATATTTTACCAGTTGCTCTTTGGCTCAATTTTCTTTAACCCCTATCTGCATATATGAACACATATGTAGTGGTACCTCTCAATGAAGTTGCTTGGTATTCCTCATAGGTACCTTTGATACTGCTTATAGCTTTACTATGCTTTAACCAGTGAACTCAAGTTTTAATGTTGGATATCTAATTCAGATTTGCTTCTGGCTCTGCATATCTTTTAATTTTCAATAGTAATATAAGCCAAAGTGAAAGAAAAATGCATGTATGCAGCCATGCTGAAGAACAGCTTGCCAGTTTTTTAACAAGTTCTCTAACATACTTGAACAGTCAATGTGTGTCTAGGCAGGGTAGTGTCATTTTCTGACAGGGATGTAGGGGAAATACAGTTATTTTAAACCATTTTGTCTTCTAAAATCAGTGGGTTTTGCTCATAATAGAGAAAGGTTTTAGCAGCTAAACCCTGAGGTTTTAGCTTTATGGGGCATGGTCTGTAGCAGTTTGTACTTACTAAACTGCATATACATTCTTTTAATTCCAGAAAATAATTAAGGAGACTTTCATAAATCCAGTTTAGTATTTAAGTGGCCATGCCTTGTAATAGTTGTTGTTGATCTCTGTTTCTTTTCTAGTGATTTCTAACGCTTGCTTTTTGGCCACTGCTGGACACTGAGCTGGCATTTAGTGGGAATAATCATAAAGCATACAAGATCAACCACCTGCATGGTACAGGAGTGCCCATTACTTCATATGTGAAACTGGGATTACTTTATTTTTCTCCTTTAGTGCATTTATTTCAGTTTTCTCATCTTGGATTTTATCTGTGTTTTACTGCCCAGTTATTCAGTACTGTCAGGTGCTCCTGCAGCCCACACGCATTCAGGTTTTCTAGGTGTTTTGTACCAAACTGGCAGTGGATGTTTAAGAAGGATTTAAGGGTCGAAACCTCCTGATTAGTTTGTACTCCAGAGACTCTATAATTTGGGCATAAGACAAAGACTTGGTTTTGGTTTAGTTGTAGCTAAAGTGAAGAAGACAAAGTTGGAACAACATGGTAGTTATTATTAGGCTTTAGAGATGCAGGGTTAGGTTGGTTGATTTTTCTTTCCTTCACTTTCTTAGATGAGGAAGTTCTTAACAAAAAAGAATCAGTGGAGTAAGGTAAAATGAGAAA
Source organism: Melopsittacus undulatus (assembly GCF_012275295.1). Lineage (NCBI taxonomy): Eukaryota > Metazoa > Chordata > Aves > Psittaciformes > Psittaculidae > Melopsittacus > Melopsittacus undulatus. The sequence continues at coordinate 116,130,655 of NC_047528.1, read as the reverse complement.
TAACCAAAGCAATAAGAGTTTTGCTTAATATGTTGAAGGAACCATTCTATTGATGTCCTTGAAGTAACTGGACTGTTTTTGTACTGCAATGACTAGTGAGATCTTGCCCATTGAAGCAGAGAGGCAGGACTGGAGTTTTTCCTGTCTTCTTTATGCATTTGTAGCTTCTTCTTCAGTTTTGTACTTACAGGATAGTTTTTGAAGGCACAATCGATTTCACAGTACCACTGGCCAGAAAACAAGGCTTTGGATGTGGTGGGAGCTTCTGGTCTTTCAAGATTTGTTCTAGCTTGAGCAGCATTTGTCATGAAAGGCAGAGACCTGAGAAGCACCAGTCTCAGCCATCAGCATACCCACTGGAAATCCAGCTTGATTTTTGTTATTTTTACTGGAATTCTTTTAATTAGGACTTTTTTTTTCCTCCAAGATGTAAAATTCCTTGTTCTTACTTTTTAGAAGTGTTTCTTCATTGTCAGATTTGTAGGGTTCTCACTGCTTCAGCTTATTTAAGTATTTAATTGGAAATAAATAGGCCCTATAATGATGAATTTAATGGCAAAAGAAGTTTGTAAATGTGGAGGGATAACACTGTCCTTTAAGGCTATGTCACTGCCCACAGAATGTAGAACCCCACAGTGATTTCTCAATCTCTCTTACAGCTCAGCTTTCAGCAACATCCATAATACATGGCATTAAGTATTAATTTGGGCTTTTATGCTCCAAGGACATTGCATGCTGGTAACCAATATATTATCCATATATTTTTGTTCTTCCTGTTCCACCTCATACTTACTGGTAGATCTTGCATGTTTGTGTTACTGAAGAGACATAAGATAAAGTAGTGCCCTGACAGCTTAAATATCATTTCTGAAAATGAGCTGTTGTGAATAGGTAAAGTTCTGATATGCAACTGTTTGAATTTAAGCCATCAGGTGTACAGGAAGAGTCTGAATGCTGTATCGTACAGATCTTGTCATGCCTTTGCTCCTTAAGATCAGAGCAGTGCCCTTTTCTGTGTCTGTTAGTCATTACAAGGCAAAGATGTTACTCTGATCACTCTTAAACCTTGGGTATGTTGTTATTGTTTCATTGCCTGTCTAGCTCAAGTATTCTACACTTTTAAAATCCTTTTCCCAAGGTCTTTAGTTTTCTGAGGTGACCAAAATAGTTTTTCTTCATACAGTGTAATGCTGTGAACTACTGAACACTTCCAATGAGACGCTGTGTGTGCTCTCCTTGCATTGATTTCATTGGGCTTCAAGTTGGGTCACTGAAAGAAACTGTGGCAGCTTACCATCTGCTGATGAAGTCTGCCTTCTTTTAAGCTAAAGGGAAGGGAACTGAAGTAGCTCACTTGTGCTAACTCAGTGAAGCAATGTGTGGAAAACAAAACCATCCGAATCATCATTTTGGAAGTTCACATGGCAGATGATTTCCTCTGTCTATGAAGTTACTCTCTGGAGTGAGCAAGGGACTGAATCCAGTGAAGAAATCATCATCCCCCTTTAACAGCCAAACAGTCCTGAAAATAGGAATTCTGGAAAGCTGCTGCCTTGGAGTCTTGATATAAAGCTGTGAAAACTTGTTTCTAATCTACTGATTAGACATTTCTGGCTGTTTTTGGTCTGCTGTGATGGTACCTGTGATGTTCCAAGAGTAAAACTCCCATCCCATTTTGAAAGAGTATTCAAAGGGTACCTGACCAGAATTGAGAACTGTACAAGGGCAAAACAGAACAACCCTCACACTGTATGTTGATAGTGCTTTCAGCATCTCCAGAAAATGGATTAATAGCAGTGTGGAGCAAAATTCTTTGGCCACAATGATCTTCTTTTAAAACAAAGGGCAAAGTCAGACAATGTAACTGTCTTTAGAAGTTTGCTGAGAGTGTAATTAACCAGTGTTGTGAAAATAGAAAATCATGCTTAAACATCACTGCTTTTGCTTACTTTGAACATGGTGTTCAAACCAAACAGGACAAAATTGTACAGTTTAAGCCCAAAGACCATTAGAGTGTTCTAGATTCATCTCAGATGGACATTTTTTTTTGTATTGGCTTTTATTTTTGATGTCATAAATAAGCTGAGACATGAATTTGCCCATTTGTTTTGTTCATTGGCAAATCTACAGGTTTCTTCCTTCTTTGTCAGCTTATTTAAGTACTTAGTTGAGAATAAATAGGCACAATAATGACAAATATAATGGCAAAAGAAGTTTGTAACAGGGATTGTTATTGTTTAATTTGAAGCACCAGGGATCAGAAGTTCAGCTTGAAAGTCAGATAAACATTGAACCAAGAGATGATCTCTACCCAAGCATTTACCAACTACTGCAGCAGTGGAAGTGTTGAATGATTCATGTTTCAGATTTGGGTTTAGCCTGGTCTATTCAGTGCTACACATTTTAAACTCATTTCTCTGTGTGGGAAATGCATTTTAGCTGAAGGCAGCTAGTACCTTGAGATCTTTAATTTCCATGGATAGCAGACAAGATGATGCTTGCAAATGCGGTCAGAAAGAGGCCTGCTTCTAAGTAAAGAATCTGCTGGATCAGTAAAGCAGTGCTTGCAAACAGTTACTTTTTCTCATGGGAAAGAACATGTTGACATTATATTGATGGCATTTGAGTTGTATCAATCTTGGCAGTGCTTACTTTCTGTGGGCAAGAGATGCCTGTTGATTTATATACTAGTGCAATTAACTTCATACTTAATGTATCTTATCTCGGAGGCTGACCTTCTGTGAAAATAGCCTTTAAAATAATACTGTTATTGAAGTGGTCAGCAGAAAAGGCATTAATTATAGATCCCATTATAGACCTCATTTAATTTAGTATTTGGTACTTACTTATTTTTTGCCTCTGGCTAGATGATAATGAGTGAATTCACTCATTCTGCATGGTGTTCTGGCCTCTTAATAGCACAGAAACATTAAATACTAACACATTTTTTGTGTGTGTGTGAAAAGCTAATGAATTTACTCTCTTTTTTGTTGTCTGCAAGCAGCTTGTGGCTTTTGTTTTTATGTTTAGTAATTAACAGCTGTTAAAACACTTCACACATGCAGCTTCTGAAGGGGTATCTATAATCCCTAATTTCTGGATGTTAATGATTCCTTTTTGTTCTAAAATGAAACATTGCCGAATTATTGAAATGGGCAGCCCTTTGCAGCAAACAGATAATACGCTTTCTGTTTCTTTATACATATTTTTGTGGCATCTGAAATAGCATCACTGGCCTTTAGGTTGATGCTGTTTGAAATGAATGGGACAGCCGACAGCCCTTTGTTCAAGCAGCTGGAATACTCAGGGGGATCTTGCTGAACCTCTTCCGTTTTCATCCTATGTTTTCCACACGGAAGGAAGGCTTTACAATTGAAGTAAATTAAAATGTTAGGTTGCCTGTGCTCTCCTCCTTCAGATTGCTGCAGGAATGGTTCATTTACCTTGGGAAGTGCTGGAAACAGTTGGTCCTTTGTCCCTGAGTATTTGTTATTTCTTTTGCATAGTTCAGTACAAGTTTCACTGCATGGCTTGTATTTCTTGTTTGCTGCTTTATTCTTTCTTGTTAGATTTTAACTTTAAGTGTTGAAAGTTTCAGAGTGGAGTTGTGGTAGGAGGAGGTTGGGCAGAGCTCACATAAAATGACATGTAAGCCTCTGGTGAGCTAGTATGCTCGAACTTCCCTGTTTTCTGTTTATATTATAGAGGGAATTGTATTTATTCAGGTTTTGGGGGCAGTTGAATTCAAAATTATTACAGATTTGTCCCAGAGCCTGAAGCAAAAGCAGGAGTGAGGAGTGTATGGTTTGTAAGGAAAAGAGAATGGGAGGTCAGCAATTCAGGGCTGTGCTTCAGATAACTTCTCAAGTTACTCTTCCCATTACTTCTCCTCCCTCAGTCTCTGCTCCTATTAAGCCTCTTTCCCTTTTATGCCTGAAGAAACTTCACTGTTAGGACATTTTTGTGCTCTTCAGATGAACTCCACCAGTGTGTCATTTTCTGGTGCTTTCTGTGCATCAGCCTGCATGTGTTGTCCCTTTGGTCTTTTGGAAGGTCTCACTGTGATTTGTCTGTAATAGTGCAAGAAACTCACACAGTGGAGCCCTCTTTTTGGCCTGGGTACTTTGAGAATGTAAAAAGTCCCCTTTTTGGATGCAATGTGTCTGTTTCATAAGCAAATAAACTTGTAGAACATAGAGCAAACCTGATTTGACTTGTACACACATCCACTGCTACAGACAGCAACTAAAGTAAAGAGAGGGAGAACATGGATTTTAAAGAATGCTTTGTAGGCAAAGGCCTTTTTGTACACAAAATATAAAGAAGGGGAAAACTAATTTAAGCTTTCCGGAAGTTAAACACAATCAGTTAAATAGTGGCTTAAATTAAAGTTCATGTCTTGATTTTCTTTTTAATGGTTATGATTCATGTTCACTGAATGAATAAATGAAGATTAATGAACCCTGGAAAATGTTAATTTACTAATAGAATGGAATTACCTTATGAAACCATCATAAAAGGTGTTTATGGACTGTAAACAATACACTCTAATCTGTATCATGAGTCTTGTCTGAGATTTATATCATGTATTTTGGGGGGAATAACAGTTGATAAACATTCAAGACAGCCAGATGAAGTTTTTTAATGTAAAACAGATTACATGCTGATGAAAACTGATGATTATGCAGAGTCCTCAATGATGATTTTTTTCTTTGTAATTGGGAAAAGTCTCCAAAAGTGGAGGAATAGGAGTTACTTGAATGTAATAATAGTACACGAAGATGTGTGTGCAGAAAAGTGCCTCGTTGAACAAGAGTTAGAACTTCAGCATGTTGTTTGCTTTGGAAATAGAAAACAAAAGGCAGTGCCAAAATGAAAATAAATGCACAAAGGGTGAACGTGGGTAAGTATAGCAATGTATGCTCATGCTTGAATAAAGAAGGTCGGGACCAGGACTGAACTACAAAGCATTCTGCAGTTGAAACATGAAGTAATCTATTCATGCACCTTTATCGCATAGGTGAATCTTTTCAGTTGTATTTTGCGTTAAATGTACGTTGCTGTCCACATGTGTTGCTCTCCACAGAACCCACTGCCTGTATCTCTGTGAAACCAAAAGCAGAAAGAAAAACCCCAAACCAGCCCTTCTGTGTGAGGGAAAGTGAAGTTGTGCCTCAGGGTTGTTTCGCAGGGTATCTTTCAGTTACAAAGGGGCTATAGCTCATTCTTTTGCAACTGCACGGAGTTTCTCTTTAGTAGTTTTTTGGCATCTAGACAAGTGATGGCTTGTCTTTATATGAAGATTTTGCAAAATGTAGCTATACAGCTGCCCACTAAACAAAATCATGCAGTTGATCCATCTCTTTCCTTTCAGCTCTTCATGATGTTCATAACCTTTTGTTTGTCTTCTGTCTTGTGCTCTGTGGGATATTATTAGACCACTTAACATGTTGTCTTTAGCCAGTGTCCAGAAGATACAAGTCATTGTGTATAAATGTTGATGTTCAGTGGCTAGTCTGACATTTTCCAGAATTGGAAAACCCTATGTTCTATCCCTGTTGTCTGCTTCTATAGAGTACCTAAGGAATAAAGTGGTGCTTTAGTGCTGCAGATTTAATATGTGAGACTTCATAGGAGTTTTTCTTTCACCATTTCAAGGACTACTTTGAAAGTCTAGCCATTCATCGCTAAGTAACAATGGCACTTCTGTGTCATTGCTTATGTCTGTCATTTATGGCTGCTCTCCTTTAATTCTCCTAGTCTAATGAGTGTGGTACTGTGAGGCTGTACTCAGGTCATTGGGAAACTCTCTGGGTGATTCTTACTGGAATTATGTAAACTAGAGTGACATCAAAAGCTTCATGAATGCCATGACTGATGACATGGCTAGCTCAAAAAGCAAAGGGTATGATGAAAATAAGGCATTTGTTCATCTACCATCTAACCGAACAGCTTTGGAATATATCAGGCAGTGATTTAAAACGCACTCTTCCTTCCTTCTCCCTTCTGCCTGGTGTTGCTCATGTAATGCAGTTGTTGCTAACAATGAAATAATTCTGTAAAACTTTTTTTGGGGGGTTATTTTATTTTAGTTTAGTTTTTGTTTTTCATTTTTCCCCAAATGTATGCAGTAGGATAGCTTTGTCATCAGCTAGGTTAGTACCTAGTGGGCTAGTCACTTTGCTATGATACCTGCGGGAGTGGTCCTAGGCATTTACAGCAGTGCTTCTCTACAGTTTGTTAGGTTTCTGGATGTTCTGTGTCTTGCTGTGGTTATTTCCACAGCTGCACTTACCTACTGTGTGAAGTCATTCCTAGCCCTCCTCTAGCCTGTCTTCCCCACTGTACAGTGTTTTAACTCGGCATCTGGGCCATCACAAGGAAAACACTAGCCTTTGCTGGAATCTGTGACCTAGTTGCTGCACACTTCCTTCTGGTCTTCAGGGCTTGTTCCCAACCTGTGCAGTGGTATGGAGAGGTGCTTTGTAGTCTGTTTGAAAAGCCCTGTATGAGAGAGAGAGAGCCACTGGTTTGGTTTGGGATTGTTAGAAGTGTTTGAGCTATCCACTGTTCTTGGGAAGATAGTGAGCTGCATCATATATGCTCATATCATATAGAAATAGTGAGGTTTATCATGCAACTTACCCTGATGCTGTGGGGATGCTGTGTTTTCTAATACACAGTTACAAAACAGAGTGATCCTGAAGTTACTGTAAGAGCAGGAGGTGTGGCCAGCCATCTCCTCTCAGTAGCAGGGTACTGAGAACCCCTGGGTTCTCTCAGATGTGGTTTTGTCCCAGAGCATCTCCAACCCACAGGTCTCCTAGGTACACAGCAATTGCTTGTGCTTGTGTCACATGAGTGGTGACATGTGGGTAATAGAGACAGGATGATTGAACATCTTAGCTAATTTAATAAGTGTAACATGTGTGGATTAAGAAAACTTCCAGTATAAATATATGTTTATGGAGAGTGATTTATTGTAACAATTTTTTGCTGTTAACAGTAACCGCTTAGCAATAGTGATTTTAATTAGCAAATTGCTTTTTTCAGCTTGAAAGCACTGTAATTAATTGATACTATAATTCTTTGTATTGTTGGGGATTTCAGTGCTGATTCTTAATTACAACATGTCTCTAGGAGCAAAAAGTTTGCAGAAAGACTTGTATGGAAAAATCCTGTGGAAGGTGATACATGTGTCTCTGAAATCAGTTACATTTGTTGGTTGCAATTTTTGAGTGTTGTTACCAGAACAGCTATGGAAAAATGTGCTGTAACGTAGCCCTTGACTGCATTTGGGGGACAAATAGAACCATTACAATTTTGTTAATTATAATGCATTTTGTTTTTCCTGTAAGCCATTGAAATACGAGTAATGTCATCTCAGCTTCCTTTTCAGGTTCAAAAGGACTTTTCAGTCAGTGTTGCTGACAGAAATGGCCACTCCAAAGTGGGCAGAAAACTTCTGTCTTCTATGGAATCTTTTCTTGCTTGGACCTCAGGAAAAGAAAAGCCTTTCTAAAATGAAAAAGCCATCTGTTATGGCCCATTAAGTGACATAATGTAACATGAAGGAAGTCTGAAGCATTTGTCAAATGATCAATAATAAATAACTTTTTAAAGTAGAAAAGTAGCTATTCCGTAAAATGACATTGTCAGAATTTAGCTACAGTAAAATACAACCGTAGAAAACCAAATGAGAAACACTTTTTACTTCTAAACCTATCCCAAAGGAACTGTTAAGTGTGGTGTGTTTGAATCTTGTTCGTTGCTTAGAGGAAGAACAGGCTAAGGTGTAATTGGAGTGCTTGGGGAGAGGTGGAGAGGAACTGCTGCTGAGGAAGACTGCAGCTTTTGCGGGGAAGGTCTTCCTCAGCCTGACAGGGATTTCAGGTGTTCTTCAGCAAAGAGATGTATTGATGCATGTAGGGAAGAGAAGAGTAAGGGTATTTGTTTTATGAGTCTGTTCTGAATGCAGACTACATGTTTGAATCTCACACCAGCATGGCTCAGGTCGCTGTGAGTTGTGCTGAGCTACCCGTGTGAGAGGGATTTCTGTCTCTTAACAGAAATCTTTGGACTTTGTGCTTGGAGTAGAAATGTAATGTTTGTGCTTGCTCATGCATGCACAAGCCCAGACAAGCTAGGGTAAAGGAGGCTGAGATCAGTGGTTGCTTCCATGCTGAGCAGAAAATGGAACATAAGGCCATACAAAGTCTTCATAACTTTCTTTGATTACATTGTCTGTTCTTTCTACCACCATTGTTATTTCTGGGAGCAACATTTTTACCATTAAGGATAAATCAGCGATTTAATGCATCCTTGTGTAGTTGTAATGCTTCAATAAGCTCATTTCCAATTTTCATATATACCATTTCTATAATTTAGTAGGATAATATGTGTGGCAAAAAGCATAAATGAGCGACTGCTGGCAACTAGGCTATTCAATTTTCAACACAGTCTTGCTGACTTCACTTACCTGCCTGCTGTTTAGAAGGGGATCCTGGTTTTACAAACATTAGCAAGTTTAACATCAAGCCTGTTCAAGGTAAAACACAAATGGGTTTTTTTTTGGGATGAAACTCATGATAAAATGCTCAGAACCCAAGGATGCTGTAGCTTGAAGTAAGTGTAGTTCGAATTAAGGAAGTCTTCCTTGGCCCTGAGGAATATTTTAGTAGTTTTCTGACAAAGAAAAGTTAAGTCAAGTTGTGAAGTTTGAAGACTTTGTTGTTGAGATGTTTTCTTCTCCAACCATACATATTTTACTTTGCTGCAGTTGAGTCTTGAGTACATTTCTGCTATATATACTCATTTTTATGGGTTTTATATAGGTTATATAGGTTTTATACTCATAAATGGGCTTTGATATTTATTTATTTATTATTCTTTTTGAAAGTTCCTGGCATTTGATTGAAGGCTTTACCCTAACAACTGGGCTTTCAGGAGGTCATTACCAGTATCTTTTCTTGGTCTTCAGAACAATGTGTCCAGTCCTTTCTTGCTATCATTCTAGACAATATTTATTTAATATCTTCCCTAAATAAAAGATAATCAACAGTTTTACCTGTGTTTTAGACAAGGGTATTTATTGTAGTTTTTTACCTTTAATCCTGAAATGTTGTTGAAAAATCCAAATCCAGATTTCCTCGAAGCATGGAGGATGTTCAGGTCAGTGGAGGCACTTCATCTCTGAATGGGAAGCTTATGCTTCAAGCTACAACCTGCACTTCTAGTGTATGGCTAAGTAAAGTGATTTCAAATGGTTTGCAGATTGCAGGCCGTGATGAATGAGCACTGAAAACATTTGATCTGCTTTGCTTTGGTATCAATCTGTTGTGTTAAGAGAGAGCATATGGGCAGATCATGCAGGCCCCTTGGCTACGGCGAGTGCTGGCGCCTCAGCAGATTTCTGATCAAGACTGTCTAATATCCACACGTGCTGGTGAGGATTCCCACTCCTCATACCGACAGCCGGGATAACGAGATACCCAGATAACATACATGCAGATGGAAACGTCGCTTTTATCCCCGTTAATGGAAGACACACGGTGATAAAGCTGTTTGTTTGTGAGATGGAACATATTCTAGTTTAACACTTGAACTTCGCCTGGTAGCGTTTTTAACACAAGTTTTTAACAACTCTAATGATTTGCCTTATGCACAAATTTTGAATAAGTCTACTGTATCCAAGACTGTATAGTCTAATGTAATCCAGATTTTAATTCAGTCTTACATAGTGGTACCATTGTGATAATTTTCTTCATGGTCTAGCAATTACAGTTGGCGTTTGCTGCTCCATAGAAAACATTTTAGTTATATTTGAGTGGACTTTGCTGGGTTTTTTCTTTTTGACAGTGGTATAGGTAAGAAAACCCCTGGCCATTGCTATAGTGATGCTGTAGAGAAGTAATTTGTTTGCAGTTAAATCCACCACTTCTTCAGAAATTGATTCTGATTCTTGAAGTTGCTTATCACATGTGAAGGCAAAAACGTTCTTTAAAGAAGAAAACCTTATCATTTATCTGTGTTATGAAATTCTTCGATGATCAATAAAGACTGTCTCACCCCAAGAGCTGGAAGACTCACATTTACATCTTTTCATGCCATCTGAATAATTCTGAAGAGAGAAACTGGCTCACTCTGTGAACAGGTGGTACAAGCAAGATGAGAGCACTTGATGAGTTCTTTCTCTTTTCCCCCTCCTTCTTCATTGTATTTCACTGGTATTTCAAAATACGGTGAATAATTATAATAACAGTTACAGAGAAATTATCTGTAATCAAATACAGAATGATTTCCATTTCAAACACAATTTACTGGTTTAAAGTCTCATGGTAATGAATACTATTAAAAATAAGGGGGGGAAGGGAGGGAACCTGTTTTCTCCATCTGTCTTTCAGACTCCTTGATACCAGAGAGAAAAGTAAGTAAAATAGAAAGTTTCTTCTTTTGTGAAACTGCTGGTTACTGCAGCTACAATTCTGCATCACTGCTGTTAGATCTTTACTCCTTTATACATATATATGTACACATTTTCTCTGTGAAGTTTTTGTCATAGATACACTCTTATTAGCAGCATAATAAGAGCACCAGATACATCCTATGTTACCATAAGATAGGTCCTGATTACCGGGGAAGTGGTGGAATGCAATTAGCTTCTGATCTTACAGGCCAGAGACAAAGTGTTAAATTAATAATATGCAGAAGGGAAGAATGTTTGCGTATTACTGTTTTCAGAGTGCGTTTGAATAGGCAGGAGAGCATAGCTGGTTTGTGTAAGGACAGAGTTCTGTTGAGAGCTGTTTGCAGGGCTTCATTGTTCCAGCAGGGCTTCATTGTTCCAGGTTTCTGATGGGTCACACACTTTGCAGGAGTGATGGCTGGTAAGGTCCAGCACACTCAGTAGGCAGGCTGCTGCTCTTATTCCCTCTGAAAAATGGCACTGATTTGATCTCCATTTCTTTCCATGCCAGCCATGGCTGCATTTTAAAGGGACTGTTTTTAAATGGTTCACTTCTCCCATAGGAGATGTATTCCCTTTGCTTTGAAACTGTTTATGTTTAGTGTCTCATGACAGATACTCTGCAGCTAAAACTAAGGTTGATGGTTTAAGACTACCTGGTGTTTATGGAGGACAGGTTGATGAGAGATCTGTTGAAAATGAGAAGGAAAGGGCATGTAAAGGTAAAAGGAGTCAAATACATTGCATGTTGGGCTCCAGGGGTGGTGGCTTGTGGAGTGAAACCTTGCAGGGCAAAGAGAAGGAAAGAGTGAAGAGGTGTGGTTTGATTTTGAGAGAGAACAACGCTGCAGGCAGCAGCAAGAGCCCTGCCAAAGGTCAGAAGAAAAAGTGTGATCTCAGAAGTTTAACTTCTGTTAAATAGTCTTACTTTGAACAAAGAGTGGAGTACTTGAAGAAGAGGAACATGGAGTCAGTCCCATGAGACCATTCTCTGGTGAAGAGGTTGAATTAATCTGATGTGTTGCACAAGAAAAGGCTCTAATCCATCTCTTGTGTTGTCAGAAACAAACAAATATAAATCAGTTTTCTTTGTGTTTTATTTATAGCTGCAAGTCCTTGCAACACACTGTTCCTCTGTGATAACCTTAGGCTGCACTTTGGCTTTTCAGACTCTTAGGATTTCTGTGGAACAAGCTTTCTTCTTCATCAGCTCTTAACTTTGGTTACTGGCACGCTATGCACCTTGTAAGCCTCAGACCACTGAACTCTGCCACAGCACTGCAGGTAAACTGGATGTTGTGTGGAGCAGACTTTCAGCCTGCAAGTGACTGGAGGCTGTTCGGAAGTTTGTTATTTCTATTAGTATGTGTTGTAAGGTTGTCAGGATAGTAGCTTTTTTGGAGTAAATGGAAAACAAACATTTTTAATGGATACTGTAAGTGAAGGTGGGGTTCAGCCATGAAAGGATTCTGTGCTTCTGTCTGAAATGTTCTTTCTAACCCTGTCTATTCTATGATTCTGTAAACCAGAGATTAACAAAAATGATGCTGTTCTGTGTGGCTGGGGGTTTTTGCAAAATTGATCAGCCTTCGAACATATACTGGTATTCTTGCTGTGTTCAGTGCACAGATCTACTCATTTTATTCTCAAGTTGAAACTGTAGGATATGTAGGAAGTAGGGAGATAACTTCCAAACCGATAGAACCAGGTTATCAAAAATTTCAAGAACTATTGCATGATCTCCTTGATGCAAAGAAAAGATACTGGAAACAGAGATCTGCTGTGTGCCTTGTGGCCAGAATATAATACCCAGATTGTTCAAAAGCAAGGTTTATTGCTGTTTCCATTATACAACCTATTTGTATTTCAGAGCAATTTCAGATTGTATCGGCCTGAAGCATAGTGCAAACATGTTCCCTGAGATAACATGACACAAGTACAAAGCCATCATCTTAATAACTTTAGCTTTCATTTTTTTCTGGAGGGTTTTTTTGTGGTATAGGTAAATATGCTCAGGTTTGGAACTTTTTTTTTTCTTTAAAAATAAGTTTTGTGTATTTTTCATGTGTTTTAACTGGAAGTTTTTAATGGATTAATTGTAAGACAATACAGTAATTACAATCAGCAAGTAACTGTTGGATTTGTGTGTTATGCTAGGTTGGGGTATAGGAGAATGTGAACATCTCTTCTTGACATTCATTGAACAACAGTTCCCTAACCGTTGTATTGAAAGAAACGATATACACTGGTTCCCAGTTCACCATCTCTACACTTCCTCTGTAACACATTTATGTATCTTTAAAAGCCTTCCCCAGATAAGAATATTTCCTTCAAAATAAAACCTATGTACTTCTGCATTTAGGCACCGACTTCCTCATAGAGATTTTGAGCCCATCTTCTCAGTTCATGTGGTGCAATTTAAGACGACTTAGACTTAAATCTTTAGACAAGGAAAATTGCTGCATCTAACAGTCAACTGCTACTGAAGAGGCTACACACAAAGGAACAGCAAACTGCTCTCACATGAACCAAAATGTAGATCTCAGCACTTGATGAAGTGAAAAATGTGCTAAGTGGATCTGGAAGGGTAACAGAGCCATAGGCAGAATTAAGGCAGAAGTTACAGAAACTGAAGAAAATGAAAACTGAGTATTTTTCAGGAAAGAAAGTATAAATCCATGTCAGAAATAACATAGCAGAACTAAGTAGCAGAGTGCAGACAAGGTAACAGGCCAACCGGATGTGAAGAACAGGTTCCCTGTAAGGAAAAATGGACTTAACATCCTGAGAAAAATACCAACAAGCAGAAGGGAGAGCAGCGTAGCCTACATTTACTGCAGGGATAACCCAGATTTAAGCCCAGTTTTCTTTCTTATAGGTATCATAAAATGGCCCAGGCCAGAAGGTAAAATTACCAGAGTTACCTAAATCTGAGCTTTGCCTCTTGGCAAACAGACTCCTCCCTCCTGCATTGTCCTTAGCCTGGCAGACACACCACTGGGCTGTTGTGTCTTTGAAAGGCAAGGTTCCTCTTGTGTAACCTGTATTACTGAGGGAAAAATCCAAAGCTGTCTCAGACAGTAGGAGCCGTAGCACACGTTCATCCCTGAAGATGAATGTAGGAATAGTGAGGGCACAGCAGCATGTACGTGATCTGTGCGAGGCAAAGCTCTGCCTAGTTTCCTTTGCTGATGCGTAGATGCCATGCTCCAAAGCAAAGGGTTAAGGGTGTGGGGAAGAAACTGCTCTTCAGTTACTGAGGGTTTCAGAATCCTTGCGATGCTTTGAAAATCATTTTGAAGACACAATAATATTCCCTGACCTTTTTTGATGCATGAAAGGATATCCTCATATTTTTTTTTTCCATGTAACAGAAATACTTAGAGGATAAAATTGTTTGGTTTTGCTATAATGTTTTGTTTTAGTTGTAGGAGTACTATGGAGTTAAAAACAAAGCCTACTGCTTACATTTTAAATTAGTGAGAAGAAACCAAGGTAACAGTTGCATGGCCATAATGGAGCCCTATCTTCCCTGTTTTAGAAAAATCTTGAGTCTGAGATAGAAGGCAAAATCCAAACAAAGGGTGTCCCCTGCATTTTATGAGGAGCCATTGTAGTCTCTATGATGAGACATATTCTTTTCTGTTTAAGCAGCTACATATAGCTATGCCTTATCCATACTAATAGAAAAGATTTATACCCTGGAACGAATCTAAGAGCTGAGTTATTTCATATAGTACTTAGGGGTATCTTTATCCATAAAGGTAAATATATATTAAATATTGAAGGCATATTATCCTTTGATGCATGCTTAGCTCCTATTATTATTAATAGGAATTAAATATGTTGAAAGAAGAAAATATTCTCTGGTGTGCCATATTGGAGACCACAGCTTTTAAATGCCCCGTTTTATGGAAGTATCTTTCATGTTTTGACCAATGGTGAAGAACTTCTGCAGCACTACATGTGCATGCATTTGGAAATGCCATCCAGAAGTAATTGTTTACTAGGAGAATGTGGTGTTGCAGTCATGGCATTTTCTGTAATATGTGTATGAAGTGCAAAGCCTTACCAGTGGAGAATGTGCAGAGGATTCACGCTGTACCCCTGAGCACTACCACCATCAAACAGGAGCTCCAAAGTCTTGTCTTGTCAGTACTTTTGTTCAAAGCTCTCCCTCAGGGAAACCATGGGAGGATGGAAAGAGGTAGAAAGCCTTTCCTGGCTGCCTCCTTGGATTTTGCCTTTAATCTCTTTGCTTCTCTTTGATGCAGATACAGAGGCAATTCTACCAAGCAGTACCAACAGAAGCACTTTGCTGGCTGCCTCCTATGTATACTTTCTGTTTGGGCCTGTCATGCATATCAGTGCTGAGTGCAGTAGGTAGGGGATTTACTTTTTCAGCAGTCTGCTTTCAAACAGGATGGTAATGGCTTTCCTACATTTCTCATGAGTGAAATGGAGAATGCAAATTCCAGCATGAGGTACCTTAACTGTGGCAGTAGAGTCTTAGAGTCCCAGCTCCTGCATCCCTTTAGGTGCTAATCATAAGCAACTCTTTTTTAATAACTGCCCTGGGTTCAGCAGTAGCAGTCATTTTTCTCCTTCTTAGTAGCCAGTGCAGTGCTGTGTTTTTGACTTTTGGTCTGGGAACAGCGCTGATAACAACGATGGTTTTAGTTGCTGCTCAGTAATGTTTAGTCTGACCAAGGACTTTCTGAGCCTCATGCTCTGCCAGGGAGGAGGAGAAGCTGGGAGGAAGCAGAGAACAGGACACCTGACCCAAACTAGCCAAAAAGGTATTCCATACCACAGCATGTCATGCCCATTATATAAACTGGGGGCAGTTACCTGGAAGGTTTGAATCACTGCTCGGGTCAGGCTGGGTATTGGTCGGTGGGTGGTGAGCGGTTGTATTCTATTCCCTTGTTATTTCCCTTATTATTATTGGTGGTAGCAGCAGTGATTTGTGTACTGGAGTATTCTTATCTCAACCTGTGGGAGTTAAATTCTTTCGATTCTCCTACCCATCCCTCTGGGCGTGAGCGAGTGACTACATGGTTCTGAGTTACTGGCTGGACTTAAACCATGACAATAACAAACTCTGTTACCTTCTTAGGTTGATAAATATTGCCTGTATCACTGAAGGCTCTTCTTTCATCAAAACAGAGTTGGGTTTGTAAAATGTGAGCCACAGTTTATTCCACATTTCTTGCAAGTTTTTTCCTAGGCATGTGTTGCACTGTGCAGTATTTGCAATCCTGTGTTTTGTGACATATTGTGTTGATGTATGACCTTGTAGTTACAGTTAGTATTTAAAGCAAAAGATCTTTTGTTGTTGCTGTTCTGAAAGTTGGGAGTTCATTTCCAAAATGAACCTTTATTGAGCTGTCTTGTGGAATTGTGTTGCAGGCTATTGTGTGTGTATGATCAGGAAACTTACCTGATAAGTCTGCTGACAGACATTGTGGGGGTGTGACAGAAAAATTGGTATGGCATCTTTGTTACTTTGGTTGTATTAGTGACAAAAACAAGCCTCTAAAACAAACTGCTAGTAATGGTATGAAGCAAAAAGTTGCATTTGCCATCCAGTGTGATTTAGGGGGTAAGATCTGTATATATTCTAGACCCCTTGGGGAAATTAAATCATATACGCTTATTTTAATTCAAACTTGATATTTTAATTCTTTGTGCCATAATTTTGTGCAGCTTTTACAAGCTTCTTCCTTACACCTAGCCTGTACTTCCCCTGTTTAAGTTTGAACCCATCACTCCTTGTCCTTTTCCTCCATTCCCTAAAGACAAGTCCCTCCCCTCACCCTCTCCAGCATCCTTGTAGCCTCCTTCAGACACTGGAAGGCTGCTCTGAGGTCTCCATGCAGCTTCTCTTCTCCAGGTTGAACAGCCCCAATCTTCTCAGGCTGTCTCCATAAGGGAGTCTCTCCAGCCCCTGATTATCCTCACAGCCTTCTCTGGATTTGCTCCAGTAGCTCCATGTCCTTCTTATATTGGGGACTCCCTCTCACCTGCCTGCTTGCCCTGCCCACGTTTACTGCTGCACTACACTCTGACTGACATGCTATTCCTTGTGCGCCACGTTCTGAGTTTTGTCATCTCAATTTGTTCTTTGCTTTCCTGCCTGTTGCTGTCCGAGATTTTTCCGATGTGGTTTGTTCATTCTTAGCCCATAATTTCTATTGGATGATTTTAGTGCTATCTTGAGATTTTTCTGTACGTAAAGAAAACAGCAGCTTTAGATGTGGGATTCATAAGTGCAAAAATGAGGAATATTTTGCAGATGCACCCAGTGCCATGTGGTTTTGCAATAAAGACGTGTGTTATATAGCTAATGCCTACTAGGTGGCTAGAAGATGCTTATCCTAACATAAAGCAGGAGCAAGACATAGTGAATTCTCAAAGGAGTGAGTACCAGCACCTAATTTTCAGCGTTGAAAAGCACTGTTTCTTTTAAATGACAGCCACCATCAGCCTAATCTGACTGAATTTTACATGGCTGTTCACAATTCTGGGTGATTTGAAACACAGCCTTATGTATGTATCCTTATCAGTACCATATTTCAGGCTTGGCTTTGCTGCTTGTAAGGTTTTCCTCAGGCTGAAATTGTTGTGTGATAGCTCAGGGCAGGAGAAAACAGCAGGAAATGGATGCTTACTAAGTGATGACTTGTGACCAGCTGTTGCTTCATTGTCCTGCTTCATGCTTACTGCTCTCTTCTCTTTCTGAGCTAACTGGAATAAGAGCGGATGGTGCAGCCTTAATGCTCTCTACATAACACATAGTCAATACCTTCTGTGTGCATAACCTCTCTGCAAGCTCAGCTTACTTTAGGGCAGGTGGTATGATGAAATAGGTCAGAAATTTTGTGTGGGAAAGGGTTTTCTTACTTTGGTTGTGGACAGTTCTGGGTCATGAAACAACTGTACCTTCAGTGTACTAGAAACTCTTTACTTTTGTTACTTTTGTAACTGGAGAGCAGGAAAGGCAGAGGCTATGATTTTTTATTTCTTTATAGAAAGGATGTGGGAAATTGCCTCGGGTGATTATGGCCATTAGTCAAGTGTAGCAACTAAGAGATGAGAGTTGTTTTTTAAGGGAGGCTGGAAAACAGGTCAAAAGCTGCCTGAGTTTATTAAACATAAATCTTTGTCAGTGAACCTCAGGTGTTCACCCCAGGCAGGTGTTGAACAAGCTCCTTTTATGCAGGAAAGGGAGCAGGTGTCGTGGCTCAGGGTGAGGAGCACTGGTGGGTATTCCCTTGCATTACTCTATGTAGGTCTGCTTATGCCTAAGGATGAACTGAAACTGGAGTAAGGTTGAGCAGAGCTGCTAGGAAGGTGGGGAAATGGAAGAATGCTTTCACTGACACTTCAAAAACGTAATTAACTATTACTGGCTGGTGGAATGCTTTAATTGACTGTTGGATAGTGATCTTGCTAAGACTGTCTTGCCTCCTTTTCCTCCACACTTGTGTCTGTGATGATAGGTTAAGGTATGGGACCAGCTGCTAGCTAAGAGCTGGAAGCTGGACGCTCAGCATGGTAACAGAGCCAGCTGGACAGTATCCTCACCATCAGGGGCCCAGGGCCAGCCCTGGGGAGAGCAGCCAGGTTCTGCTGAGAGTCCCCATTGCCAGAGAGGTCTGAGGCCAGGCTGGAAAGTCATGGTCAGTACCAGGGCCAGGCACACCCCAGTGTGGGAAGCCAGTCAGTGGTGGCAGGTCTGAGGAGAGGCCAGGGTGACAGTAATAGAGCACAGGAGGCTCATGGCTGTGATGCTGCTGCGCTGTGGTACAGGTCCCAGGTGAGAGCCTCAGTTAGAAGTGGCTCTGAAGGGAAGGGTATTCCTCAATGAAGCTTCTTCTCAACAGCTTCTTTCATGTGTGTTCTTACCAGTGACGGCCCTGAGCCCAGGAAGCCAGGGAGATGCACCCAAAGGGCTGGTGCTGCATAACTGTGTTAAAAGATGTCTTCCTTGAGCTCTTCTGTGTTATGGTATCTGGTGAATTTACAGCTATTCCTTAGCTTTTGTGAGTGGGCAAAATCCTTCCAGAGGAGCAACGCCAAGGGAGTGCTGGCTAACCCATCCAGTTAGATTTTCCCACATCAGATACTCCTACATGTCATTACAGCTCTCTGGCATTGCATTTAGGTTTGAACTTGGGCTTCTTGCTGTATCAGTTTTGAGGTATCATCAGGAGGCAGATGTTTTTGATGTGAAGGTAGGAAGAGAAAAAGACACCTTTGTTTTACATCCTCTACACATCATTTCATGCACTGTCTCCTTCTGATAACTCTGCCTTCAAAAATAAATCAGTTTAATTTGTTTTCATGCTCTCCTTTTATGAGATTGTCTCCACCTTCTTAAGATAATCCATCTATTGGCTGTTGACCTTAGCAGCAATTGCCAGATTTAACATGCAGAAGCTCTTTATGTGATTACAAAGCAAAATACCTGTGCTGAATTCTGCTTTAAAAAAAAAAAGTATAAATCTTGATTATTTTAATATCTAAGCCTAATATATAATAGAGGAGTTGGGACGGCTCAAGGAGAGACTTTGCTTTGTATGCAAAGTAGATGACTTATCAGTAGTATATAAATCTGATAGCTTACAGCTAATACTTTGTTTTAATCCTATCTCATGCTTCTCCTGAGTGAGGTTCTTGTTCTGTTGCGTGACCTCTCATTCAACTTTGTGCCTAACAGAAAAACTTCATAACAGAAAAAATACATCATGTTACTGTCCTGTTCCCTTCTTTTGTTTAAGATTTAGCCCCTGTGTAATCAGTCCTGGCCCTTTTCCAGCTATACTAAATTTTAGTTGATGCTTGTCTCTAACCTATCTTAAACATGTAGGGAAACAAACGACAGTTCAGGTAACTCTGACCTTGTATTGTACATCTGGGAGCCTGAATGAGGGTGAGAGTGGACAAAACCCAGATATTTTGCACAGGAGAGATTTACTCAGCCTGGAAGAGAATATTATTAGATGACCTATTGCAGTGATGCTGTGCCATTGTATTAAACTGGAACAGGGTGCCCAGGCAAGTTGTGGATGCCTCATCCCTGGCAGCGTTCAAGGCCAGGTTGGAGAGCACTTGGAGCAACCTGCTCTAGTGGAACATGTCCCTGCCCATGGCAGGGGAGTTGGAACCGCATGAGCTTTAAGGTCTCTTCCAACCCAAACCATTCTATGATTCAGTGGTCAAAACAAGCTTCCACGTGCTCTTCTTGAGGTGGATCAGCTAGTAACAGTCCAGCCAGCAGAGGAGTGTGAGGCAGTGTTGCTGTTTTCTGTAAGGGTTTCCAAACCCCTTTGGAGAGAAGGGAAATCCTTGCAAATCACTTCATATCCAGGAGAATAAAAAACCCCACCAAACAAAACCAAGCACCCCAGTGGTTTTGGGTGGCTTTGTAATAGCAAGAGCTAAATTAAGCTGCAAACTCTTCGGCTCAATGGGCATTTGGAAGAAAAGCCAGTGCTTTCCCACGGCTACCAATGTGTGTGTGTGTAGCCATGTGTCCAGGCAAGGACTGAGAGAGGTAAGGATTGTGGAAGTTCTTGCAGGGTGACCTTAGTAAAACTAGCAGATTTAGGAGTTGTGCTTGGAATTTCAATTCTGCTACATACTGTACTTTCTTCTGTTGCACTCTCTGCTCTTCTGTTGGGAATGGGTGCTCACTGGGGATTTGAGTCAGTATAGCAAACTTCAGGTATTGCTTTTAGAGTCCTTTAGGTACTATAGGTGTCACTAAATTCACTAAGCATTTAATTCCTGGTTTAATGAATGTAACATTTGGTTATATCCACACATTTTATTCTTTCCTATTTGAGAACCCAAGGGATTAACAGGATGGGCACCAACTATAGTAATTTTTATTCTGATACACAGAAGGTGCCTTCAATTTGCATTTTAACTCCAGTTCTGCTTTAACACTGGTAATACGCAAAGCCCAGTGATATTATTACACTTTGACACTGAATTACCAGATAAATGACTTGTCAGAGTTCATTTATGTTTCTGAATATTCGCTAAAGAGTGACAGCTGCATAGAGCTTGTAATTCAGTGATACATTATCTTAGTGAAGTAAAGCAGCTTCCCCTGAAAAATGTATGCAAAACAAAAGCTGGGGTGGGGGGTGTCTAAATAACGTGGGTTTAGATTCAGAATGTGATTTTATGCCAAATAAGACAATTAGTTTTAAAAGATGATGGCAGAGGAAATGAGATAGTGACTTGACTCTCTTTGAGTAAAGTTGGGGCTGTTCAGCCTGGAGAAGAGAAGGCTGCGTGGAGACCTCATAGCAGCCTTCCAGTCTCTCAAGGGGGGCTATAGGGATGCTGGAGATGGACTCTTCATTAGGGACTGTAGTGATAGGACAAGGGGTAACGGGTTCAAACTTAAACAGGGGAAGTTTAGATTGGATATAAGGAGGAAGTTCTTTACTGTTAGGGTGGTGAGGCACTGGAATGGGTTGCACAGGGAAGTTGTGAATGCTCCATCCCTGGCAGTGTTCAAGGCCAGGTTGGATGAAGCCTTTGGTGACATGGTTTAGTGTGAGGTGTCCCTGCCCATGGCAGGGGGGTTGGAACTGGATGATCTTATGGTCCTTTCCAACCCTAACGATTCTAGGATTCTATGATCATCAGGCACTGGCACTGGAAAAAGTTGTCTCCTTTTTAAAATGTAATAAAAAGCAAAGGTACTGGTAGCACTGAGATTCTGTGTTCTGTGTGTTCTGGTTCCCACTTTTTTGATACACATAATCTCTGCAAATCAATGCAATGTGACTTTTCAAAATACCTGAAAAAAGTTGAGGCTGCCGAGTTAATGTAATAACATCTGGTGCCCCACTGGTACAAAATGCAACTTCATTATTTCCAATTCAGTGTCTCTTAAATGTGTAGGGGGATGTATTTGCATTAACTTCCAGGGGAAAATAAAAGTAGCAAAAAAATAAGGCA
The DNA here is from genome assembly GCF_012275295.1 of Melopsittacus undulatus. NCBI lineage: Eukaryota > Metazoa > Chordata > Aves > Psittaciformes > Psittaculidae > Melopsittacus > Melopsittacus undulatus. Next base: position 116,109,204 of record NC_047528.1, on the reverse strand, counting down.
GACCCTGCTGCCCCTCCCGGTCTTCTTGGTATTGTTTTCTCTATCAGCTCAGGGTTACTTTGCCAAAAGCTGTGTGTGCCATGCATGATGCCTGGATTTTAACATTTCTTTATTTTGCTCAGGTGGAAAAGTGAGCTAAGATGTCTGCGTTCTAGTGATAACTGTAATGGGAGGCCCTGTTGCAGCTGTGGGTGCTGGGGGGCAGCTCTGATGCTGTGTAGGTGGGTGGGTGGAGGTCAGAGACAGGTGAGAGCAATCTCCATTGATTGCACCTTTCTCCTCTCTCCTTACCAGCTCAGCTGTGGCCAATTGCCTGCCTGAAGTAGCTCTACTGCCTTAATTTGCTGGCTCAGCCCCACCTCATCATTGGGGTCTTCATTGGTGATTCCTGGTGTGCTGATTGTCCCAGCTGCTACTTCTGGACCTGCTTTGCCATGTTTGCTCCAGTGCAGCTGCTGCCTTGGTGTCACACTGGACTCCGATATCCCCAGTCTCTGCAGAGTGAATGGCCCATGCTGCTCCTGATGGTAAGGTGCTGGCTCTTCTCCTTTGTGGTGATGGGTTGGTTTACCTTTATTGCTCTCTCTGGGTGTTGCAGCTGTGATCTCAGCTGAATTATCAAGGCCAGGTTGGACATAGCCTTGGGTGACATGATTTAGTGTGAGGTGTCCCTGTCTGTGGCAGGGGGGCTGGAACTGGATGCTCTTGAGATCTTTTCCAACCCTAACTATTTTATGATTCTCTGATTGAGAGCTTTAATTTTGGATTGTTTTTTTCCAGGCTAGCAGTGCACCAGAATGAAACAGTTCTATCAATGTTGGTCAAGTTTTAGGTAGCATTCTGCACCCATTAGAATGGAATAGCACTGATTGTGGTTTAAAAAAAACCCTCACACAATTGCAAACTCCCATTAATATCATCTTTTACTTCTTTAGCTACTATAAATGCTCGTAATGCCAGGTTGCCAGATACTGTTATGTCCTGATTACTGGATTTTCAGCCTTAACTATATTAATTTGCAAAAAGAATTTTATAATTGATGTACATTCATCAGTTCAGTTCATGAAGGACAGTGTGTGGCATACAGGAAATTAGAGCTCTGGAGATAAGAAACTCTCCCTCTCCCACCTAGCAACAATGTAATTAGAAGTGCTCAGTTAGTGGAGCAGTTCTCAATTATCCATGAAGTGTAAGTATTTGAGTTAGATATGTTCCTTTGTCTAACGTGACTGAACATAATTTACCTTAGAGTATGTGAGATGTTGGCTACTGAAGGCAAACTGACAGATGACATTTCTCATAAACTATATTTTGCAATATGAAACTTTGTGCGTGTAGTCCGTGTTTATCCTGAAAGGGAGCTGGGAAGTAAAAGGCAGAGCTAGGATTGTATACCATTCTGTAGTGAATACTTCCAGGGACATGCTGTATAGTTTCAATTTATTATAATGAAGTTTTGGTGTAATAAATGCACATAGTAAATTGCAGAGGAGATACGAGACAGGATTGATGGTGGCTATAACAAAGCTCTCTTTGTGGATAGGTATATGAAAGGATCAGACAGTGCCAGTCTCTAATTCAGGGGCTCTGCTGTTGAAAGAAAATCTCTCCCAGAGAGTTTGATAGATTGGAAAAATGAGTTCACAGTTTATAAACCTGTTTGTGTGTGCATGGTGTGGGTTTACTGTTTGTTTAGGTATCTTTTAACCTCTTGCTGTACCGATAGGTTAGTCTGGAATATTGTCACTGTCTGGTAGAGTCTATTGTTTTAATGTATAAAACTATAGCAGCTCTTAATAGTTTGTACTAATACCTGTACTTGATTTTTAAATTCACTGAACACTAAATAAGCAACATAACTGCAATGCTGAGCTTTACTAATACAGAAGTATTTCTGTAAAGGAAGCTAAGCAGTGAATTTATAGCATGCTCATGACTTTATCCTGTATGGTTTCTTGGTGGATTTTGTTTGTTTATTTGAAAGCACAGTAAAGGTAGTCCCAAGGTACAAGGTCAGGTTCAAGCTTCTCAGCTTTAGGAGAGCCTGAGGGCCAATGGTGTGTAAAAGTCTGAGGCTTGTTTAAGAGGAAAAGCATGAGCCTTGGGCAGCTGGTGCCATGCCCTCGAGCAATTCAGACTGATTTTGGGGTAATATGGGTTGTCTCTTTTCTTTCTAGCAGGGTCCATCTTCTTGCAGTTCAAGCAAGGCCAAAGATGTTAATTTAGACTTTTCTTATAATCCTTATTGTCCTTGGGGTTGTGTACAAATCTCATTTAGCTGTCTGGTTGCTAATCTATTAATCTTATTTGTAAATGTGTTAAATATTGGACTGCACCTTATCTATCACAACCTTATCAGAAAATTCAAGCAACACCAGATAGAACACGAAGTGTTAGATAATGAATTAAACAGGCAAAATCAGCACCTGTGTTTCTTTTGCATATTGCATATGTATGATTTTTGTCTGGAATTTTCAATGTGAAAGTTTCAAACACTACACCAGATGTTTTATGTCCATAAGTTCAACTTGCAGGCCTACAGTCAGGAAGTTCCCCTTAGGAAGAAAATGCAGTAAAACCACCTATCTCCCTTTGTTACCAGTGTTGTTCTGCTGTTTATAGCACCAGCTTTTCTCTCTGATACTTTTGAGTATTTAGTATGGTCAGCCTAAACTTAGAGCAGCTGTTCTCAGTTGGAAAATGATGGTTCTGCTTTGGAAGTGAAAAGATTGAGTCCTGATTCTCACCTCCCAGTTATATGAATGGACCTAGCAACAGGTATCTCCTTAATATGTATAGAGGTATTCTGTAGGTAGGTGAACAGTAGTATACTGCAGTAAGCTGGGAATTCACAGCATGCCTTTCTTCGTGTAATACCACACTTTCAGGGAGACATCAAGTGAGCCTGAGGCAGTGGGAGCATGCCTTGTGCTCTGGGGGTCAGTAAAGCCTGGGGCAGGTTGCTGGCATCATACTCAATGCCTCCAGTGCTGAGGTGTGCTTAGCAATGGTTCAGATCTGTCTCTTGAGGTGTTGATATTAGATTGCCTCTCATAATACAAGGACCATGTGTTTCTCGTCTAGAGCTATGTAATAGAAAGGGTCTTCTGTGTTGTACAAAAATACATCATCATTTTAGTTCAAAAAAATTGTTTTTTGTTAAAAACCTGAATTGCATGAAAAGACGTAAAGCCTGAAATACTGTTTAAACCCTGGAATTATGCTCAGTTACCATGCACTAAGCTTCCTTTTGTCACTTAGTTTAAAACCAAGCTTCAAAAGCAGATTGGTTCCTCCTCTCCTTTCATACCATAGATATAAAGCAGAATAATTAAGCTTTTTAGTGGTCATTTGCTGTTGTTTTGCACAGATTTATTTCAGCTAAGTGGCTTTCAAGTGTATACAAAGAATGATAAGAGAAGGTTTTAGTCAAGCACTTAAGCTATAAACCATCTGTCTGTGAAATGTGATGTTGGTTTCCCATAAACCTCTTTTAAAACTTACTGATTGCTTAAAAGCAGTAGGATAAAGTGGTGCATGGTGTAATATTCCTAAATAGGTTTGTCATGACTGCAGAAAGTGTGTTAATTTTGAAACTAGGGCTTCACTTCTGCTCAGTGCACTTGTGTTTTTCATTACCATTTCTAAAGACCCACTCTGTTGTATTGGCGACCAGGGACAGCAGTAAGATGTGCAAGCTTTATGCTCATCTTTGGGCAGTAGGTGACCCTCTCCTTCTCTGTTATTAGTCCTCTTGGAAACATTTTGTATGCTTTTTCTCATCTTGCTTTGTTTCTGTGGTCCTGTGTGTGTGTGCATCTCTCCAGTCTTCTGCACAGAGTAATTTCCTTTCTTGTTCCTGCAGCACGTTCTAATGCATAAAGTCATATTGATTTCAGGATTAGAAAGTAAATGTTATTTCATGTATGTGAATGCTAGGTCAAGAAACGTGTTTTCAGTATAAACAAATACTTTGCAATCAGTTTAACTGTTCTTTCTGCACATAGAGGATTTGAGATGAGGTAGCAGTTCCAGTTTATTAGATTTGTTTGCAGCTGTCTGTATTTCCAAATTATTCAGTGATTTGACTGGGACTTCCGGAAGATTTAGTTTGCAAATCCCATTTTTTTTCTCACAATTTGGGGATAGCTTAATCATAAATGTGGCACATTAATTCTTGTATGTGAAGAAAAAAGGAGACATCTCTAAAAATCCAGTGAAAAGAGAGTACAAAAGGCTTGAAATGGCATTGTTGTAATCCAGTGGAGTTTTTGTGTCATTTCTTATTCTACAAGTCAACTGGGATGTTTGATGTGTGATTATGCAAAGCAAGGATGGATTTCTTTTGGTTTGGGACTATTTTGTTGTATAATTGTCCATCGCTACGGCTAATCCATGATATCTGGATGTCATCATGTAAATGCTGGTTTCTGTTCGGGTGTTGATGATACAAGATGATAAATGTTGTCCCTTTCTCTGTTCTCCTACTGTAGTTAGCTTCTCTAAACCTATGTGACATGTCATGTTTCCAAAGAGTAATTCAGACTGGGAATGTGGAAGAACTTTGGTGTTCTCAGCATAGGTCACTACTTGGAAAGGTGAAACATATGTTTATGTAGCTGCTATGAATATTTACCTTAAGGGCTCATTTGGGATAAACCTCAGCTTGGTGGCGCTCGGAGAATGAGCATGTTGTAGTTTCCCTTACTGAAGGTAACCCTTTAGAGAAGTGTGAAGCTTCTAAGGTGGAAGTGAGCTGAGACCCAAGTGTCTGGGTCTGTCTAGCCTCATCTGAGGTTTGGTTCCAGTACTGCTTGCTCAGACTTGCAGTTCTGTCTTGGCAGACTGGGACCAGAGACTCTGAAACTTTGAAAACAGTCATTATAGATAAAGCATTCTGTGGTGTGTGATGGAAGTTACCAAGGATAAAAGTTACTCATATACATATTTTGGAAAGCAGTTAAGTGTCTGGACTTAATGGTAAAAAACACTGTCATATGTAACAGCCAAGAAACAGAGGCAGTTTTCAGTTCATCTGAAAATAAGTGGTAAATCCACAACCTTCATTCTGACAATTTCACCACGGGGAAAAGCTCTCATTATATGAGCATTGGCATGCTTTGATTAAAATTTTAAGCATCTGTGACAAGTGAGCATTTTTCCACATTACTGGCATGTGGAGAATATGCAGAGGGTTTGAGGACCTTTTTAATAGCTGAATAAACCTTATTTTACTAGAACTCCTTAATGAAGTTGTATCTTCAGTCTAGAAATTAAGTTGGACTCCAGTTACCCTTACACTTAGCAGAAAAGCGCATAGATTTCGGCTTCCACAAAACAAGTCTTCATGTACTTGAAAGCATACAGAGAACTTTTGTTCCTGTTGAGTTACTTTAGAGCAGGGTTGGGTCCTAACAGAAGAGTTTCAAAGGTGAAATCAGTTATTTTGCTCATTTTCATTCATTATCATTGAGTTTCATTCAGCATTTTATCACTCGTTCAGTGGTATGAGATAACTTTGTGCTTTGTAGTCTCAGGTATAGACTTGACAGTTGCAAGGTATTTGGTAGGCTGCACAGGTTGTCACCTTTTTCAGGCTACAAATCTCTGTTTACGATACTGAGGTATGGACTTAGAAGAGAGAGTGTCTATGAAATTTGGTTTCAAGTGGAGACTGTTTCCTCAGTTCCCCTTTTGAGATGGAAAAAGGTGGTTTTAACCACAAGTGTTCCTTCGAGTCTAATTCTGATAAGAAGCTGACATCCTCATAAATTTCAACCAAGCCAAGTGCAGGGTCCTACACCCGGGTTAGAGCAATCCCAGGCACAGCTACAGGTTGGGCAGAGAAGAGATTCAGAGCAGCCCTGCGGAGAAGGACTTGGGGGTGTTGGTCGATGAGAAAATGAACATGAGCCAGCTTCAGTGTGCGCTTGCAGCCCAGAAAGTAACCGTATCCTGGGCCGCAGGAAGCGTGACCAGCAGTTGAAGGAGGTGATCCTGCCCTTCTACGATGCTCTTGTGAGACCTCACCTGGAGTATTGTGTGCAGTTCTGGTGTCCTCAGCATAAAAAGGATATGGAACTGTTGGAAAAAGTGCAGGGGAGGCCACGAGGATGATCAGGGACTGGAGCACCTCCTGTATGAAGACAGGCTGAGAAAATTGGGGCTGTTCAGCCTGGAGAAGAGAAGGCTGCGTGGAGACCTCATAGCAGCCTTCCAGTCTCTGAAGGGAGCCTATAGGGATGCTGGAGAGGGACTATTCATTAGGGACTGTAGTGATAGGACAAGGAGTGTTGGGTTAAAACCTACACATGGAAAGTTTGGATTAGATATAAGGAATAAGTTCTTTACTGTAAGGTTGGTGAGGACCTGATTGCTGAGGGAGGTTGTGAATACTCCATCCCTGGCAGTGTTCAAGGCCAGGTTGGAGAGAGCCTTGGGTGACATGGTCTAGTGTGAGGTGTCCCTCAAATCAAAACAGCGACTGATCCTTCCTAGGAGGACTTGATGTCCTTCCAGAGGCACTACTGAAAGTGTGTTTCCTGGGTTTGGCTGTTTATGCATTTATATTTGGAAGTGCAAATGCACCACTACGTTAACTGAACACCTGCTCAAAGAATTGAGATGAATTTGTGGTATGGTAGGACTAAAGGGATGTGTTTGTTTCCAAATACACTCAGTAATTCTCTTACCTTAATTGTTTTTTGTTTCCCAGGACAACATAGACTTCCCCGTACTTCTGTGGATTGCCTGGTGTGTTAATCTTCCTAAAGACTAGGATTGTGTTGGTTATAATTTAGTTTATATTTGTGTATGTTTTTTGCAGGATGCATTCTTTTGTTCTGATTTCCAGGGCTAGTACAGCTGTGTTTGCACTTTCCTGGCCTGCAGTTTCAACCCAGTAATGTGCAAGTTATAGTGTAGAGGGTACAGATGGAACAAACCAGCCTGTTGAAAGGCCTTCACAACAGCTGTATTATTAGACCCTGTTGGCAAAGCCCAGCAATTTTTTCTTTATGGTAACAGTTTGATTCTTGTCGCATCAAAGCTGAGCTTCAAATACGTGGTTGCTTGCCAACTGTTGCACCCATCTGGGCAGCAGGACAGTGTACAGAGTTAGCTGTTGTCTTGCATGTAAATACTTGGGGTTCAACCTTTGCGAAGGTTCCAGTGCAGAAATCTAAGCGCAGATGTTTTGTATTGAGACATGCAATTTTTGCCAGTGCTAGAAGTGGAGTTTCACCCATGCCAAACTGGTTTAAGTTGGTAGTCGAATTAAGCCCATTCCTCTATTTGTCATGTAGTGTCTTTTGTGCTGTTTGTGTCTTTCCTTGTTCATGGATGGTTTCAGATTAATATCTACGGTTCATTTAGCAAGGAGAGTGTGCGTGGATTCTCTGTCTGTGCTGTCAGTACCATGCCCCCTAAAGACAGAGGCTTATCAGTGAAACCTCCTTACAATTATTGTATAATGAATTCCAACCAGTTCATTAAAAGTGAAAATCACCAAAGAGACCCTTTTAGGGCTATGTATGCTGTATGGTTCAGTGTAAGTACAGTGTAATCTGAGCTAAGCAGATAAGACCATGTCCCTATGGTAATCTGTCGACACTGTTCAAAGTGTTAAATGAAAAGAGGCTCTATGTAAAGTTTCATAAAGCTCTCAGGAAGCTACTTTGAATGAAGGGTTTGATTTTTGATTGGGCAAAAGTAACTCTTGTCCACAAACAAGTCCATCTGCCTGACTTAGCACGAAGTGCTTAGTTACCCGAATACCTCATCATGGTTGTGGAAGGTTGAATAAACTGGCAAGAAGATATTGTCATGTGAGTTGTTTTTACTGTTTATTGTAGAAGATGCATAGTTTTCTAAATGAATTTTCCCAATTTTAACCTATTAATTAAAATTGTGCTATCCTACTCGCATTTTATCTGTAAATGACTCAAGAACTGGATTTTCTATTCAGGCAACTCAGTAAAACTGTCCATGAGCTTACAGATACTGGGCTGAAACTCTGAATCATCTCTCAGGGAATATTCACAGTGCCCAACTTGAGATACTCATCCGGCTTAACTGTCTCTACCTCCTGCATTTCAGAAGGGTAAAGGGAGTTGTGTTGCCCTCTTGGAAAATGAAGTTTTTTCTATGCTAAAAGTTGATACTTTAATGATAAGATTATTATGGACAAAACAAAGTAAGAGTAAGACAGTGTAATCTTTGTTCTTGATGGGGTGTGTGTGTTGTCTTTGAGTATGAAACTGAGTATAAAACAACATAATGAAATCTTAAGACTGATGGCTACTACAGTGAGTCAAGTATTCATGCCCATTTCTAGTTCTGAAATGGTTTCAGCCATGCAGGAAAATGGCCAGCATGCCGCTGGTGACGTTTCAGTCCAAATGTTTGGTCAAGAAGCTAATCTGTATTGAAAATAAATGAATAAAACTTGAGTGAATATTTTGTCTACTGTAAATAATGGTTTTCTATGTCTCTTACAAAGGCATTTTTCATTATTGTTTTGTGGGGGGGGGAAAGACTTTCTGCTGAAAATTTAAATATTTAGACACAATATTTATATATATATATATATATGTATTTAAATATTTAGACACATAAAGTGCCTAATGGGAATTGTATCTGATGCTTCAGGCCTGAGTCCTAATTTGTACATGCAGTCCCCCTGTATGTCCTTTCCCACCCTCTCACCTGTCCACGGTCAGGAGCAGTGTATCTGGTCAGCTTGCAGATGGAACACTGGCCTTTTCCTGTGGTGCAGAAGAAGTAGATTCAAAAATGTGGATGGGAAGAATGAAGCCCCCAAATCTGGGGTACATTAAGAACCAAATACATCAGTTTTGAAAATTCAAGGGGTTTTTTTGGTTGGTTTTTTTTGGGGAGGGCATTTTGTTGTTTTGTTAGGTTTTTTTTTGCTTGTTTTTTAATATTTTCAAGGAGGCAAAAGTGAAGATGCACAAGAACTGTGATAGAACATATTTCTAAGTTGCTATTAACGAAAATGGTTGTGCTTCCATTTGTTATGCTTTGGTGGCCCTGTCCTCAAAATAGTATCAGACATATCTTGATGATGAGGATTAATTAAAACAACCCCTAAATATATATAATGCTATTACACTTCACTGTTAGTGAAAAGAAGAGGTAATAATCTGCTGTTCTGCTTCACATACCCATCTTAGTTCATTCAGATACCCAAGCTCACTTGGTTATCTCATGTCAACGCAAGCTGTACATCCAGGAATCCTTTTCACTGTCCTCAGTGGTGTTTAATTTAAACTCATTTATCATTGATATCTAAATACAATATCTGAAGGTTCATTTTGAAAACAGATATTCTTGTGAGGACTTGAGAAGTGGGACTGTATTCCTGCAGTTCCAGTAGATCTTATTTTATCTCTTCCCACTTGAATTAAATCCTCCTTCTACACAGGTGATTGGAATTGAGAGCTAGTATGGAAACTGTTCACGTCAATATGGAGTGCAGTGGGAAATCAGGCATTATTATGCCTTTGGCCTTTTCACACATATGGTATATTTATGCTATGAGTTACTTAGCTCTTGAGTAAAACAAACTTTTCTCCAGCTCTGATTTTATAGCAGAAACATTTGTTTTCAGTCTTCAAGTAACTTTATAAATACCTTTCCATGTTTTAGTACTTGAAAATATAATTCCTTATTACACCATTCTTCATGTCTTTCATGTTCCAGTCCTTTCTTTTGAGTGTTCCTCCCACTTTTGTTTTCCAAGGAATTTCATTGCGGCTCTTGTCCCATGTGCCTAGGTGATTTGCGAATATACTAAATAGCATCACGTACTTCAGGAACTTTGTTAGATGATTTCTAGCATTATGGATCTTCACAGGAGCATGAATTGTTTCTACTTTAACCAATTTGCTATTCACTTTAAGTATCTTGTACTAACAGTATATAATTACATTTCAGTGATGACCTTGCCTTAGACTATTCCTTTCCTAAGATAAAAATGTCAGATTACAGCTGGACTGCAGAGGTTTCATCCGAAAAACTGTTAATGTATTATCCTATATTTACTACTTTTACCTAATGTTTTTCTTGTTCAAAACTTAGACTACACTCCTTTCCCCTGTTACCAACCGCTTCTCTTGCATTGTGTTGCTTTAGGCTGGTGCCATGTTTTGCTGAATATATTCAAAACTAATCTTTGGTCTACCATTTTATATGCTGCTCTGTCTAAATTTGTGGCTTTGGAGTTGCATGGCCAATGTGCTGTGTTTTGAAGTTCTGCTTGTAAATCAGTTTCTGGGATTACTTATTTCTGTGCTTCTCCATATCCCCTTACACCTCCTCTCCCCACAGCAGTGTCACTTTTTCCTCCATGTTCAGCATCATCTGCTGTATTGAGTGCATTACAGAGTATTTTACTGTGTGGTTTCCATACGTTTTCTGTGATTAATGCTGCTTCATCACTGTGCATGTTTACTTACCATTTTTATGGCTTAAGTTCAGCTTCATTTTTAGTGCAGTCTGACTTAGCCTGACTGTGTGCAATTCTTGCTCTACCTCTACTTCATCTTTAAGACATAATATTCTTTGGTAAGTCCTTTTCTCTGCTACTTTGTAAGACCTCTGCATATCCAAGTATTCCATTGGTATTCCATTTCACAAGTGGAGGGCACCCATTACAGGCAGTACTATGCACCCTTTTCTCTTGATGAAATTCAGAGTTTACTTTGCTCTCTGAAGTTCTTAGCCCAGTACAGAACAGTTTCTCTACCTTTATCCAAATTTCCCCTTGATGCAGCCTCTTTTTTATGCTCCAGTTGAAGTTGATTGAATCAGATTGTAATCATTCCAGCTGTAGTTACTTCTATGTCAGTACATTACAGTGTGTAAGTTCTGGTGAGTAATGAGGGCATTAAGAATAAATATAATAAAATTATCAGTTCAAAACACTACCTTCCAAGAAACCTGTTCTTGAGAGCATCCTAGTATGCCAACAATAATTCAAAAGATGGATTTTATTCATTACATTGCTATCAGATATGAATGGTTTGGGTGTTATGAGAGCTATTTCGGCTACAAAAAGATACATTTTTTTGGATTGTGCCCTATTTCTTAAGGTGTTTTTTGTAAACAGTCGTGTAATTGGACTTCTGGAAATCCATCGATATAGGATAGTCAGTAGTGCAGTATTTAGGAAAAAATAAAACCTGTTCATGCAGGAAAAGACAGCAGGATGAAATTCCATTCTGACTGTAACCACTGAAATGGGGTCAGGCGGACTTCAGTACAACACATTTCATGAGGGATTCTTTTGCCTAGTAGTAAGTCATGGAGGGCCCAGGGCTGATAAGACATGAATGACTGCTGCTTAGCAGCTATTTCAGTGGCCTGGAATGAAATGCCTTTTACTGTGCAAAGTCATCACTTGCTCCTGGACTCAGGACTCTCTTGGGACATTGACTCAAATCCTTGTGTTCCTTCTGCTTTGATCATACAGGTTTGAGTGCTGTATTTTGAAAGCACACACATCAACACTGTGTGGTTTTCATGTGCAGCTTGCTTTCTCTTCCTCAATTTCCTCCTTAATTCCTGACCTTCTTCCTTATGACTGACTTCTATGTAAGGAATAAGAAAAGGAATAATGGAAGGCTGTGTAGTATGTGAGGAGAGTGAGGGGGAATGTTGCCTTCCGTGTATTTGGGACTTGAAAACTCCTGGAATGCCTGGGAGGCAGCAGCAGGGAAGTTTCCCTATTGAATTCATGTTTCATGCTTTTAACTGCAAAACAAATAAATATAGCTACCAACATGGAAATCTTGTCTCTTATGTTTTACATACTGATATGTGGATGGCTGTGCTAAACTTTGTAAGAGTGGGTTGTCACCTCTGATCTCTCCTTGAGGATTCTTTATCTTGTCAGTACAGATAAATTGCTGTTTCTCATGGTAGTTCCGAGATTGCTGTTTGAATCTGGTGTTGCTGAGCCACACACTGCATTCAAATTATGCCTGGTTATCAATGATGCTCACAGGAATAGACTTTTTACTCTCGAGGCACAGCTTAGAGTTTCTCCATCTCCACAGTGTTTTTCATTGCATCTTTCTGATACTTGTGAGACAGTCTTACCTTTTCAGGTCAATGTAATAAGAACATAGTCATGACCATAGGTTGTGGCTGCGGGTTAGTGTGGATTTGAGGATGTTTTGCCTATTTCTGATGCCTTACATGCCTACAGCACCCACCTGTCATGTGGATTCTTAACTATACATCCCCTGCCTAGTTAGATGTAGCATCCTCTTCCTCCTGTGTTTTGGAAGACCAGGGAAACATCATCTGTCTTACATTGGTGAGAATTAGTGTTCACTGAGGTACTCTTTCACTCACACCACAGAGAGAACAGAAAGAATAAGTCATATGTGCTGTGTGTGAGGAAGAACTGCAGTCTGACAGTGGGCAGGGCTTTTTGCTTGGAATCCTGTGGGGTCTTTGATGTAATACTAGCATAATATTTAGTGAATCATTATGATGGAAAAACACAGCAGTCTTACTAAAGTCACTGTTTTAGTTCAGCTTTTATGACTCCAGGGTAAAAGCATGAGGTGCGAGGTTCATGTAATTGCCTTTTCTGGTTTTGTTTTGTGTGTGCAGTGAACAGAGTTGTAAAAGAGATTGTAGTTCACCAAGAGAAAGAAAAAGTAGCCAAAGCACACAGTAATAGTCTGTTAATGTGCAGGCTGTGTAAGAGTTGTTAGAAATGTTGTCTTCTGCTGAATAAGAGTTGACAACAGTCAAATGTTTTCTAACATGGGATAGGCCAAGGATGGGGATCAGCATCTGCTTCTATGAGCTTAGTCTCAGTCTAGGCTAACTGAAACCAGTTTCCTGCAGAATTGAAAATAGGAGGATGTTCACCAAGTGTGTGGGCTTTCTGCCATTTAAATTACTGAGATTGCCTCATGTGTCTTTTTGGTTTTGTTTTTGTTTTTTTCCTCTGATAACCATTAATTAGGTTTAATTCTTTGGATTTTACTGGGCTGGGTATGCCCATCTTTCTCCCTCACACTGTGCAGCTCAGGGGTGGAAACAGGACTCCATGTGTGTCATTGGTACTTGGTAGAGGGGAAGTGCATGGAGTGAAGAGAGAGAAAGAATATGGGGAAGTGTATTTAAAACTGAAGGTGAGAGGGGGGATGTCACACACCCAGATGTGTTTCAGAACCATCTAGTTCAGAACTTGGGCAGACCACCTTGCCTCCCCATTCACAGTTGAAAAAAGAAGGGGAGGGGAAATAGGGAAGGGAGGAATGACCCTAACATTTTATGATTGACTTTATTGTGCTACTTCCTCTGAAATACCTGTTCTCTCAGAATTTCTAATCCATTTATCCCTGCAGCCTTTGTGCATGAAAGATACATTAAGTGTATCCTGAGACTGCATAATGATTCCAGATGGATTACTAAAGGCATGCGCTAAGCCTGTTTCATGGGGGGAAGCAGGGCTGGCTAATCAGTTTCTTTAAAACCCATTCAGTAACCCCTGGAGTTTCAGTTGCCTTCGGGCACCTGTATGTGACCTCCTGGAGAAACTTCAATATGTCGTGCATTCTGTACCTGGTAATATGTCAGTGAGATGAACTTCTGCGGCTGCCAATGTAACCTCTGTTGAATAAAAGTGAGAATGAGTTTTCATTTAACAAGGAAACCATTTTCTTGAAAAGCTTTTTAAAATAACTTTGTTCCTAGCTCTACAGCTGCACTAAGAACATCTTGAGCAGTGTAACTGGCCATATTGCCTGCCTGCCAGCCTTTTATTCTATGTGACATTTGCAGTTTCTATGCTGAACCTCAAAGCTCAGGAGCCACCAGGTCTCCAAACTGCTCACCTGAGCCATGCAAGCAGTTTTACTTCTTTATCTTCTAGTTTTTGAACCAGCAAAGGTCAGGGTTTATTTTAGGGGAGAAACTGTTTGCTTTATTGTTGCTAACTGCATTTGGATGACTGGAAATCATTTAAATACTGCTCACTTTGCAGACTGATAAGGGGTAAGCAGTTGCTGCCGTGTGGCATTCCTAATTGCTTCATGTATTGCAGTTCACTACTCTGGAGCTGGCCCACTTGCTGTCTGCTTTTCTATTACCTATTGCAGTAATCGTTTACACTTGTACTGTGGAAACCTAACAAATCCTTGGCGTGTGTGTGGCTGGGCCATGCACAGCTGGTGTAACAGAAGATTAAGTTGCCCATACACTAACCGGAATGATTGATAGCCCAAGTTTTCACCTAGCAAAGTGCAGTTTCGTTGCATAATTACAAGAATTATGTGTGGCACTAAATCTATTCCCTGACTGTGAATTGAAGGGTTGTTCTGACTGAGTTATGAAAGAAATTATGAACTAATCTGTGGAAACAACATCTGTTGTACACAGGCAAAAAAAGCTCTTAGAAGAAAGAAAGAGAATTTATTTCCCTCTGTTTGCAGCTTTTTATAAGAAAAGGAGAAAACAGGGAGTGTTACAGTCAGTAGCTCTTGTACAACATGTGTTTATGTACACAATCCCATTTGATGGAAAACAAGGAGTTTTGTTTTTAAATATGCCCAGGGACATCAAGCATAGGAAAGATTTATTGCGTAAGATATAAAGAGTGGGAATCCATTCCTGTTCAGCACGTGTTCTGTTGAGCTTGTGAGATCTTTGTCATTAATGTAAGAGGCTGGAGATGAGGTTACTCGATAATTATGCTTCCAGAGACTAGAACTGAAGTGGGGAAGGCTGCCTGAGTTCTGGAAATATGCCTCCCCCCTTCCATGTAGTCTCTTGGTGTGATTGCCAATTGGAGTAGTTGCAGTAGAAGGGCAGGTTCTGTGTATGCGTTTTTACTCACACAAAGTTATCAAGGGTGCTGGAGGTCAGGTATCAGTGCTGGCTGATTTAAAGCTAGGTGGGCTTTCTTACAACTGCAAGTGACATTTGTACCTGTGATGGAAATGTACCTTTTAAGATGGTGCAAAAAATCATTGTCAGATTTGAGGAATGCTGGATGAGAGGGGCAATGAAAAGGGAAGAATCAGAGGTGGAAACAGTGTTACCAGCCCAAGTGATGATTTGGGGTTTTGTGTTTTGAAGTTTTTAATTAATTTTGGTTTTATTGTGACAGCCACAAAATTCCTCTGGTTTACAAGGGAAAATTAATTCATTTTGGCCTTGTGAAAGTAAAGCTGGTGATGAAGCATCACCAAAGTACTGACTGAAGGGAGGAATGGTTGCATCGTCTAGCCAAGGTGTAGAAGTACCGGAAGCTTAGATGGCTAAGAGTCCGGGAGTCAGGGATCACAGTTGTGGCTGTGACTCAGGGGTGCTAACTCAGTTCATGTGTATTTGTATATCCTTAAAGTCATATTTAGCTGCTTTTTCTTTTTACAGCCTATTATCTGTCCTATTTAGCTGAACATGATTTTGCTTCTGCAGTTAGGTTTACTGTTCTGTGCCCACCATTAATAATAGACATAAATGTCATCATTTGCATATAAGGTGTGTGAGTGTGATCAGGTACTGTTACTACTAGTGGTAAATGAATTAAATTATAGCTTTAAAAATGTGGGATCTTTTAGAAAGCAGGAACAGCAACCCTTAAAAATAATACTATGCCTTCAAATACAAGCCTGGTACAAATTCTAGTGTTAGGAATGAAGAACTGAAGTCAAGAGAAGCTGTGGAAATGTGCTCTGTGGCATCTTGTCTCATCTGGGGAAATAGTGGAAGCTTCTCTGGGTGTTACTAAATAATAACAAGGATAAGTAAAAAGGGACAAAAATCAGCATCATATAACATGACTTCTTTATTTTTCCTCTCATCTACAGCAGCCTTGAGAGACTTTGCTGTTAGAAGTTTACTGGTTGCAGTTGTCAGGACTACTCCTTCCTGTGATTTGTGTGAAGACAGTTTCGGTGAGTACAGTCAGACCTGAAAGAGCTCTGCACATTTACAAGAATCATTTACAGAAAAATACACTTTGGCAACAAGTAAAATTGCTGCCTGCCCCCAGTAGGGATGTCTCAAGTGTGCAATTAAGGTGTATTGTAAATTATTCCTTTAATGCTCTAATGTGTTTGACATGCTCCTCCCATCCCAGTCTCTGAAATAAGTGTTCAAAGAGCAAGGGGGGCAGTCTGCAGTGTTTTTCTCTGCATGTTTCTTCCAGTTTTGCTGTGTGTATGTACTGGTGGGACTGACAGGTTACAGGTGCCACTAGAACACTGAAAGTCTATTTTTTCAGTAGAAAAAACAGCTTCCAAGAAGTTTACCATCTCTTTGCTGGGTGTATTTGCAGGCATATTGGGAGGGCATTAGCCAGCCTTAGCATGAAGGTCTCGTTCAGCTTTGCAGGTAGTGCAGCTCTTTAGGACTGGACAATAGCACTTCTCCACATTGTCAGTCTGAGGGATAGGAGGAAAAAGTTAAATCGTCCTTAACACAAACTCTTATCCTTTGTTCTAGCAAGCTGGAGGAGAGGGTGTTACCGAGCAATGGCACTAGGTGCTGAAGTAAGAATACTCCAACACGATTTAAGGGTCACTATGTCACTTAAAGGATCATAAGGGTCACTATGTCACTTAAAATAATAAAAGAAAAACCCCAAAGAAACCGAAATCCAACCAAAACCACTTACAGACAAAGCTGCAGTTGTTGTTATTGTTATTATTATTGTTATTATTTTTTAAACTCTTATATAATATATTCATGTAAGATGTTAGGGCAGTAAATACTAATCCTGCAGTAAAAAGGATGCAGTTGTCATGCCATTACCTGCAAAGACTGAACATCTAAATATGGCAATATTCTTCAATGTAGAACTGTCAGGTACTGGAATTAAACTCTATTGCACTGGAGATTTTCCACTGTACTTTCTGTTTAAAGAAATTCATACAGTTAAAAGGAGTTACAGTGAGTTCTTTACCTCCCACAAATTCAAGGCATAACATTTTTAGTGTGAGGGATGTGGAATAATAGGTTTGTACTCTGAATTAGCTAAAGGCCACCTCCAAAGGTACAACAATTATGGACCCTGCTACCTACACTTAAAACAAAATCTGGCTTAAGTATCAGTATTAATTGTGCTTGATAGTAAGAGAAGAGGCACTGTGATCAGATCAGAAGCCAGTGGTGTGTGTAAGTAGTCAAGGGGTCAGGATCCAGCTAAGTTTATTTCCTTTGGGTTTGCCGTTGTGTCACAGGAGGCTTCTGGCACAAGCCTGCTCCCGATGGTTCTTGATCCCCCTCATGATGGAGCTGGATGACAGGTCCCAAGGGTCCGGGGAACCCCAAGGTGATTGGGCTAAATGGTGCTGCCAGAGTGGGGGCTCTGCACAGCACTGCAGTCCTTCCATCTGATACATTTCTTACTCATCCATTTCTTCCTTGTTATTTACAAACAAATTTTATGGACCTTTTGCATTCTAGAGAGGAACATCTGCGGCCTCAAGTACCTGCTGTATTTTAGAACATTATTAGCAAAGTGAAAAATGGGTATTCTCGGAGATGCTGAGAATAAAACAGTTGTAATCATTGGAATATTCCTCCCTGCAATTTTTGACCACAATGTAGTAGCAGGGAAACCTTTGTAATTTCTTTTCAGAACTGTATCTCTGATATACATGACCAGTACATCTCATTTAAGAAGTCAGTGGTTTTGATTTGTTAGTGGAAGGACTTGAAGAGGGACAATGGCAGGGAGAAGGGGAGGAAATCCTTTCAAATGACTCAGTGTGAGGAAAAGAGGTCGAGCTTTCTTTCAGTGGGACTGTTGTTATTGAACCAGAAATGGTCTGTTTGCCCTCTTGTACCCCTGGTAAGTTCTTTGGGAGCTCACAGAATTTAAAGGCATCCTTTCCAAAGTACAGTTCTTGATGGAAATAGGAGAACTCTTGTAATGGTTTTAAACTGAACTAATCCAGAGAGCTTTGGCATTTCCAGTGATTCCCCATCTGAAACAAAACCCAAAACCAAGAAGTCTGTGATCTATAGCTGATGCAAGTATTTTGTATTTATTGCTATTCACAGGGAATTAAACCAAAGTTCAGAAAGAACAGTGAATGTGAGATTTGAGTTTTGTTAATAAAAGGGGTTAACACTTGCTGCTTTTCTCTTGAGACATTTACTTTGGGTTTTAACAATGAAATGTGTGTTCAACCTCATCATGATTTCAAAGGTCTTTGATTAGAAACCATGGTTTTGACCAGAAAAGTGTGTTGGAAATTGTCTGGGAAACTTGTAGAACCTTCTGTGCCTGCCAGAAGTCCACATGGATTACAACCTGGAATACAGATTCACTGAGTATGTTAGTATTCCTTTTGTATGCGTCTTTGACTACCCCATCTGAATTCCCAGTTAGTGTGAAGGAAGTAATGCCTTGTCTCACTCATGGCCTTGTTTAAGAAGCTGGCCATACCTGCAGGATTAGATAGAAATCTAAGACATGCTTTTAAAGTAGCTGGTTGCTAGGCAGTGTAGAAGTTACTTTTTGATACCTATTCCCATGAAATGTGCATGTTTTACTATTGTTAAAACCCCCAGGGCCCAGAAAGTGAGCTTTAAAAAGTTCTGTTATCTTTAATCTGCGTTCTGTGTTGCTGTGTTCTCTGGAAGCTGCTCCTTGCAGAGGCTCTCTGCAGTTGTAATAAATGTTTAAGTTTAAAACTGAAATACCTGTGAAAAACCCCTCCCAGCCGGCTGTCGAGAATGATACAGCAAAGAATACAGCCCATGTGAAATGGGTGCATGGTTGAACATGGCTAAGAATGAAATCAGCCCTTAACCTGCCTGCAGAACTTCCTCAGGGCAAAGCCGCTCCCATTGTGTGCAGAGGATGAGCTTGCACTGTTGTCTGAGCAGTGGTGTGAATGTGAATTGAAGATCCATATTTATTTGGAAGGAAATCTGGTTAAGCCATCCCTTGATGGGCATTTCTGATCTCCTTCCGTAACTTCTGTATGGTTCTGAGCTTTGCCTTTTTAATGAAAGAACCAGGAACCAAACCTAGATTTGTACTGTGGTTCTCAGGTGTGCGCAGGTGATGCTCCAGTGGCGGTCCTGGTCAGAGGGGAAAGAATGTGAAAAATGAGAAGGCAAGGGAACATTTTAATGGCGTTATTCTCTAAACTGGCCTGTGAAATGTGACTGGATTGTGCTTGCAACCACAGGATGGTAGCTTGCGTGGAGGTCACTGAAGCTTCTGCTTTTCACACTGGCTCTTTTGCAGGGTCTCCCAGTTGGATTAATTTGTGTGGGACGGGGACTTGTGAGAATGTGGACTCTCACTTAGAGTGCAGACTGCGTATTCCTCTTCACAGGAGGCTCTGAAATGATGAGTGGATAGGCAAGGAGATCCATCTGTCTGGGTTGGGTATTAAATGTTACCAGCTGAGCAGCTGGAAACTGGTTTCTTATTCTCTTCTGTCACCTTTACCCCTCCAGTGTTCAGAAATTGTCACTTTTTAGAACTTTTTTTCCCCTTGCAGATAAATAACAAGTTACTCAATTCTTTCTGAACTTTTTTGATATGCCCTTTAATACATGAGTTAAATCTGGACTCTCTAGGTGTGCTGCATTGATGAAATAAGTGAAGTATTAGTTATAGTGCAAGTTCATAGCAGATTTAACATGGATAATTGGTTTGGTGAGGGCCAGGGTGGGCTGGTGGGGGTTGCTGGCTCTTGCACCTCAGGTACATGTTCAGTGCTGTGGGGCTGGAGGGAGCTGGGGCTCACAGTGTTGCTTGCCACAATTAGGGGCAAGGGGAGCCCTGGAGCGTTGAGTAGGGGGCTTGCAGAGTCTCCCCAGGAAACCTTTCCCATGTGAGGTCTGGCCTCAGAGGACTTGTGCACAGTTGTGTTGGAATACTTGTGCTGCCTGTGCTGCAAAGAAGGAAAACAAAACCACTGACAAACCAACTTTCTCTTCCATGTAGGTAGATGGTAGTTCAAATAACTGAAGTGTGATTTGTGGTTAAAAAAGTCCCAACTTTATTAGAGAAATTTATTCAATCTTTATTAGTTTTTATTCTGCCCTGAGTGTTTTGTTGTTTTAATCTCTTGCCATATATGGTAGGGAACAGAACTGATTTTCATTCAATCTCAACATAAAAAAGTACGTTTTTCACAGTAAGAAAATCCCTTACTGGAACAACTTCCTGTGGATGTGGTAGGGTCCTTGTCACTTGGGGTTTTCAAGGCATGACTGGACAGGATATCAGTGTCATTGGGGCTTTCTTTCCCATGAAAAGCTGTATGAGATGATTTTTCAAGGTCTCTTCCAGCCTGGCCTGTCCTGGGATTTGTGATGGATACTCATCAACATATAGTCATTTTGGATAAAAATCTTAGAGCACCCATTCACAGCTTGCATAAACTTTCATCTTGGGCTTTACTGTAGTAATTCCACTTGAATAGAAACTGTTTGCTGCCTTTCTGTGTTGCTTTGATTGTTATACTGTTGATGTTTAAAAAGTGTAGTGGGTTGACTTTCCATGTCTGTTTTGTTAGCTCTTACCTCTATGTTAAAGCTTCTGAAGGTTCTTGGAAAGATAAGGGTTCAATCCTGCAGATGCTTACCTGGTAAGTTCTATTGAATTCAATAGAACCTTACTCTCTGGAGAAGGCGACACTCATCTGGGGTCTGTGCTTTCAGAGAGCTTCCAATATCTTTGGGAATTGCGGCCCTGAATCATTTTCTAATTTATCAGACAGGAAAACCTTCAGATGTCTGAGAAACCTTCCAAGGGTTTCATGGTGATGAAGTTTAGAAGCGGCCACGGTCTCTTGTGAGGAGACAGTGTCGTGTTGAAGGGCAAATGGAGAATGGGAATTCTGCTGAAGCAGCAAGAGAGGGAAATGAGAGGACGTTTTGATTAAACCCGCTGAAGAACAAATTTCTCCTGTTAAAGGGAGGTTGAGGGGAATTGTTTCAGCTCACTGGTGTTCCCCCTCCTCCCTTTGGCTTCTCCGAGTAACTGAAGTGTATGGAAGGTTTTTAATTTTCTTTCCAGATTTATGTGTCTGTAACATAATTAAAGCATCACCTCTATGCTGCATTTAGCAATAGCTTCTATGCACAGAGGGTGATGGAATTTTTTAGCTAGCGAATGTGTAAGAAACTACTTTCTGCATACTACTCTTCTACTTCATAACCTCCATCATCGGTATTTCTAATGCTCTGCTTGGAAATTCTTTGTAAAAGAGCATTTGGACAGTGGTTGTGTTAAAACCTGTTTGTTCTGTCCTAATGATGGGTTGTCCCAGTCAAAATTCATGTGTCGCAGTACTAGCCAGTGTGGATATGAAATGGAAAGGTGGTTCTGCCCCATATGTGCCAAAGGTTCTTTTCCACAGAAGGCTAGCACTCAAGAAACGTCCTAGTAGTGTACATCAGTGGTGTTCTTTGAAAGATGCAGTAGTGGAGGATGGTTTATTCGCCTCTTCTGTGGCAAGTAAATCTTGTCTGCTGAAATCTAAGAATACCAGGGAACAAGTTGTCCAGCATCTCAAGTGCTGTGTTGCATCAGTGCGGTTGGAGATTCAGGTTGGAAGTGGGAAGGGATATAGATAAGAAAACCAGAATTTTACACTTGGCATTGCCCAAAGTGCAAACATCTGTTTGAATTTTAACTTTTGCTGCATTATTATTACTGAGTGACTGCTGTTTTTCTTCCTTCTGGGAGCTGATGCATCTATCTCCAGGAGAGGCAGTTTATTAATAAGATGGTATTTTATTAGACTTCAGTAGTACTTCATAAAACGACTCAAATTGCTTTAGAAATATTTATTAAACCCTGAAGCCCCCAGCTATGAAAACAGGTTCTCACTGGTATATTGGAATCATTGAAATACATCAAATACTTGGGGTTTAATAGCTCATATAGTACAAATAAAACCTCCAAATATAGTAGAAGACAAAATAATAAGCAATAATAAGTTTTTGATGTTGCTTTTTTATCATGCCATGTGAGAAAATCTAATGGTTTTGGACGGGTAAGTGAACATTCAAACCATACCCCATTTGTTTAAGTAGTACAAGTCCTTCCAGATTAGTGTAGAAACTGATGGTTAGGTAAAAATGCTTTCTGTGTATTAGATGTGCAGCCTGAAAGTAGGCAGTCATCAGTCTGCAGCAAAGAGTTAACTTCTTCCCCTTTCTTTTCTCCCTCGCTCCCATTTTGCAAAGAGAGTTTAGTCTTAAAGCAGTTGGTAGGGGCTCATGAATCTTGATTTTTAGTTCCAGCTCTGTCAGAGATTGTAAGTGCAATGCTGAGTGATTGTGTAATTCTCTTTTAAATACAAGTTTTTTGATGCTGTTCCACAACTATGCAAATTTTGGTTGTCTGGTTTGTGTGTTGTCTGCCTTTTTTCCTTCTTGTTGCTGTAGGTGAAATTAAGGCTCAAACTTTAGTCTGATTTCTTTAATTCTTCTTATAAAACTATTTTCTCTCTTTAATAAAAACTTACAGTGATCATAAATATATTGGTGACAGTTGGCTTTTCTAAACAGAATATGTTCTCTCCACAACATCCTCATCATTCAGAGACAGGATTTCAAATGCCCTAGTTTCTAGACAGGAGCAGGAAAGGCAGGTTACAGATCTGGTATTTTTTGTGTATATCCAGAAAATCTAGGTAGTGCAACAGAAGTATTCTTAACTTCAGTTCAGGGTTAAGTTCTATGATCTTGTTTACATATTCATGTAAATGTATGTAAATTACATAAGTTACATGTGATCTGAAGCACGGAATTTATACTGTAGCTTACTGATTTACTAAAATACTTCTTCATTTCCTGAGGGGGACTATATATACCTAAAATGCATATATAAAAATGTATGTAGATAGATGGGTATATATATGTGTGTCTCAGCTTTGGAAATAAACTTATAAAGAAAAATGGGTATATGGACATCAACAAATGTTGCAATCAGACCTGAGAGAAGCACATAAAACTTTAACTTCCTGTCTTCTGTTTAACATTGAGAATTTCATGCACTAGTTGGGTCAATTCAGATACTTTAGTGTTTGATGAATCACCTTTTCCCTTTGGGAAGGTGATATACCACAAATAGCAAGTAATTATTTTATTTTGACAAATGGTACATTTAAAGGAAAGAAGAAAACCCCATGCAATCACATTTCTTTAGTGAACCTCTGCTGTTGTCTTTCCTGTTCTAGTCATTGGTGTTGGCTGCCTTTTTTTACTCGCTTAGAGCATATATGGATAAGCCCCAGGAGGAAAGTGATGGACTCGGAATTGTTTTGGTGGTAACAATTCCTGGAGCACAGCTAAGACTATTGGTCAGAGCTATTTCATCACGTTTACTGTGGTAGCTAGCTACAGGCTGCCAAATGTAAAGGTTGTTATATTTGAGTAGATAAGGTTGTTAAAGCCCTTGGAAGATTAGAAAAGTACTATCTAAAGGTTAAATTGTGTTTTGATGGGAGAGAATAATGTAAATTGCCTTCCCTTGCTTCTCCTACCACCACTTTCTCTGTTTTGTCTGAGACAGGATGCTATTGCATGTGTGTACTCACTCAGCCCTGTCTGGAGGCCATGGACAGGTGACTGTCAGGTAACCTGCCTCTCCTTTTGTACCACTTGGAGGGTGTTGACTGTGTCGTGCACCCAGGCAGGTCTCTGCTATATTGACTGTGTCTGAAAAGGAGCCTTAAGATGCCTCGATGTATCGTTACTTCAGCTGCAGGAGTGGGTTTCTCTTTCTCCTGCCTTTATAATGCATGCTCATTTGGAAAGGAAAAAGGAAGGAAAAGCATCTTGGCCTCAGTGACATGAGTGGGGCTGCTGCTTTACCCAGGCTTTCGTGTTCTGCCTCTGGGAAGTGGGTTTTGGCTGGACCATTCCCCAGCAGCACGCTGTAGCAGCAGCCCTGGAAAGTGTCAGCTGCGTTAAGAGTTATTTCATGGGGCTTTGATAGATGGTCTCCAATCCAAGCTTCTGGTGAGGGTGCAACCCTTGAGTGCCCTTCACAATCCAGTTCTGTGATTTTTCCCTCATTTTTCCTTTACTGCTGAGACTCCGCTGAGCTTTCATGTAATCAAGATGCTTTTTGACTGAGGGCTGTAGGGAAGAGACTAGAGCTAGACACAACTCAGAACAGCAAATACAAAGGAAATAGGAAAAGCAAGGTCTGCAGTTTTCCCTGCCACACAATTGCTGCATAATGTGGTATGTTTTCATAATGTGGCCAGCATTCAATTCCAAGGGATCTCCTGCTGTGTTATAAGTTGCTACTGTATTTCTTAAAACTGGAATGAGAAATGGCTGCTTTGCAGGTGCAGGGATGTAACCAATGGTGGAAAATGTTGATCTGGCCAACAGGGTAGTCAGAGATACATAAAGGATGGAAACTCCTGTGTTAAGTTTTCAAGCTTTTGAGAACTTCTTTCACCTGGGGAACTAAATGTTGACAAATACTTTTCATAAAGGCAAATTCCACAAAGCTTCCGAAGGATCAATCAGAATTGTAGTCATGGCTTTTCTCTTTTATAAAGGGAAACCTACAAGGAAAGGGTATCTGTTCTGAAACCTCAGACTTGGGAGCTTGACACTGAGTACAGTTTCCAATTTTATTGCAAAACAGAGGAGAGGTAGAAATAGATGTTGTTTTTCTTTTAGGCTAGTTCTATTAAAGTTTCCCTGATTTAGCTTTAATCATAACTGTCCAGTGATCCTGATGATAACTATATTGCTGATCTTTATTATAATAGAGCATACAGATTTCAATTAAGATA
The DNA here is from genome assembly GCF_012275295.1 of Melopsittacus undulatus. Taxonomy (NCBI): domain Eukaryota; kingdom Metazoa; phylum Chordata; class Aves; order Psittaciformes; family Psittaculidae; genus Melopsittacus; species Melopsittacus undulatus. Next base: position 116,084,416 of record NC_047528.1, on the reverse strand, counting down.
AAGGTCCATCTCATTGTTTTAGGTCCTTTCTCTTTAGGAAGCATTTCGTTGTTTATGTTCTTAAGTAGTGAGTGATGGAGAGATAACACACATGGACATTAATTGACATGTCAAAGGTTTTACAGCAGGTCAGCCATTAAATAAAACATATTCTGAATGATGATACAGATTTCTGCCTACATTAGACCACCAATCTCTGCCAAATGTGCCTGCAAGCCTAGCAGAAAGATACTTAATGCACTAAATCTTTCAGTTGATGTAGTCATGGTTTCTTTTTAAATCATTATTCCAAATGAGGCACAATTCCATGGGCAATTCTTTCTGTAGTTAATAACGTACTAAGCAGCCGTTGTGATACCCTGTGCTGCACATTGCTGTTCTGCTGCACAGCTTTGGAAATAATAAAACCACTGAATTTCCAGGAGAGAAGAAGAAAATCAGCACAGCACTTCAAGCCATTTAGTGCTTTGTTCTGTTGTAAAATCTAAGTATGGTTCATTCATTAGAGTGATTATTTTGTTGAGTTAAAAAATGGAACCAAGAATAGAATTTTATTACTCCCCCATCAAATAGGCATTTTCTCTTTCTTTATTAATGCTCCCACTTCCTTCTGCATTACCTTGGTTTCTGAGTGCCAGTGTGTGCATTACCTAGAGCTGTATGTGCTAATACTTGGGGCAGGGTGAGGGTTTTGTGTTATTGTTTTATAAATGTGATGACGTTGTGTGATTTAACCTGACTGTTTCAGACATTCTCCTGGGTGCCAGCATTAAAAGCTGTTACAATTTGCAATGCTGGGAAAATGAGCTGATAGGAATTTCATACAGAGTTGGTCCATGGGTGGGCAAGAAGGATGGTCATGGTGCTGGGGTGGGTGATGTATGAACTGTGGCTGAGAGAAGTGGGTTTGTTCAGTCTTCAGCAAAGAAAACAGAGGGTTGATTTTGTGGCTGCCTATATCTGTCTGAACAGAGGATATAGAAAAGACAATCTTTTCTTTATGCAGGAGAAGGAAAAGAGGTAGTGGACATGATTTACAAAAAGGACAGTTCCAGTCAGACACCTTGCCCTGTTTTGAGCAGGGAGTTGGTACAGGTGATGATGAGAGGTCCCTTCCAACATAAAGTAGTCTGTGAATCTGTAAAAGTATTAGGCTTTCTGTTGTTGACAGCTGAAGGAGGTTTACAATAGCAGGTAAGTCTCAGCACCCACGTTCTTAAATTGTTTGGATTTGCCACTCAGTGATTTGTCTTAGTTTATGCTTTGTATTATCAGTTTGTGAAATACTCAGTGAATAAAGCTTACCCACAGGGATACTGAGATTTAATCAGCGTTTGTCAGATGCTCTGGAATCCTCTCAGGAAATACATTATTTCTACGTTTTCCCTAAAGACTCTTTCCATTTATTATGTGGCTATAGACAATGTTTTTCCATTGTTAGTAGTTGATGAATACAGTAATGACAGGTGGGTCTTTTTTCAGAACAGAAAAACCTCAAAGTGGTTCACACATGAGTTGTTGACAAAGACTGCCTTTAATTTGTACTGTAAAAGTGAAGATAGTGATGAGCCTGTGTGTTTTTTAAGGGCTGTTGTATCATATATTCTGATACTGGGGTAGAAAGACACTTCTGGCATGGTGATTCTAATTTAGGCATATGAAAAATGAGCAGCCATGGGTTCCAGGTTGAGCAAACTCCACAGCAATGTTACAGACATTTTTATGAATCTCTTCAAGTTTAAGTTTAGGTATTTTCTCATTTAAACATTAGTTTGTTTAACAAGTGCATTTGGAGTTTAGTAAGACACTTTGCCCAGGTGGCACATCAGCATAGGTGTAATTGCTATGGCATGCTCCATTATTGTAAAAGCAGCAGAGTCAGGCTTAAGCACATCAGCCACATTTCATATGGTGATGGGGGTGCTGTACATAGATGATTTCCTGAGAGCTGTGAACACCACCTTATGCAGGCTGAGTTTGGATGCTGCAGACATCTCTGCACTGCTGTTGTGGTGAGAACAGTGAAGGGCTGGAAGAAAGTCTGGGAAGAGTCCATCAGAGACTGAATTGTGAAAGCAGATTAACACAAGTGGGTAGAGGTTGTACTTCTTGGCTAAATGATGGCAGTGTGCCCAGCTGAATTGAATGGCCCTTGTCATATAAAGTGCTCACGAATGTCACAATGGAGACAACAGTGCATCGTTAAGGGAGTGAGAACACCAAATTACTTGTCTTTTCCAACCTACTTGAGTCTGTGATTCTTATTATTCTATTAAAGATTTAATAGAAATGACAGATTCCCTCTAACCTTAGTCATTTGCAACCATAAAATAAAATGGGATTGTGAAGTTCATCTCACCTAATTTAGACATCAGACGTGTGTATGTTTAATTTTGGACTTATCGCTCTTAGTACCTTCATTTTCTGCAGAAACAACTAATTTATGTCCTTTTTAGATGTTAAGATTTAACTTCTCTCAAATCTCAAAGTTTTAGCATCTCTCAAATTGCACCTGAGATGCCATTGACAAGAGATCTCTGCTGAAGTGCAGAAGCAGCTGGGGTGGCCAGTTCTGATGCAGACATCCACATTTATCCGGATGAATTCCATTATTAGTCATAGTCTTGTGAGGATAAAAACCAGAAATTTGCTTCAGAGCTCATGCTTAATTCTGACACTCTGCCCTAACAATAGACTGGGTTTCCCGTACAGTGTTGTGGAGGATGCAGAACTGAGTTTTTGTGGCTTGGCTGTATTATATTTTAGCTTAGTAATGCGTTTAAATAACTTTAGATCTGCCCAGACTATCTATATCTGATGACTGATGTAGATTAATTGGGAGACTGGAAGTCTGCATGTCCAGAAAGAAATTAGTTTTCCTACTCTCTGCTTAAAAGAAAAGAGATTTTAATCATGAGGTTGTCTCCTTTATGCCTGTTTGTGGCCCAGGCAGATGGTGCACTAATCATCCTTACCAATACAGTGTGTTGAGTATAAATGATGTTAAAAACAAGGATGTGGAACAAGTAATCCGTAAGTTCTGTAGTTACACTGTGAGAAATGCTTCCTCTCGACACCCCAGGATTCTGTCTGGGACACAGAGTGGTTGAAAGAGCTGCTCCATCTTGATCTGACAAGCTGGATTTGGGGCTGACAAATAGGGTTTCATTCTTGTTGTAAATAGGTGTGCGTATAATACATGTACTTCCATTTAAATTAAGATATATTTTTCTTCATTATTTCCCCCCCCAGTTCCCAATGGTATTACAACTTAAGATCAGTTGTATTTCACTAGAAGGAGATTATATTTCACCAAAGAATATCTTTGAGCAGAGGGCTGGACAAAACTCTTTGATTGGCATTTAGTGAAAGGGATGTGAAAGGCATTTCAGTGAATTTTGATTCCATGTATTGTTGCAAAGTACATTTGTTCTTCCAATCTCAATTTCCTCCAAACAGTAGGTTATTAAATTTGTAACAGACTGTACAAATCCAAACAGCGTATTTTGGAAGATTGATCTGGGTGTCTAAGATAAGGCAGACCTCCAGTATACAGCTGTGGGGGTCTAATGCATAAGAGAAACCCAGGCAAACCTTGTAGGTTAGCTGCACCTTGGGTTATTGAGGAAAGCAGCAAAGCAAAAACCACCATTACAATAAATTCTGGTATGACCTTCTGCTGTGATAACCCATTGGTCTATGAATGTGAGCAAGATAAACCATCTGCCAAAAAAAACCCCAGTAATTTTTCATGCCACACTTTGCTCTCACCCTGTTGTAGCCCATAGACTACCCTGGAAGATAGTAAAGAAAAAAAGGAAGAACTAAACCTAAATTCAATTTGTAACAGCTGGAATACACTCTGCAGTTGGGTTGGTTTGTTTGTCCTGGGGGTTTGGTTTGTTTGGGGTTTTTTTCTGTCCTAAATGCTCTTTTAATACACAGCTGTAGGCGTTATCTTGTTATGGAAATGAAGAGAGCCCTGACCTTCTGCTACTCTCAGAGGGATGGGGCTGAACAAGGGAAGACAAAGTGCAAATTGAGTGGCTGCAACTACCCAGTCCACCTTTCTCTCTACCTTTATATCTGGGTAAAAGTGAATCTTCCATTGTCTTGGTTAAAAAATATGTTTTTTTAAATACACTCAATACCCTGAATATTTACTTTAACGTTACCTTAAGAACATTTCAAGCTCTGCACTTAAATTTAAGTCTGATGCCCAGGGCTTGTGTGCAGGACAGGAAGGGTAAGGTCTTAGCACACAAATAGTGATGCTTCTCCAGTAAGTCAGTGATCAGGTGGAGCTTGCCTCCCAGTGGTCATGCGAATGGGCAGCCATGGGCACAGCATACCTGGGGTGACACAGACCTGAGGCTGTTTATGTTTTTCATCTCTACAGCATCCTGTGGTACAGAATTAAGCGATTTAGAGGTGTGCTTGCTGGAAAAATGCTCCCTCATGGTGCATTGACTGGAAATGCTTCAGCACTTGCTTAACAAAAAAGGTGGAAGGTATCTAACTCCTGTCTCTCACCCTTGGGCCTTGCTGGAGCCTTTTCAGAGGGAGAAGGGTCTTCTGCTTCCCAGATGGGATGGATGTGTTTTTTCTGTTGCCCTCATTTCCTGAGCAGCCAGTGATTCCCAGGTCTTTCTGATGGATTTGGATATTGCAAGGTTGCCAGTTTATGCGAACTAAACAACATCTACTGCTTGGGATGGTTTGACAATGATAACTAAAAGTTTAAGTGAGGGTCAGTAGTTGTCCAAGTTATGCAGGTGCTGAGTGGAATGGACTGGATGCTTCCTTACTTAAGAAATGTTCAGACTGTTTTAATGCATTTGGTTTTGTATTGTGTTAGTTTATCAGTTCCTTTTATTTCCTAAGGGGTCATTTTGTTAATGTATGTCATTGATAAAAATGCATAAACCAAAACCCAAATCTATAGTGTTACCAAATCTCTGCAGCTAATTAAAGGAAGGAATGAATGTAGGGTACTGGAGAAGGTGACTGGATGCCTCAGGCTCAGCCTGACACCATAGCACTGATGCTGGAAAGTAACATTAAAATCATTAGTAAAGTACACTGAGCCTACCACCAGTGATGAGGCCAATGAACTTTGCCACTGTCAATCTATATAAGCTGGAAAAAAACCTAATTTAGAAAGTACAGGTCCCCTGTTGATTGCCTCAGCAAGCTACATGTTTTGAGTCATACATCATTGGATCTACACCACTTCACTTTCAAGGTGCTGAAACTCAATTTGTTTGCAGTGCCACGAAGTCAAGTACACTGTAAAACTGCAGCTCAGTGCTATCAAAAATAGCTGTGAAAACAGGCTTTGTGGAAGAAGTTAGGTGGTAATGTGACATGTGCATGGCTGCTTCAGTTATGCTTGCCTAACCTGAGATTTCATTAACCACTAAAATTAACATGCTGCTTTTTGGGCTTTCTTTTTCCCCTCTCCTTCAGGAGTTTCATACCTAAATGCAGTTCTGTTATCTGGCTTGGAGCAGTTAGAAAAACATTCACAAGAATGATGGGAGTGGAAATGTGCTTTTTATGATCTCTCTGAAAGCAATAGGCAGTTCCCACTGCCAGCAGGTAGTGAATCTAGCTACACCTCTGGCATTCGGTGTGGTGTGCTGCTTTGCACAGCCCAAGGGCTCCAGTACTGTTGGAAGTGGTCAGATAGTTGGGTGTGTTTTCTTGTGCTGTGAGAATAGCAAAGCTTACTCCCCTTGGAGGTGTTGAAGCTAAATTCAGATGTGAGAGGGAGATGCGATTCCTTGATGGAAATCACTGATACCAAGAGAAACACACCAAAACCTGGTGAGAAACCTGTGTTTTAAGAAACACAGCCTTTTTCTGATCTTGAATCAGTGAATATTCACTAATATTTTAGGCATGTCCTAAAGAAGCACCAAAATGATGTAGATTTTTCTAATCACAATCTGCCAGCCTATTAGCATCACCAATGACCCCAAAACTTTATGGGCAGAAGAGTTTTCTCAAGACCCATTTGTTACAATCATCAAGCTACTTTCCTGTTAAAAGAAATAATGGAAGGGATGACATATTTATTACCTGATTATCTCCCATCAAATGTTTTTATATAGTGATGCTGTATTTTAAAAACCCCAGTTAAAGACCATCAATGAAATATCAAGTCTCTTAATATTGATAACAATTATAAATTACATCTGTTATGAAAAAGGACATTTATTAGAATCATCATTCTACTTCTATACTAAATTCAGGCAGGATTCAGAAGAGTGTTGTCTTGAGGAGGGATGTTTGTATCGATAGTACATTTTAGCCAGCTGAGCTTTATGCACAGTATAGTGCACTTTCTCTAGTGAGGCCAGGGTATAGGGATGAGGGCTTTCTGTCATAGTAGAATAATGGTATAGTGACAGGAAAGTTGATGGGATGCCCCAAAGGGGTTCCCTGGTGCTGAATGAGGATAATGTCACCAGCAAAGACAGCTCTTCCTGAAATTTGTCATTTATTTATATTGCAACAGTTTAAGACTCTACAGATTGATAAAAATAAGGCTTTGTGGTAGGTTGTTTTTTGTTTCCTGTCATGTTACTGAAATGAGCATGTAATCATGAATCATTATGATAGAAGGGATTTGTAAACTTTGTATTATTGTGTCAGGGTGGTTTGGAACAGGAAGGGAAAAACGCTCAAGGCAGGAGTACATTGTCATGACAAACAGCGCATCCAAAGAACACAGTGAGTGGGGAAGATGGGTGTCCTTTTACCAAATAACAGGAAAGCAACTTTTAGTTATGTATAATCTCAACCAAATCCTGATGGAAGTTACCTGAAGTCAGCAAGGTGTAGGCACCTAATGTTGTTGCAGGATACCAGGAACAGATACTCCAGTTTAAGTTGTAGTTGAATAATGGTATTAAGGAAAGTGCTCTCTCCTGTTAAAAACTGTCTAAGGGGAAACAAGGTTCTGACCTGGATGGATATTTGAGATGAGAAGGCCTAAATATTCAGTAATGAGTTCCCCCAGAATATCAGAAAGACCTTAAATCTGAGAGGCTAAGGTTAAAGTGAAAAATGGGTTGGGGGGTGGGTAGGGAGATTGAATAAAAAGAAGACAAAGTTTCAAGGTAGAACAGCTCATTTCTCTATTGAACTTCAGCACCACCTGCGGTGTTCTTGCAGCTGTATTCTTGCATCTTAACCTTGTTCCAGGTCAGTGAAAAGCAAGTCTGCTGCTTTCTTGATTGCAGCAAATTCTGTCTCTTCCTCACCCCACCATGTCTGCTGTTAGGCAGCTTCTCCTCCCTCAAATGGAGTTTGCTGCTCTTGAGGGAAGGAGCAGTCTCCTTCTTCCATGCCCCGTCCTTCCTAGGGGAACATGATGTCTGAACTGAGAACAGATAAATCAGATGCTGATCTGGCTGCTCTGTGAGAGGGAGCCAGGGTTGGTCTATAGCAGCTTCCTGTGAGCAGAGGGATGCTCACTCTTGTCTTACTGACGGACACAATTGCCAACAGGAGGAGCAAGAAAGAGCTGCACCTCTGGGTTTCACTGGCCATGTCAGATGGTGCTGTCTTGGCTGCAGAAGAAACATTGCAGCTACTCAGAAGGATCATTGAGTATGCTGTTTGGAGTATGCCTTATTGTTTTAAAACAGTATCAGTTGGCAAAAAAAGGCATATTTTTATTCTTGATGGCATAATAGTAGGTTGTTAAGAACTTTTAGCTAATAAAAGCCTAGTGACAGTCACAAGGAATCCTGTCGTCTCAACAACAGTGGATGCTGGTAGGCTCCTGGGGTGTTACTCAGGAGGCTCTGGAGCTCTGGAACAAATACCTGTCATGTTGAAGGCCAGGTCAGGCCCAGCAGAAGCTGTCACCAGTACCCACAGACAGCAGCCCCTCTGGCAGGTGAGCGGTGCTCCAATCGCGAGCCTGGCAGTTTCCCTGGTGACGTGTTTTCATCACGGTGACTGAGTGTCATGCGGTGCCCATAAAGAAAGTTATGTGCCTACTGTTGTCAGAGCACATCTTTGGCTTCATAATCTCTAATCTGCCAGGACTGGCTCAGGGGAGTTGCTCTGATATGAAATGAGCTTTGTTAAACTACCCATGCCTAATTGTGGATCACTCGCTGTAGGATTTCTTCAGGGGCAGGTGCTGTAAAACACTTGGAAAATACAAGTACAAGGTGTAGGGGTAGAAATGCCCTAGACCTACACAGCTGCCCTGCTGCATGGGGACGTTATGTGATGTCCCTTTGCCATTGCCTCGCAGCTTTCAGCAGCACCGGCATGTCCCACTGGTCTGATGCCCAGTTTGACAAGGGAACAGGGCTGATGGACTTCCCACAGAGTGGAGATGCCCATGGCTGCTGGTGGAGGAAGCAGAGGTTTTGCTAATGATGACTGTGAATTAGGGGAAGCAAGGCAAAGGCAGCTGCTCCCGTGATGGACAGAGGCTCAATGTATTTTAATGAACAAAGAGAAATGTCCCAACAGCTTTAGAAGGAAAAAGGTTTCAAGCTAAGCCATAGACACAGTCACCCAGAGCAAAGGACAGAAATGGATTGGTCCCTCTGGCACGTAACATGTTAAACGTGGAGGAGGGCTGTTTGTAACAAACCAGATAGGCAGCATGACAGCAGTGGACTGTTGGTCAGCCTGCTATGCTTTTGGTGAGGTGAAATGATTTAGGGTATTTAAAAGGGAAAGAGGCTGAATTGAGACTGGTGTGGCTGTACCTGCTTTCCTTTCCTTTGTTTTTAAAGCAGAGTGGCTCGCTTGGTTTTCATTACAGCCATTAAGAATACATTTGTTTATCCATGAATCACAACTTTCCTGTTTTGTCATTAGATTCCATTCACAAACCTGGTGAAACTGTCAGGCATTATACATAGGGTAGCTTATGTTTGGAGAAGTGTATTTGCAGAATTTGTTAAGGGAAGGGGAATGGGACCCACGAATGCACTGCTGCAGTTTGGGAAGTGATTTGCAAGTCCTTGGTTTAGAGCAACTGTCCAGGTTAAATGTGAAGGGTGGTGTGGAGGACTCCTATGCTGTGCTTGCAGTTGTACTGAGCTGCTCTTTGGCTGTGTCCTGCTTCTGCTGGACTCAAGATTGCTCTGCTTTGTCCCAGGCTGTTGTGCTTGGGCTTAAAAGGACAGAGAAGGTCTTTGTCCCTTTACCTCTATTCTGCTTTGACTGGAGTGAAATAATGGAGTCCCTGTTGTATAGAAATGCAGTGTGCAAGTAATACAAACATGCTGCAGTGTTTGAAGGTTGTGGTGTTGGTAAAATTGTATCCATGCAAACCAGCAATCTTACTACTTTGCCTTCTTCTGTTTGAGTCACTATTGAGCTTCAGTCTTTTACTTACTACTTAAGTAACAGCACACTGTAATAGCCAAGCAAGCGTAGCAATAATATTTGAAGGAGATAACTTAATAGACAATGTATTTGAATGTGAATTCTTCTGCTGTTATACTTTGGAGCTAGCCCCAGAGAGCTGCTGATGGAAATTTGTAAGGTCATGACTGACTTGATGGTGTAGTTATAAATTCCTGCTGAACATTAAGCACATTGCTATTCTTCTCATCTCTGTTTGGTCATTAAGGAAGCCAAAGGACATCATGTGGTGTCAGAAGTGTGGAGTGAGCATGAATTTAGGAAGGCTTCAGAAAAGGTCACAGAAAATAAAAGGAAGGGGAAATAAAAGAGAAATCTTAGAAGCTCAGAGCTTCTTACACAGGGTTTATAAATAGATGTGTTCTCTTTTTAAAAGTCTCAGAAGTTCATTGTGTATCTTGTATACCAGGAGAGCAAATGTATGCTGTTGATCCTTCCTGAGACTGTACTGGAATTTGGGGTTAAGATGTGTGTTAAACATAAATGCTGTCAATCAGTTTTGTGTTAACGGAAGCTGTCAGTCATATGGACTAAACTCAAATGTAGCAGTGTGCTCTGGTAGGCATATACAAGTACAAGGTAAGTTGTTACATTTCTCACGAGCAAAATTCAGCCTCTTGTCCTAGATGCCTTAATCATCTTTTCTGTCCCAGCTCTTCATTTTGTACAATGGTTTTGCCCCTGTTTTCCTGGTGCTTTCCATTCTTCCTTCTTATACCTAATTCTTCTTTCCCATCTTAACTCGCCTTATTAACCCAGGCTTAACCCTGGATGGTTTCAGTGATGTCTTCCAGTGCTGGCTTTTCATCTGTCCTGACACATTCTTCCTATCTTGACAGTTCACAATCCTGGTCACTTTGCCCACATAATTACTGTCCTCTGTCAACTGCACCACTTCCAGTTTGCCTTTTGCAGTTCCCATCAGTTTTTAGTCCTGGTTACATTGTCCCTTTTTCCACCTTGTGTCATAAATCCTCTTTCACTTCTGAGCGTGTCAGATATTTTATTATCTCTGCATTTACACTGGGTGTCTTTCTAAGCTCTGTTGCCTTGGCACCAGCCAGGAGGGTTACCAAAAGATCAGAAAAGTAGTTTTGAGACAGGGGTGTCTGCTTGTGGCCTGAGCATCTTTTTACTGCAACAGCAAAGACACAGGTAATCCACTTCTGTTAAATGATGGCTCCAGCATCCCAAGTTTGTCAGATAAAAAGCAACCAGAACCTGACTGAGATGAAACAAAGTACTTGACAAAATTACAGGCAGACTTGGGCACAGGTGAGATTAGTTTTTCATTCCAGAGTCCTTCAAATTCATTCCTTCCAGAGACAAGACAGTGTGACTTTCTCTGTCCTAGAGTTGTTTCCCTTCTGGAAACATGTGAATATTGCTTTATTTTACTAGGAATCATCTCTTCCACTTAACTGTTTAGTTAAGTAACTTACTACTTCACTGAGGTCAAAACCTTCCTTTCTTCCCTCAGTGAAGTTTCTTTTTTCCCATGAACCTTACATTCTATGTCAGTCTCTACATTAAAAGCCCTTGTGATGTGAGCATCTAAACACTGTAGTTGTATGTAGCTTATTGCTGAGTCTTGACTTGTCCAAGACAGTTGGGTGACAACAGGCTTGAGGAGTTGCTCACCTTTTTCATTTATAGGCAGCCTATAACCTGTTCCCAAACTTGTGAGAAATTTATGTGGCACTTTGTATTACTAAATCGCACTCAATTTAAACTCTCCACTTTTCAAGGTTATCCAGTGAAACAGGTTCTTATTGTGCTTTACAATGAGACACAGCTAAGTGATGGGGTGATGGGTTTGTAAATTCACGTTTTTACTAGCTCAGCTATTAGGGTAAGGACGTGGTTGATTAATGGCCAGGAATAACTTACAACTGTTCATTCTGGTATTGGTTTTCTTGTCACACACAATCTGGTTAATGAATATCTTCACATTTTAAGAACAACTGTGCCTGGTGAAACTGAAGGCAACTTCCTTCAGAAAATAAGGCATTAATACAGTGCTGTGTTGCTCTGCTGTTATGACCAGCATGCAGGCTTGCTTTTCTTTTAATAGTGACCTTTTCCACCAGGGCATGTGCTAAATGGCAGCCAGCTATGCATCAGAAAACAATTATGCCTAGCAGTGCAACTGTGTGTATGTTCGCGAGGTCTTTGAGGTCTTTAATTTTCCCTGGCATTTAATCTGAACTGTGCACTGGAAAGGAACCAGCTTTTACAAAACAAGCACACCAATGTTTTTGGAATTCAGACGGGAAAAGAATGATGCTGAATGACTGGTTTTGTGCTGTATGTTTTCTATGGAGATGGCTATATTATCATTGATCAACTATATTATTGTTTGGGAAAATATTGTTGCCATTTACTTCCAATTTCAGAATTGATTTAGTGTTTGGTAAATTACCTAGAGGCAACATTTTTCAAAGGCCCATGTTGAAATAGTCAGTAAACCTCCATTAAAAGTTTACAGGACTTGTGCACTTTTTCCTCTGCCTTTTCCTCTGCTCATAGCTGATGGATTAAATATTTGAGGGTTGTTTTTTCTTCTTGTTCTTTGGTGTGATTATTCAAGAAATGCATGCTCAGAATGAATCTCATTATTATTTGCTTTTCTGTTGCTGTTGATCCAAGGTCATCCCTCTAAAAATGTGAACACTTATTGTGGAGAGAGATGGAGAGATGTAACTACTTGTGGCAAATATAATCATTGTTTAAAATACGGTGGAAAACGACACAGATACAATGGTGGTGATGGTGTTATAAAAACCATCTAGGACAAGGTAATGCAGTATCAAGTATCCTAAAGGAGGATCAGCATCCTTGTTCAGTAAGCTTGCCTCTGCTGCTTTCTCAGATGCTCTTTTGTTCATGTGTCTTAAGCATGTGCTTATGTTATTTCTTGAATGAAGTCTTGAAATAACCATGTTTACACTTAACTGATGCTAAAAGGAATCTGGCATGTGCTGTACAACCCATATATCAATGTTTTGTATAGAAAAATGAGTGCCTTATAACATCATGGTTCCTGTTGTACTGTGTATTTTGTACATCTGTGTTGTGGGGAGAGCTGTCCTTTATGCTGAGTGGCCTCTGGTTACCGAGTACTGAAACCTGTATAATTCATTCTTTCTCACCAAAAACATTACCACATCTCAGAGTGGAGGTTTCCTTCAGAGGTTAAGCAGAGCTTGGAAGGGAATCTGCTTACTGATGATGAGTGAGGTTTTGGGAAGGTTGTCAGGAAAGAAAAAGGGGAGGAAGTGATTTAGGAGGGCTTTTCTGGTTTTCTCCCAGGAGCTACAGAAATGTTGATATATATTTCAGTGTAAGGAGAAAAGGCTATTGTGGGTTTTCTGTTTTGTTACCACTACATAGAATTGACTAATATGTTGCAGTGTAATCTCAGAAATGTTTGAGATGCATTCCTTACAGTTCCTATTTATAACAAAAGTCAAGTGTATATCCCAGCAGGACTTTCTAGTTCTTTGCATGGGTGAGATCAGTTTTATTTGTTCATTTCATTTACAATGGGAATTGAGCTTGTTATTAATTTAGGCAGGGTCAGGGATCCTGTTGTTGTGAAATCCTTGGTTTTACAGACGAGCAGCTCAAGTGATAACAGGGTGTTTGGTTTTGTCATGGCGGTGTTTTCTTTTCAGGAATGCCCTTATTTTGCATGCACTGAATTTTAAGCTTTTAATTGTTCCATTTTTGTGACATTTGAGTTAAAAAGAAACGAGTGCTTGCCTGTAAATGCATGCTTTAACTGCTCTGTCTGAAAATTCAGTACTTTGCCAGTGAGAAAGTTACTGTGTAATAGCACAGATTTACCAGCTGTTAAAAGTAGTTTGGTGTGTTTAGTTGTTTCCTTCGGGTCCTGTGATCTTTAAGCAGATCATATCATTTGTAGTCCCTGGCCAATATTTCTTCTCCTAACTTCTGTGACTTAGAACACTGCAAAAAAAGTCAGTATCAGACGTGGATGAAAACCTGGTTTTAATTAGAAGCAGATAGAACAACCAATAAAGGCTTCCTTTACAAAAAGGACAAAACCCAACACTCCTCCTTATTCAGTTTCCTAAGTGTTTTTGCCAGCCTTATTCATTGCTGAGCAGATGCCTGGTTTCCCCACTTAAGCTTGAGAGAAGCAGCATTGTGGAAATGCAGTGTCCACATATGCAAGAGCATCTCCTGATAAAAGGTCTTAATATAATGCATTTTTGTTCAGCTCTAAGGAACAGCAATTGCTTTTGCTGCTTTTTCTTCCAAATGTGGCATTTCTGCAGTGTCCTGGGTTCAGCTGTAACAGTTATTCTGCTTCTTTTTAGTAGCTGGTGCAGTGCTGTGTTTTCGACAGACAGTTAAATAGTACCTTGCAATAGATAGCTACATCTGCAATAGATTGAAATACACCTACATGCTATTGCATAGGGTGGGTGTAATGTAGTACATTTTTGGTAGATAGGTTTAATAAAATCTTTTCAACAGTGAGGCATGAAGGAGCAATAGAGGATTAGCTTTTTTTAGTGTATGAGTATGGACAAAGGTTGTAAAGGTCCCTGTCAGTTGAAATTACGAAAGTCTCCAACCCCTCTTTAGAAAGGCTTTATGAGATCTTAGCATCTTTTTTTTGTACAGTTGTTATATTCTGCTCTTGCCAGAGAGACTGAGTTCCTTTAACCTAGTGCAGACAGAAGACATTCACAGTCATGGAGTTGGAAAACTTCCATCAGGTAATCTGAATTTATGTTCTTGGGCTGGACTTGAGTGCTTGTGTACCTTGCACTGTTTCTGGCTGTACTGGAGTTGAGCACTTGCATAAGAAGGATTTTTGGATTCAAGTTACCAGAGTTCATCTCTCTACATATATATATATCTTTCCATCTTGATTCTACAGGTAAGTAGTGCTTTACTAACCAACAATTACATTGATGAAATAAAACATGGGTTTTTTCCATTAAACAAAATGTATTAAATGGACATCCTTATGTTGGAGATGAACTTCATGAGCGGCACCCATTGATTATGTTGTGTTCTAGTGGTAATTGTTGGGGAGAAATTATAAAGTGCATCAGGATTGATCAGTAATTTTATTTTCCCTCAAATAGAATTACTAGGAAGTCTATTTATGTGTAGGTAGGTAGATAGCTAAAAATATGCTAGCATTCATTATGTTTGTGTTATTATATGTTGTACTTAGAGTATTCATGGCAGAATAACAGCATTTCAGTCTGAGAATTTTCCTATGCATTCTGCCTTTGTTTTAATTATAAGATCTCTGTATGTATGGAGATTATTCTTCTGCATTTCTTAGTTTACACCATAGTGAATCTGAAGTGTGAGGTATCTGTATTACATACGAATAAGCACTGTAATCTGATGCCTGCACTATTTGTATGTTGCAGCTGAGAAGTTAAGATGTCCCTTTCCTCACTGTCCTTGGATTACTGCTGCCTTTGCTTTCTGTCACTAAATGGATTGTAAAAGTTGTTTTTCCTGTGATGGATGCAGCCTGTCGTGCTGCTTTTAACTGACTTTAGTTCCAAGCCAGTGGGCTGGGCTTCCCGGATAGCTATAGGACAGCATCAGCTGACCATGAGAAGAAACTCAGCTCAGCAGAACAAATTACATTCAGTTGCAGTAGACAGTGAACCATATGGAAATGGCTTAGCAGTTACCTCTGTGTAAATCCTATCTGGGAAAGGTCCTTAAAGATGTTGCCCTTTCATGCTCTGCAAATCATGTAAGCCCATCGGCCAGCAGCGTCTTGGAGTCCCCCGCTTCTCTGTGACCTGACATTTGCTTTCCTTTGATGGCCTTTCTGCCAGCTTTTTCTGTATTAGAAAATAGAATATAATATGAGGTTGGGGAAACAGTGGATTTGTTTCATGGAAGGCTCATTGCAGATGCGTGTGCCTGGCCCCTGTGAATGAATAGTGTGGCAGGGCTCTCGGAAATGCAACACAAGTGCTTCCAGAACTTGCTTTACTATAAAAACTTCCTTTAAAGGGAAGTTTTGGGGGAAAATAGCTGGGCAGTTTCTTGTCTTCCAGAGACAGGCTGCTAGGGCTAATGTGTTCCTCATAAAGTATCAGGGCATCACATCAGCTACCTGCAGGAGAATGGAGCTCTCTGACTCCTGCGCTTTTCTGTGACTTCAGTCAGAATCCAGCAAATTTAATAGAATGACTTTATCGATAGGAATAAGCCTTAGGTCAAGCCTTAATTTACACCCATGGTCCTGTGCTTTTAGCCAATCAATAAAGTGTTTTTTTCCTGTATATCTGTTGAATTCACAGGTTCACATTAGCAACTGCTTTCAAAGAGCGCTGGTAATATGAACAAACACACTGAACCTTTTGAAGTTTTTGATAAAGGTGAGTGTGAAATGACAGGTTTCTAGAGAACAGGGCTTAAACACCATAAGGCGTGGCTTTACAGTTGTAAAATAGCTTAGTGTCTCCTAAATGGTGCCTTACTGTCCATGTGTGCATCATTTGCCTTGTTGAAAATGAGACATTCAAACCCTTTATTGATATCGTTCAGGTTGTCTTTCTGTTGTTCAGACAATTTTAGGTCTGTCAGTGTTGATATCTTCCAGCAGAGATTGATAGTCTTTAATCTTTCCTAAGCTTTTGCCAGTTGAAGACCATGGTGATTTCACTTGCTCGTCTTACAGATATAAATGGGTTATAAGCCCATTTTTTGTCTTTTTGTTTTAATTTTTCTAATTAAATTAATTGTCATGGGGGAGTAGTTGGGGAGGGAGGGGTGGTGTAAAATAACACCCAGAAGCAGATTGTATCAAACACGCTTCTGTTCACTCTGACTGGCAGATAATCCTGCCTGCACTAATCCTTAGCCCTCTCCTTTAAGTTGTCTTCGCCTTTGATTTATCAGGCAGTTGACCCTGGCCGAACCCTGTCAGCGGCAGTTCAGAGGGGCTGTCACAACAGAGGGGCCTCTGATCTGACAAATCGATTGTGAGGGGAAGATCTCCCAAACAAGGACTAAAGCCCTTTCCCAAAGAGCCTGTGGTAGTGGCCCTGTGGGGAGGGTGAGGCGAGTGCAGGGGAAGCCTCCCTGCATGGGCAGGAGGGCTGAGCGCAGCGGGAGGCAAAACCAGGCTCAGTGCTTCTTGCCTAATAACCCCGACAAGGAAAACAACTGTGTTTAATTTAAAGGCTGTTAAGTGGAGGTCAATTGCCAATAATTGTCTTAAGTAAAAACAAATACTGAAAGGATGTCGCAGGTCCAGCCTGGACTCTATTGAAGTAAGATAATTAGAAGATAGACCTGTCAATTAAAACCTACAGGGGAAGAAGTTGGTGTTGGTTATGGTATAAGCTAAATTAAAAACAACAACAAAAAATATCAACTGAAAATAGGGATGCTGATTTGCATAACTCTTCATTCAGCCTGAAATCTTTATTTTAAAAGCAGATGCTGTCACTTGCAATAAGCTGGGATGGTATTTTAATTCTACAGCCGTAAAGTAGGTAGGAAGCTAATTTGGTAATATATAGGTTGATATACACTGAAGCTTGCTTAATTAGTTGCTAAAGCAACATGTTAGTACATGCAGTGTTCGCTATGACAGTCATCTAGCTGTCCTTCTGTAAAGACTTAAAGCATTATGGTGTAGGCACCTGTATTCTTGTACAAACTTTAGTACTCGAGTAATTAACCTTTTGGACTGTACTCCAAAGTAAATGCCTTTACCATGTGGGCTCGGGCTGCCTTTAATCTACTGCTTCATCAAAATAAGATAAAGTATTGCTGTGCAAAGCAAGATTTGGAATCATTATCATAGGAATGCCTGTCTAAACTGTTCAAGTTGTACAGACAGTTTAATGCCAAGAGGTTTGAGTTGCTGGCAACAGTTCCAAGAGAGCATGAATTTCTCTGCTAGAATGTAGGAAAAGATCAAAATGGTTTTCTGTATTTCCAAACAAAATGATCCCAGAAAAGTCTGTCAGTCTAACCAAAAAGTGTGTTTAGCAGACACAAATCCCGTACTTTGGTATTGCTTATGGAGTGTACACTTTCACATGATCAAATATATCATTTTTGGAGCTGTTTATGGCTTTGTTGGAAAAGCCAGCAAAAAAAGCATTCTTGTCTCCCTGAAGTGAGCATACATACCTGGAGTTCCTCAGTTAACCTTTTTTAACAAAATAATCAGAAGTACATCTTAAATCACCTGTGTTTTATGATCACAAATCTAAAGAGTCTTATATAGTTTTCTCTAAGCTAATGAGCAGCTAATGTGAAAGAAGTGTTTCAATCTCTGAGAAGTATGTAGTATACATAAGATTCATTCAAGTAATACTGTTTTATATGTTTATGTGGATATATAAAGAGAACTGGTGGAAATGATAGACTAGTGACTTTTGCGCATAGTGGAATGAGGGGAATCATACTGTTTCCTTGCTCACTGTTGGTGGTCTGTGGTATTTCAATGCTGCCTGAGGAGTTTCTGCAGCTGGTATTTGCTGTGTCTCACTTTTCTGAGGATACTGGGGTGTCTCATAAGGGGGACATGCTTCAACTTTTCCTGGCGTTGGGGTGCTGCAGGTTTGTTTCCTTTTTGACTAGATATTGATATCTGCAATCTGCTGGTTAGTACACACCTGTTAAAAATACATTATTAATGTAAGAGGTGTTTCAAACTTCTACACTAAGGCATTTACAAACTAATAAATTAGTTATAATGCTCAGTTTTGTATCTGACTGGATCAAAACATGCTGAAGACACGAGGTACTTATGGAACCAACAAGATTTTTAAGCCACCCCTTTCACTTTCCCCCTCCTAAGAAATAACAAAAAGAGAACATCATCCTGCCTCCTGTAAGGCAGAGGAAAAGCAGCGAAAGAAGCATGAGCAAATGCAGAGGGCTGTGTTTTTTCTCTGTACCTGGGCAGTATGCTAAGTTTCCTGTACAACCAAAATCAATAAGAAATGAAACCAATTTGAACAGGAGCTGTTGTTTTTACTCTCAAAATGAATAGTGAAAGAGTCCTCCTCCCCAGATAGTTTAGTTCTACATGATTTAAAAATATAAATAAAGCAAGTAAAGCATAAAATAAGCACAGGTATTATTAATGAATTTGAAGTAGGAAAATGCCTTGACAATGAAATTGGGTCTGCTAATAGCATTGAGCCTCCTTCATACTGCTGAAGTACACCAGTACATTAAAAACTTACCATCAGGTGCACTTTTTTAATAGTTCTAGAAATGTCTACTAAATGACAGTATCTTGGAGAGTAGGAGAAAAGGAGAAGGATTGAGCAAGATTACATTGGCTGGGAAATGTGTAGTTGTTTTTAATGTAACATCAGAAATCATATGGCAATTATGTAAACTGCAGACAAAAGACAACTATTGGCAGACCTGCCAAGCATTCTCTTGTCTGTACTTCTGGTATTTGATAGATTTGCAAGTCATGTTCCTCTGCCAGTCAGGGTATTCCATCTCTTAGGCAGTATCCTTTTCCCGTCAAACTGCCATGTCAGGCGAGCTGCTAAGATCCAAAGCTCCTTAACAAATCAATCAAAATTGATGTTACCGTATTATAGCCCATTCAGAATGAATAGCTTCTGATACTTTACCCCATAAGTAAAATTAAAACTGGGAATTAAACCAGAGGATATCCACAACTTTTCAGACATCTGGATACTTTCAAAGATGCTCTTAAAGCAAGTGTAGCAGCTCACATTCAACCTGAGCTTTTTCCTAATTTCTGGTGGCTTACCTATGTTGAATTCGTTTGGTGATGCTTGGTTAGGCAAATCTTTCATCAATTAATTTTCTTGCTTTCCCCGACACAGTGGAAACAAAGCAATTCTCATGTTAATACTGTCCCTGTATAGAACATGGATGCCAGTGTATTTGAGAAAGTGTTATGCACAGCTATAGTACAGATCTTTAGTGAAATAAAGCACATGGAGGCAATGAGCAGCTTGTTCTAACCTTGGAAGGGTAGCAGCATGCTTAAAATGAAATACTCAGACATAGAAAATGTTTTATTGAACATAATCCAAGAGCACCAGAGCAGTTTGAAATGACAACACTATTTAGGGGTTTAAATAACCCCAGTGTTATCGTAACTGATTACCATGGGGGTAAAAATTGAAGTGTCATTTGTTAGATGCTCCCTTTGCCTTTCCTTTATATCTCTCTGCTTCTCCCCTTTGTAAATACATTGACTTTAATAGCCATGTTAACTACTATGGTTTAAAAGCTGTCATTGTTTGCTTTGCGGTAATTACAGTGTCTCCTTAGCTGCTGACAAGATTTAGGCTTTGAGATAACTCTGCCGCCTGGAGTTGTGGTTTCTGGGTACTGTTTTCTTCCTGCCACTCTCAGGCTTTCACTCGGAGAGGCAATGGTGCCTGGTAGATTACTGCTCCCAAATAAATGATTAGACAGTTGGCAGAACATAACTAGTGAGTTCTGAGATTTTCAAGTAATAAAGGTTCTCTTTCAAATGGGGTCTTGCTAAAAACAAATGTCTATTGTTTCACCATTTCCTCTTTCTGCAGCATTTGTTCTGTTCCCTGTAAAGATACTGCATTTAAAAACAGCAGAGAGAGCACGCAGCTTTGGGATCTATGTCTTCACTATAAAAAAATACCACTACAGGTAGAAAAACAATCGTAATGGTTTCCACTTGTGGTATTCTTCAGCTGTCTGTATTGTTGCATGTAACAGTTTCACAGTGACTTCTCTGTCCTCTCCATCATCACTGACTGATTTTGCAGAAGTTTATATTCTTCTATTTACTAGTTAAAATAATACCTAGGTATTCATATTTCGCTAATACTGTATTACATGCTTGGAACGAGGCTGAGACCATCTTGATGAAAGGATGCCACAGCAGGTGTGGGGACAGTCTTCATCCTTGCAGAAAAAAAGGCACTCTTGTCCCTTCAGTTTGGAAGCAGAGAAGATAAGGGAGAGAGGAGAAAGATTTCGGTTCTCTTAATTGTTACACGAGTCAAAGAAGGTAGGGTCAGTCATTACTAACATTTCAATTTCATAAATAGCAAGAGATTATAATGTCCTGGGACACCTCCCAGGGAAAGAAAGTGTTGCATCTAAGGTTATGCTCCAAAACTCTACCCCCATGGGTGATGCCATCAATATGACGTGCATTATGTGATGTAGCTGACAGCAGATAAGTACTGTTTCACTTTCAGGCCCAAGGGGAGAACTGCCTATGTGCTGCTTTCTGTGTACCCTTGATTAGGTGTAGTGAGCTTTCAGCAGAGTCCAGTGTTGCAGGAGCATGCCTTAACAGAAAACCTCCAGTCAAAGATAAGAACCATTTATCTGACAGCATCTTGAGTTGCAGCTGATTGTACCCCTGGCTGTTTGCAAGGGCACTGATCAGACATTTGTTTTTCATTGTGAATTCAAAGGAATTGATGCAGTGTGTTTTGTCTGAGGAGAAATGGATAGTTTTTATTAAGTCCTTGAGTGACAAGTCTTCCCCTGGGTAGGAATTCTACTGAGCACTCAGCTGAGTGCTCAAGATGGGAAACTGTTGCTGGAACAAGAAAGAATGGCAGAAAATGCAGCTAAAACACAATAATTCTGTAAACTTCCACACCTTTGTCTCAAAGGCAAGAATATGTTCTGCCAGCAGCAGTAATACGTGTTAGCATTTTCTTGCTCCTTTAAAGCTGTAATCCCTTTCTGATATTCAAAAATGAAAATAAACCAGAAGCCAGACCACTGAGATAACACTTTTCACAGGCTCTGCAGTTTTTAAAACGTTTAACACAGAATATGGAATAGTAATTAAACCCAACTGTTCTGGGTAGCAGGCATTTGTGCTTGACCTCCTTTGGAAAGCTCTACTATTGCAGTAGCATTTTATGTGGTTGCAGGTTATATTTTCATGTAAAGCAGAGGGAATACTGTGTGTTATCCATTAAAATAAACACTCGGCAATTGCACCACATTTCCAGTTGTTGGGCTCTGCTTATCTCCACTCCCTAGGCAATAATAACGTCAAACCATTTACACCCTTGTGTATAAGACACCCCTACCACTACTAATGCATGCTAAACTGCCAATAGCTTGTCACAGTATCAGCATCAGGAGCGATAGCCACAGAGCTAAATGATGCTTGGGCAGCACTAACATCAGTAGGAGTAATGACCATTTCTATCATCATCGTTCTACAAGGCTCAGCATAAATCTCTTCCCTGCTTCCATCCCATTGTGGTCATGAAGGACCTGGTGTAAGCTGGCAGCCAAGCTGCTGTTTGGTTAGGAGGGAGAGGAGAGAAAGGAGGGGGAACTGGTGAAGGAAGAAGCTGCTGTGCTTTTCTTAAATGCAGTTTGTATTCTTAACTAGTTGATGTTTTACTGTTCTCTCTGTCATACTGTACTTTCTGTACAGGATAGGAGGCCTATGGGCTTACGATATTTCTCTCCTTGAAACAGTGAAAAAGAGCAGTGAAAAAGCCACCCAGTGTAATTCCCAGCATGCCATAAAGTAAATGCCATTAAGTAAATGACTGACAAAAAAAGGCTCTAGATTTTTACACAGCTATGGTTAACCATAGTGCAGCCATACTCTTCAGCACACAAATGGATGTACTTCCAAATACACGGTGTAATTGCTGAATACATCCCATTGGGACTGGGGGTGTAACTGCTGCACAGCAGTATTAGAATATGAAATAAGAAAGACCATTTTTATGTCTTGCAAAGTGAAGCAAAAGAATTCTGCCTGCAGATTGGCTACAGATTTTTTGCTTCTGGCTTAAAATAGGAAATCCACAATTAGGTTCTCATCCAAAGAATAGCCACAGAGGTCTGAGGTGATGTAATATATATGTGAAAATACATGTGTGTTATCTGCTGTGGGTGCCAGTGTCTCCATGGCCTTCTATTACAAGTATTTGTTATTCTTCTAATAAAATCATCAGAGGAAGCTGTCCCTCTGTGTCGTGCTAGGTGTGATGTTACCTTAACCCACTGCTGGCATGCTGATTACCTGCAGACAAGAGGTATCCTGGAGTTGCTGCCTGAGCTGTGAGCTGTTTGTCCTTCCTGCTTCAGGGTCATTTCTGCCTAAATCTGTGAGCTGGCAGAGCTCCATGTGATGTGGCAGCAGGGGATGGCTGAATGCTTACAGACAGGGTTGTTCGTACACTCTGTGTGTACGAACAAGCAGCATGTGTGGTTAGAAGCTGAACAGTTTTTAATTGTTTGTGCCTGAGGGATGATGGAAGTCACCGTCTGGATGGCATGCTGTCGGTCAGGCTGTGTGGCTCTAGATCACCTCTTATAGGAACAGCAAATGAGTGAAGGCTGAGGCTGCTTTGCAATCGTTAACATTCTTAAATGGCTTTTAAAATGTCTTAGTGAATTCAGCCCCTCTTAACACAGAACCAAGTAAAGCATAAAATAAAAAATAAAAATCAGTACCAAAATATTTATCGAATTCACACATGTTTGAAAATTTCAGTATATTTTAAGGAATAGTGCTGGTACCCAGCAGGACCGTGATACTTACTTTAGACAGGCAGTAGCTGAGATCTGTAATTGAATAAAGGAAGTTATATTTGTTATAGTTGTTCAGAAATGTGCACATCATCACTGAAACACCCAAGGGACCTGGCTGCTGTCAGTGTATTAACTCCACTGAGTTTCTTGTTAGGTAACAAGGGCAGAAATGGACCAGTCCTGTGCATTGGACATGCTGAGACAGAAAGACACCAAGAAGAGGTAGGCAGATTAAAGGAAGAGCAGATTCTTTGCATTAGTTCTCTCATTTCCCTGAATCTCTGTAGCTGACAGATGACAAACCATGTCCTATAGCATGAAGGAGCATCTTTCAGGGGAAAGCTGCCTGTTCTAGAAACCTGAGACCAAGTCATGATTGAGTTCCCACAGGAGGCACTGCTGCCATCTGATACTCAGTGTGTGTGTTACACCTGCAGGTGCGAACAAACCTGGGAATGATGCTGACCTAATATGTGATCTGTTATTCCATTATAATCTCATTATAATAACAAAAATGAACATATTTTGAACATTGTAGCAGCATAGTTGTTGTTTGGGTTTTTTTTGGGGGTGGGATCGATCATTCATGTTGTCAGAATAGGTGGCAGTTGATGCCCACCGCAGCAGGATAGGTGGTGGTAGTAATGCTGCCTGTGTATTTATACAACATTACTTTTCCTTTTTTCAGCTTATAGAGTTGAAATGACTATCATCAGGTCGAAGCTATTTTCTCAAGGGTGGATTCGTGATCAACTAAATGTACTCTTTTCTCTTTTGTGCCCAGTGTGACATACAGCAAGAGTATTAATATCAGATATAATGAAGCCATAAATTGCCTTTTCTCTTCTTAAGAATGGTGTTGAAATACCAAGCAATAATAGAGGAGCTGCCTATTTTGTGCGAGTGAATCAATGTCCTAAGCAGATGTTCAAGACAAAGAAATAAAATAAAATAATAAAAAGCCTGCAGGGATGGGATATAAACTGTCTCATGCAGGTGCTTTCCTAGGAGGAAACAATTTTGATAACATCATGAATTACAGAAATAGTAACAGGTGAATCTAACACCCTGTGCTTATCTAGCAATAGCTTGGCAAGATTAAGACATTAAATTCCTCTTAGGTGATATACAGGGGTCCAACTGTTTGTTTGATTCAGCTGTTCATCATCTGCCCTGAAAGCTTTAGTTATGCTTCAGGGATTAATGAGTCTGATGTCCTGTGAGGCTCTTGTTGGGGGTTGCTGGGTTGTGTGGATTTGGGTCTTGGTTTTTTTTCTGAGACCATTCAGTTGTTGCTCAGTTCTTTTAGGCAAATGTAGGCAAAGGTTTTAATTGTGATCAGAGCCATAAAAGAATATTCAGTTTTCTTATTTTTTTGGTTTTTTAATAAGTTCAGTTATCATGGGAAAGGTCAATTGTCAATACAATATAATGATTAAAACCAGTAGTGTGTGCTTCTTACCAAAACTCCACAGTAGTAGCACACCCATAGTCCCTTTCTGCTTACGTGACAGCCACTGGAACTGGTTTGAATTGCAGATGTTTGGGATTCTTTCTCATACCTTTCAAATGTTTCTGCAAGTGCTTTTTTAAGCTCGATTTGGTAACCATGCAGAGCTGGGCTTCCCTCTATAATGGTGTTGGTGTGTGAGTATCTAATGCACATGAGCACTTGTACTGATGCATCGGCTTGTGCAGGGAAAGGATGGGGCTTTTCCTCAGTGGCTTGGAGCCAGTGGCTACTGAGAAAACCCACTGCTTTTCCATTGACTTAAGCTGGCCACAGATGGTGTCCTGTGTGCACTTTGTTTTCCCACATAGTTTCCCTTAGTAGCTGAAGACTGCAATATTTGCCATATTGAAGATCTTGACAAGATGCTGTTGTTCGTTCCTGGGTTTGCCTTTGCTCAGGTTATGGTACAGCCTCATTCAGAAACATTAGTCAGTGAATCTTAATTTATTTTGGGAGTCGTATTTTCCTTTCCAGGACCCTAGTTGGATAGGAGCAGGTAATAGCAATCTATTTATTGCTACTAAGAAATGGGAGAAATTGACAATAAAAAGCAAGTTTCAAATTATTTCCATATTCTTCCGCTGAGGTGCATACCTGCTTTAAGAAAATAAAGGTAGGTGCTGCACCCGAAAGGTCACACAAGAAAAGGGCATGAACATCAACTGAGAGAAGTGACCATCCTGAGGATACTTAAAGGGACATTTATAGAAATGCCAGTTACTGAGTTGTGAAAGCTCCTGTTCATCAGCATTGCTTCTGTCATAGGGACCAGGAGCCACAGACCTGGAGTGGTTTTCAGCTTGGCAAACTACCTCAGTGTTAGTCACTGACATCTAAGGTGGTGTGTTTTGAGGTGGCTGGAAATAAGCAATGTTAATTTTGATATGAGGGGATTAATGGAGAAGAAATAGTAATGTTTGACTTTTGCATATGTAAAATACCAGGTCTCATTCACAAGAATCAGTCATCAGTTAGGCAAGTAATGATTCTACATGGGTAAGAGATTAGAATCGGGTCCTAACAAGTGACTCTAACATGACCACTCATATAGTTTGTGATGATTCACTGCCTGTACGTGGTTCAGACGTTGCTGGTGAGATTTATCTAAAGCTGGTTCCACGACTCATTTAAAGTCACTGTGAATTACAGTGTTAGAGAGGTGAATAGTCAGTATGACCTTTTGACTCATGATGAGAAGAAAAAAACCCTGGCTTAATCTTATTAGAAGTCAAATGATTCGGAAAGCGACTGAAAGCTAATCAGGCCTGGGGATTACTGTGAGGCTTTGGTGATTAACGTGGTGTTCTCTTCATTATGTTTTCCCTTTAAGGGTTCCTCAGGCTGTTCTGTTGTTTTGCAGAAATAGGCAATAAAGTGTACGATTTGACCTAGTCAGTTACTTGAGCCTAATCTTATTATTTTTAGCTTGATTCACATCATTGTATTGGAACATCTCAGCAACATATAAAGATGCTATTTTTCAGTTTACTTTCCTGTTATCTGTGTTCTTGACCTACCCAAAAATCAAGCTGTAGTAGAGAGTGAAGGAATGAACCAATCATTTGTGGACTGAAATGTAAGGTAGTAGAAAACTTACTTGTCAAGGGAGTGAATCACAAATGGTTTCACTTTGTTTGTAACTTCAGTTCCTTAGTCAGAGGATAATAGTTCTAGAGCAAACTTTCCATTCTAGGAAATATGAGGTTAAAATAGGAGAAAATACAGGATGGCTCTTACTCAGGCTCCACCCAGAAAACAGACTGTATGAGCTTTAAATCCTAAAGGCAAAGCTTCTTATTGAAGGTTTTGAGATGTATAGTACTGCCATACAAGCTTATCTCAGTTCTTGAGACTCAGCCTTGAGGCAGATGGTTTCAGGTGAACTCTCAGGGCTGGACTAAAACAGGAGCTCATAGTGCATATATTTAGGACCATGTATCACCGAGATGCACAGTCACACTAAAATGTTCACTTTTCTAATCCTGAAAATAAAAATCATAGTTCCCTTCATTGGAAACAAAACTTAAAGTTACTCTGAGTGCAGTCACTGGAGTACAATCTGTCTAAGCTGCCTCACTGCTGCAGTGAACTTGGCTCTGGGTGGGGGGTTAAGACCCTCTGTAATTCAACTTGTGTTGTGCCAGTACTCCATCTTCATGTTGTAGTGGCAGCTGCAGTCAGAAGGTGGAAAAAGCAGTAGTCCTTTTCCAGACAGGAACCATGAAAGGGTATGGTGCTCTCTGTTCAGCTGAGGATGAGTGAAGACCATTACCTTCTCTTGACCTGGGGTTACATGGTATGCTGTCATCTTCAAGTATGGTAGGAAAGGGGTGGTTTGCAGTGTAGCACACTCACACGGAGGTTTTTGGGGGAACACAGTGCAACAATTCATGTAGCTGAAAAGACAAGGACAACCCTGTGTTAGAAGGGAAAGGGGCTTGCTATTGTATAACAAACAAGGAATGGTCTGAAATAAAATAGCCCAGAAGGGACTGTGTTTTGCCCAGGTTTCTTAAGCTCGCTGCAGAGGCTGGTTGCAGCCCCATGTAGGCTCGTATGTAGCTTGTATAACTGCTCATGGTTTGAGGGTTATCTTTCTACAGCTCTAATAACTTTGGGTTTGGTTTGGTTTTTTAAATTTAAAAGCAGGCTGAGATTTTGAAGCAGAAGATGCCATCATTGAGTTAAGTGTGATTGATTTGTCATGGCTCATTTTAGACTAGGAATGTTTTTCTTCTAAAAGGCATTTTTATTCTGCATGTTACAAGTTTTGGATCAATAGTTTGGCACAGCTGCTGTGCTAAGTCTTTGAATACTAAAACCAGTGGATGTTTTAAGAGTTGTGAACACACTCTGCATCTTCGGACTTCAAGTCCCAAATGCCTGTCTTTTTTTAGTGCTTCTGTCTCTTCCTTTACCATGGGATGTATATGGAATATATGGGATACCCCAAATTGTGAATGAGTATATCTTTACAACACAAAAAGGAAGGAAAATGGGAATGCATGTGATAGAATAATAAATTTAGCCTGGATTCATAGGGTTCTTACAGTAATGGCTGTACAATCCAGCTTTTCTGTAAACTGAGCTGCTCAGAATCTGTACTTTACGTGAACATGCATGACATTAAAATAGTGATATTTACATACTATCCTTTAAAATTTGCTAGGAGTGAAATATGCAATATCAGGGAGTCTCTGCCAGTCTGTAGATCAAAAATATCTGCCTCTGGCAGGCAGAAAATTCTCCATATTTAACTTCCAAACCCAGAAGTATCCCCACCAGCATCTGGTGCAATACTTGGAAGCACTGTACTTCCAAGAACTTCAGACCTGTATGAGCATTCATTATTCATAAATGACAAAGGTGAAAAGGACTTACTGGCTATCCTATTGGAGCCAAGGCAATTCTCATGACCTTTGTTCCACAGTTCTTGACTTTTTTACCTTCACCTCCCAGTTTTTCTTCATTTGTTATTGCCATTATAGTCTAGTTCTTATTTTGTTCTGAAGCCTGTTCTTGATCTGTGCAAATGGATTTGCTGGGCTTTGCCTGCCCATTCAAATGATCAAGATGGAATTCAGCAAGGCCACAGTGATTAGGCCAGCATTTGTGAATGGTTGTATTAATAGGTTACAAGTTTGGACCAAATACTTAAGGGTTTTATGCTGGACACACTGTACAAATTGCCTGTAACCTGTCTGAATAGGTTTTACTCATTCTTCTTTGGTTTCAAGTGAGTGATTTCTGTTGAAATTCTTATTTACCAAAGTATTATGCAGAACAAGGGAATCAGATTCTTACTTTGGCTACACAGCACCACAAGTGTTAATCAGCTGCCAATTGCTTTTACAAACTGGCTTGTACAGTGCTTGACACTATCAGCACCTACTGCTAAGATCCTTTGTCAGTTTTGTTAGTGTTGAATGCAGAAATCCCCTAACCCAGTGGGGAGAGTACATTGCTTGTATTCATTAGGGGTGTCCACCAGTGTGTTTTTTAGGGGGATGTGGGGCCCTTGTTTTGTCTTTTCCCCTCTTTTTTTTTTTCCTTAGGTCAGTGAGGCAAAAAAGCACAGCCAACTATAGAGCATGAATCAGAACATGCAGTTGTAGCAACAAAAAACAAAGAGCACTAGAGTAGTGTCCTGAAGATAGCAAAACATTATGAAGTTAGCTGAGATACCATCTGGACTCAAGCTCCCCAGCGTTTATTTTCTTGATGTCATTAGCAGGCATCATAAATCACCATGGAAGACATGGAATTAAAGGAAGCCTGCCCACAGAAAATGGATTTGCTGAAGAAGATGGAAGTCAACACGCAGGTGTTTGACTGGAATTCAGGTTCAACTTTGCATATATTGTGTTATTATGTGCATTGAAATAAAAAAAACAACCAAAAAACTAAACAGAAAACCCTCAAACCTCACAGTTATTCTGTAAATTTAAATGGCATTTTTATTGAGCAGGAATTGGCATTCTTAATGAGTCTTAAACTCACTAACAACTCAATGACAGCAACATTTGGAATCAATTCCATTAAATTCAGTCTCTTGAGAGAAGCCCGAGGGCATTTGTAAAAGGCCACAAATGTAGAATTTGAGGTCTTGGTATGAGAGTGAGGTCAGGCTGAGATCAGCCTGGGATTCTGCTGGAGTTTGTAAGTGCTATCCATGACAAGCCTTCTTTAGGACCTTGGCTTCAAAACATCACAGAAAAACAGATCACAGTTGTACCACTTACCACTGCTGAAAGAATGGCTGAGACATGCTGTGTGCTCATCATCTCTGCAGCCTCAGTCACCAAAAAGGATTCCTGTGGGGCCATGTTCATTCCTTGCCCTATAAGACTTGAGAAATACAATAGAGCTGACAACAGTAGTTTTTAATATTTTACATTTTAGAATTTATCAGACAATGCCACATTTTCCTTACAGGCTTGGTACATGCAGTGATAAGGGAGGAGAATAAGAGGTGACAGCAAAGGAATGCTAACATTAAAAATACACAGCTAGTGCACTGGACTGTTTTTGAATGTATTTGATGACTAAACGTTCTTTTTCTGTCATTTGAATGTTAATTGGGTTTGCTACAGGTTGTAGAACATGCATTTATCCAAGGAACATCAGACACAACAGAAAAAGCAATAGTGAGTAATACAGGGTAATTATGCCTTTCTGCCTTTCTTAGCAAGGTGGATCTAAATTGAACTGCAGGTTCTGTAGCACTGAAGGAAGTTCTGTAGCCCTTTCTGATAAGGATAAAGGAAGGCATTGACTATCCTATATAAACAAAAATATCTTAAACATGCAATGGAAATAGCCCTCCTTTGATTTTGATACTTAATCCAGCATATTTTATTTGATCTGTGATCTACACATATTTATATGACACAGACTTTTGCACTGGTATTACAGCATTGCATGATACCAACTCTGTCACATTAAAATGTGACAGTTGTTTAGGGGACTTACGGTTCCTTAGCTCCTTCAAAGAAGTATCCATGTACTTCCACAGTTTTGATGTTTTCTTGTCGAAGATCTCAAAATCACTGTTTTCCCCAACTTCCTCTTGGTTCTTTTCTCCCTTCTAATATAAATCTTCAGAAACTGCACATGAAAAGCTTCACAAAGACATTGACCTAAAGATAGAATAAGTTTTAAATAAATAATTCGAAAGTTAGAGGTGTTTGCCTTTCTCATGCACTTTGATTGTTTGCCTCAGAGGCCAATAGTATTATTGATTTCTGTAGAGAAAAAGAAACCTCTTTGAAGATCTGGTCTGACTTTCTGCGTAATGTAAGTCATATAATTTCCCTCTGAGTTGGGTAATCATCTTTTCAATTGGATCCAGTTACTTGTGGTAAAACTTCAACTTATCCTTTTAGAAACACATTCGTTCATTTTGAAAACAAAACAGAAAAGTATCCAGGTACTGATTTACTTTGATTTTACTACTTCCTTTGATAAACTAGTCTAATGACTCAATTATGTATAATATGTGAGAAATGGCATCAAACCCTATTGTGAAGCTTTCTGCAGGTGGCTGTGCACTGTTACAGTCTTGCCTTGGGACAGCTCTTCTGGTTCTTACACACCAGTGCTCTCTAGTACTTGCAGGGAAAAGCATGAGGAGACAGTTGTTTAACCTGGATTTGTCTAGACACTGAAATGTCATTCTCACAAAGGCTCTTAGTTTATCACAATGTGGACAGCGCACAGATGGACCTGGAGCATGCGTGTCAGCAGCATGAGCCCCTGTCATAAACCTGACTGATTTCCTTCTGGTCCTCTTTGTAAGTCCTCAGCCACACAAGCCACATGTGTTAGTGAATAACTGCAGTGCATCAGAGTCTGTAGCTCTGGAGGAGAGTGCTGTGTAGGCCACTTGAAACTGGAAAGCTTTTCTGGTATTTGGAATGCCCAGATTTTGTTCTGAAATATTCAGATCTTTTTCTGAAATTGAAGGAAACTTTATTTTGGAACAGTATTTTCATTGCCATGGTTAATTATTTTGAAACATTATAAGTATTCAGGGGAGTATCAAATCTAAAACCTCAGGTTTATAGTCTCATAGCTATCCAGGCTCTTGGCTTCCTCTGAAACTTACTGACAGCCCAAGGCTGGGAGACACCAGCCATCTAGGATGAGTATGAGCTGCCTTTTCTGATGTGGATGGCAGATGGGTTATCTCTAAGCTATGCAAAAGCTGGGAGGAAATACTTAAACAAGAATGTCAAGTTTCTGTGCTTAAGAAACAGACCCAGCACTGTAACACATTGTAGGGCTCTTGTACTGGAAAATGGGTCAACTTAGAGTCTCATCTGAATGATTCTGAGTAACACTAGGGATGAAGAAATAGCCCAATCCAAACCCAGAGACTAAGGAATAGCTCAAACCCAGGGTGGCTGCAGTGTATCCTGTAGAAGAGTTACAATATTTGAATGACAGAGGGGTTTATATTTTTATATGTATAACCTTTGATGTTTTCTTGATTGGCATGAGTATCCTTGCTGTCAGCTGTGAACAAGGAGGCTGAGTGGGGACAGCCCCATGCCCAGGCTTGAGCCCGGCTCTTTATGTAAGAAAAGCCCCAACAAAATCTTCCATGAGGTGAAATTGTCTTTCTCTACAGAGCCCTTGCTTGTGCTTTTTGAATACTAAGGTTCCTCTAAACCACTCTAAGAAAACTGCAGCCAAGATGCATTGCTCTGACACAGTAGAGGTCAAGCCCTTGAGTGTCAGTAATTGCTTATATGCAGTACAGGCTAGTTTATGTTGGGGTTAAAAATGACTTTGCTGTAGAACCGAGGAGGCTGAGATGTATTAGTCTGCTTGTGAAATGCATCATTGGGTATGGCTGGGAGAAGGTAGTGACGTATTCATCTCCTTAGTTATTTTAGTTTTTCGGAATTACATTGATAGTAAAGATGCTTGTTAGCCAGAGGTTAAGTAAGAATCAGTCTTAGATTAAACTATGAGTTTGCAATAAGAGGCAGAGGTGTTTTTCATTCTGAGTGAAATTGCTACATAGAGATGTGCTCAAAATAACTTAGAGTATAAAGCGAAGGCAGATTTAGGGTTTGTATCATAAAGCCCTTGATTTTTTTTTTTCTTTTACATTTCAAGTGTAAATGCACCTGAGGTTCCTGCTAAAGTTCACTTCCGATTTCCTGGTGATTTATTTTTGGTGGAGATTAAAGTTGATTGATCTTTGAAACTCTTGGATTCAGAGTGTGTCCTCCATCACTTGTACATGTACAGGAAAACAGAACTTAGTTTTCTGTAGGCGTTAGGCCACAACTGCTGTGATTTTTACATTACTTGTTATATGAGATTTCTGCAGCTTCTCCAGTGAGTTAAGACAAGGGGTTGATTCTAAACTTTGCTTTAATTCTCCACGAGTTAATGGTTAAAATTTGCATTACAACATGTGAGCCTTTTTTCTTGAAGGAATATTTTAAATGTTAATGGCATCTGTTTATCTGTGAATTCATCCTCCCAGTGCTTATATATTGTAACAGCTCGATGTAGAAGAGGTCACATCCTAATGGAAGCTCTGTGGGAGATCAGTAACTGCAGCAATCCAAATCATTTTAAAATCATCGCAAAAATAGCTGGCACAAAAATGATCTGTTAAGAAGGGCAGCTGTCGCTAAAATGCATTTGCTTTAAATAAAGTGGGGCTGAAATGTGTACTTCATCTCTTTTTCTTTTACAAGTCCAAGTACTTCTTTGTTCTTTACAGTTCCCTATTTTCATGAACCTAATAAAGATGAAGAATCTTAACGTGAACTCAAATTGTTACGTTTTCATTGGAAAATGCGTTCACCTTGTGTGTTCCCAAGCACAGTTCAAATGGAGTCTTCAGGCGAGTTTCCCTGGGGAGCCATCCATGGCTTCAGTGGGATTATGTCAGTTAAAAAGCAGATAACTGCTGGGACCTTAAGCATGTTCATGATGTGGTTAGTTCAGATAAGTCCTTTATGGTAAATAGCTCAAGGAGGCACTGACCATCTGAAGACCTCCTCATTTTTGTAAGTTTTTTAAACAGGGTAGGTCTGTCCCCTGTTACCTCATGATTGGCCACCATGCAGGGGAGAGAAATCAACATTGGAAACTGTGGCAGCTTCAGCTAAACAAGTCACATGTACAGAAAACATGAGGCAATGACACAAATCAAGATTTTCCCAGGGAAAAGGGTCAAACCACTTGTCCCCAGCAGCACAAAATGCAGATGAGTGATACGGGCCAGTTGTTGATGTCAATATGGGTAAAGGGCTGATAGGAATGAACTGGCCTTAAGTGAAGAGCTGGCCTTAAGTGGTCTAACATGACAAGGTCACAGAGATTTATGAAGTCTTAAAATGGCACCTACTGTGTGCTGCAATCCACACATTTGTAGTCAGTTGTAGAAATGCATTTTAATTTTTAGAAGTAAACCATGTATAATAGTTCACTAAGTGGTGATTAGTTTGGTTTTAGTTTGGTTTTGGAGAGTTCTGTATTGGTACGAGCACTAGTTAGACCACAGGTTTAGTTTAACAGCATTTTGGTTTTGTACTAATGATGTGTTTGAGCCATTCCAGTGGGAAATGCTCAGCAGTGTAGATAAGCATCTTCTGCTGTGATAAAAATCAAACTGGTTTTGAAATTAAAATAGTAAACTAGTGGGGGGGTGGAAGCTTTGGTTTTGTAGCATTTATTTTCTCACATTTCTTCACGGTGTA
Source organism: Melopsittacus undulatus (assembly GCF_012275295.1). Lineage (NCBI taxonomy): Eukaryota > Metazoa > Chordata > Aves > Psittaciformes > Psittaculidae > Melopsittacus > Melopsittacus undulatus. Next base: position 116,050,723 of record NC_047528.1, on the reverse strand, counting down.
CTTGCAAGCTAGGATCAGTGGGAGACCTCAGTGCAAAAAGCTTTCCACAAAATGCTGTTCTTGCAAGTTTTTGAGCTCACTTTCACAGATCAGACAAGGTCAGGATAAGCACACATATTTTTAGGTGCTTTTATCTAAATAGAAAATCTAGACCGTATCAAGCTTGCCCATTAGTAGTTGAAAGAGGTTTTTAGCATAGATACGGAGCTCCTGGGTTTAGCCTGTGGCCTGGCAGTCAGACTGGAGGAGAAGTTTCTGCTGAGCTTATCTTTTTGCAAAACAAAAGTTGAAAAGTTGGAACACAAAGTGAGATGGGTTTGTGCTGAGCTTTGATACTGAATGAAAGTTGCTGAAATCCTAATGACCATCCTGTTTGTAAGAGTAGGACTTCTTTGCCAGAGGGCTGCTAATAGTTAAGTCCCTGGAACAGATGTCTAAGGAGGATATGGATTCTCCACACTTGGAGAAGTTCAGAGCAGTAAGTGTGCAAGATGATGAGCAATGTGCTGGCTTTGAAGTTAGCCCTGCTTTGAGCAGGTTGTTGGGATGGACATCTCCAGACATCCCCCCTAACCTAAACCTTTGTAAGTTTCTGAGTGAAGGAGAGAGGGTACAAGGCTGTATCAGTTATTGGGTAGGTATGTGTCCCATGCTTCCTTGTGCACTCTCTGTGTATCAGCAGTCATTAGCAGCCCATAATGCTATATGAATCCATCTGGGCTTGATAAGAAAGAACCTGTTTCCAGGGATTTTATGCATAAGAGTTATCCCACTGAAGTCAAGAGGACTACATGAGGGATTGGATATTTGTAGTAGGTCTCTCTGAAGAACCAAGCCCTAATGCATAGGTTACTATGGTAGCTCAAATGTAATTAGGAAAAAACATCTTTGAAGGAATCGGTGGAGGCACACAACCTGTGCCACTTCGTGCTGTAAAAGAGGGGACAGGTTATTCCCTTCTAATATATTAACACAACAAACAAATTGTTTTTGCAATTAGTTTTGTTTTCATTCAAGCAAAATTACAGTGGAAAGCCCCATGATAATGAGTATGACATGCACATTAATATAAAATGAATTCATTATGATCAGTACTACTAGAGCAGATTCCAAATGAATTAATAATGACAGGATAGTCAAAACTATCCTGTTTGAATGGTTTTAATTGAAGGCACAACATGCTGTTAATGACACCACTAAACAGAGGGTAGCATTAGAGATTTTGTGGAAGAGAATTGTAGTCTTGGGTATGTAGCGCTCGTTTCTGTGTTTAGTTGTCAGCTGAAACAGTTGGTAAAAAATATTTATTGGCCAAAGTAATGTTTTTCATTTTCTACAAAACAAAGCAATGCTGTGTTCTTTTGACCATTTTAAAGTAAACTTTAGTGAAAATGTGGTATAACGTGCAGGCTGAAAACACATTTCACTTGGACAGTTTTAAATAAGTTTAGTGTTTTCCACTAAAGATAAATAAATGTGAATGCATAGATTTTTAGATATACTTTTAGACCACATTTTTCATAGAGAAAATTTTCAGCAAGTAAAGAACTGCTTCATAATGCTGTGGCTTTCCTTGCATCTTCAGCCTTTAAGGTTACTTTCTTATTTTAATAGTAAACTTGGTGTAAGCACAAAAATGTAGGTTTAGTGATTGCGTTCTATAGCTTGAATTTTAATAAGCCTTAAGATATCTTACCTTTCTTCTCACCAGATAGGAGTTTGCACTACTTCCAAGTATCATTGTGTCCTATGCCTTTTTCCTGAGTAGTAAATGGATTCTCATTCTCGGGAGGGAGGGAGGGGGAAGGATGGTAACAACAGCACAACACATAGGAGCTGTGAACTCAGGTATGCATAAACTAAAACAACAGCTATCAGTATTAGTTCAGTATTCTACTTAATCTGGTTACCAGACACAGCTAAGGAAGATCTAAGAAGCCTTGCTTTTTTCCTACATAGAGCCACTGTTTTTATAACTAATCCAAAAAAAACCTTTCACATTTAATTAAATTTCTTCTTTTGATTGTAGTAGTACATAGAGGAAATAGCTTTTTCATAGGTAGAAGAAAAAACAGGAGGCAACTATTTTCCCTAGCACTCAGTTCCATCAGATTTTATATATTTGAAGATGTAACAGTTTAAGTTTTATTTGATAGAAAAACCCAAGTAAGAAGTTCTTTCATGAAAATACTTCAGTTTCTTCTGAGTCAAACATTTAAATCTTTGCTTGGAAAAAAGTTCCATTTTAAAATTCTACTTTCTCTTTTCTAAATGGAAACAGAAGCCAGATTTTCTTTTTCTCTGAGCTATTATTTCAGAAGGTTCATGTTTTTCATTTTCAGCTTCAAAACTGACATTACAAATTCCTTAATGGAATAAAATTTAATCTCCTTACTCCTACCTGTTGTTCAAGGGAGGAAAAAAGCGATCCTTTACCTGTTCAATTTGTTGCATTTCAGTGCCATAGAAGTAACCATTGTTCCTCTATTATGAGACATGACAAATAGGAGCCTCTCCACTCCATTTGTCTTTTATAACATTCATTACTCTGTAAAGTTCTAGTGTGTCCTCTCTTATTTGTCTCATCTATAAACATCTCAATCTTAGCGTGCTCATTGCTTACGGGCGAAGTCTTCTCATGCCTCTAATCGGTTTTGTCATCCATCAGTGAACCCTTTGTACCCTAGAAAGAATATAGCAGAGAGAAGGTGGCTAAATCTTAACAATTCCAAGAAGTGTACAGCACACCAGCATTTGGTATAGCAGCATTAAAAACATCTCTTTCTATCCTCTGGTTTACAGTGACATCAGAGAGGGTATTTCTGGACTTCTAATGTACTTACAAAAGCAGCATAGTTAAACGTTTCAAAAGAATACCTATGCTCATTAGAGGTACTGTTGATTAATGATCACATTCCCTGTATCTCCCCCCCGTATCACAGTTTTAGGGAAACACTTTTCTCACAGTTCTGCTTATAAGCCCTTTCCTTTTGGAAAGCCTTGTCAGTTAGCTGTGTATACAAACATACCATGGTAGCCATTCTGCAGTGCTCTTGAAATTGGTTGTTAGTTTTACTGCAGGCTCGAAAATCAGAATGAGAAACTGTGCTGTACTGACAGAAAATAATGCTCAGAATTGCCTGTATTTTCTGGGCAGCTGAGGTTAATTCTTTTTCATTTAAGTTCTTTTTTTTATGCAGTGAGAACACCTGCTTTCTGTAGCCTTTGCTTCTCAACTGATGGCAAACTATTATCATTGTTGGGCAACTATGATCATAGACTATTAACTCTGAGAAGAGGTAATAGAATAATTGTGCTCTACTGAAGGCAAATTGTTACAGCTGGGCAGCTGTTAACAAATGTGCTAAAATTCTGTTATTCTTGTACATCCAGTTTTCACCACCACGCTCTATGTGTTTTTAATTCTGAACACAGGATATACTCTTAGTTCCCATGGTGAGGAGGTTTTCTTGTCTTGAATTTCCACTTAAAAATTTCAATGAAATAAAGAAATGAAGTTTACCAAGAAGACTGGAAATTCTAAGGCCAATGGATGTCATTTGTGACCAAATAATAGTATTTAATCTGCATATGTAAAAACTAAGGTCTAGACCTTTTTGCATACTCCATAGAATGGCTGAGGTTGGAAGGAGCATGGTGCCTGCTCAAGTAGGGAAACCTGGAGCTGGTTACCCAGGGCCATGTCCAGACACCTCTTCTGAGCATCCCCAAGAATGGAGACTCCACAGCCCCTCTGGGCAACTTGTGCCAAGGAGGTATATTCTTCTTAACACTGATCGTTGACTGTTGGAAGAAAGTCTTACCTGGCAGGAATGTTCTTATGCTGTTCCTCTGCATGACTGGATTTGGGCCAGGGTGTATTTTTGCTGTTCTTACCCTTAAGCCTCTGCTATTTTTGTTGCAATTCTCAGTGTCTCACATCCCCAGTTATGCCTTAATTATGTTGGAGCACAGCCTTCTGGGGTTACTACCGAATTACAGATAGGTAGAAATAATTTTATAGGCTTTTACAGTTGAGATACAGACTTCAATTTGAGGTGATCTCCTTGGTTTAATGCTGTCTTCTCTAAAAATATAAAATTGTTGTGTAGATGTGTTACTAATCATATATTTAAGGCAGTTTACAAAATAGTTCACAAACAATATAAAATCATTCATGTATGAAGTGCCAAAGGATCCTTAACAGAAGCAGGTTAATATGTTAGGAAAGAGTCTCTTTGCTTGTTGTGCCCTGTAAGAATCATCCTCCCAACTTCATATTTCTAATTTCTTTAGGGCAGTGGCTGCTTTCGGGCAGACATGTCTATGGCATAGTAGTGTTTCTGGTTTGTAGCTTCCTTCAGCAACCCCTGTGGCAGAGAGCAGGTTGAGAACTAGATGAATCATTTTGGCAGCAGCATCAGTTCAATCTCAGCAGCAGGGAAGGTATCACAGGTAAAGATACTGACTGGGAATGAGCTCCTGTTACAAGAAAAATCAATTGTGCCCACAGTCAGCTACCTGAAATAAGTAAGGTGGCTCATGTTACTATTGTAGATGATGATATTGAAGCTGAAAATGAAGAAAAGGTCACAACCATACTTTGGACTGTGATCTTACTGCTTGTTCAGCATGGGAATGTCTCTGAGATGGCAGGGCAATGCTGAAAGCAGAGGAGTGTTGTGAATTAGCTGCAGAATTAGAGAGCAGTTGCCTATGGTTTCGTTTGGAAACAGTTCATAATAATGAATTGGTCAGTGTACAGGATCCAACTTCATATTCTGTAAAACTGCTGGGCTTTTTTAAGGTGTGATCTTCCATCTGAATCCTGAAGAGGCAGTTCTGTATATGTGCTTAAATTCAATATGCAAATACATTCATGGAATACAGCATCTAATAGTCAGGAAGAGGCATATAAATCTTTGTCAGGAAGTGTAGGAGTCAGGAAGGAGGGAATAGATGACCCCTGCCTTCCTCTGTCTGGTTATTAGAGACGGGAAGAAGGCTCACATGGAGGAGTTTGAGTGCTGTTGTGTTTGAATAGAGGAGTCTTAGCTGGAGCTAAGGGATATCTGGAGGTGCAAAGGTGCAACCTATAACACTGTCACAGGAAGTACTTACATATTAAATAGCACAGTGTAAGGCTTTCTTGAGATGGCAAGCGCATCTCTGCTTGGTGACTGAAAACTACCTGTTGATGCAGCAACTAGCTGGGCACTGAGCCAGGTGACATGATGGTGGCAGGGCTGAAGGCCAAGCTACTAATCAGAGGCAGAACTGGTGTTGCTGTCCTGCCTTTCAAGGGTAGCTGCTGTACAGTCATGATTACAGCTCTGGGTTTTCAATACGTTTTGAGGATTGAGCTTACTGTTCCATCATTCCCATCCCTCAGTGCTTTACAACATCCAGTCAGTCTCCTTTAGTTTTAGCTGCCCTCAGAATGGAGAGCAAAAGTAAGAGCTGAGCAGCTGTGAAGTCTCTCTCCATTTCTGTTTTCATAACTGCACTTCAAAAGAAGTGCAGATGTTCAGCTTTGTTGTTTCAGAGTAGCAATTGGCAGTAAAGCTGCAGAATAATCACTTTTGAAATGGAAACCAAAGGGATCCAGATTAATTCTTCCGACTGTAAAATGGCTTGTAGGAGTATTTTTCATTCTCTGGTGACTTGGTATACTGGAGCTAATTAACTTTTTAAAAAGCAATTAAATAAAAAGGTAATCTCCATGAATGGTAGTTAGAATAAAATCAAGTATTTCAGCTCATGTAAGTGATCCTCATTCAGGCAAATCATCTGTGTAACCTCCCTGATACAGAGATAAGGATCGCTTTTATGCATAGAAGTTGTGTAGTGAGGCCGTAAACATGCAATGACAAGACCTTGTCTATATGTATACCTTAATGTTGCAGGGTAGTAAAACCAAATGATACTTCATCTATTTCTATTTAATATGAGATGTATCTCTGTTACTCTGGTGAGAATATAAAGAGAAAGTGTGCTTTGCTTTCTTGAAAGGTTTCTGGTAGGAATTCTACACCCTAGTGATTGTATCCGTGTTAACAGTTAAGGTTAGTAAATTTAGGTGGTTTGTGCTAAGACCCCTTAAACTCCTCCATATGCAATTCAAGGATTTTACCTTAGAGCAAGTTCTGTCTAGTTCCCTGGATCAGACATTCCCCATCAGAGCTGTTTAAGGTCTCCAGAAGATGAGGAGTTTGTTCCGAGCCTTACATTCCTTTCTGGAGCTGGAGTACCTTTGGTGCTTATTAGTGCACACTTCAGAACTGCCTGATGAACTGAAGCAACATGTAGTTAGTAAAGGTGATCAAGGAACTGACTTCAAAACCCACACAGCTGCTCCTAACCATATTACGTATGCAAAACCAGCCAGCAGAGTAGGTGTTGAGTGGGCAGAGAAGAAAAGCAGTGCTGGGAGCAGGGGAGCAATGTCCTAGTGAATTAACTCTGAAAGAAACACTGTCTGTTTGCCACACAATAGCAGTAAAGCTATTAAGCTCTTTGTCACGCCTGCAACAGTGAGGCCCTGTTCCCTGTGTGGCATTTATAAACGGAGAAGTTGAGGAATGATGATGCACTGATGTGGAGGTTTGTCTGTAAATTCTGTTGAGATTATGTTACAGAATATCTTTGCCTTGTGTTTTTTTTATCCCCGTTTGACAGCTTATTTCAAAGTCACTTGCTGGGGAGGTAAATAGCATATTGTTGGGGCAGGGGGACTTCACATCATTTTGATTTATATATAGTGCATCTCCTGTCCATATTTTGATTTTCTAGTGGCAAATACCTCTTTCTGTCTCCACTGCAGAGTACGTAGCTACTGTATGACAAGCAAAATAATGAAACTTTAATAGAGTGGATAACCACTGCTGCATTAATCATAAATTCCCTGTATCTGGTTACCTAAGAATCCGTTCTTTAAAAAGCAGTCTCATTATCCTGTAGATGTGTTGCTAGTGTGAGTTGGACTCCCAGAATGAAGTTCAATGTCAGTTTACTCCTTTTACTATCCGTAGTATTTGATTCTCTTTTTTCTACCACTGTATTGTAAATGGAACTAAATCTGTACCCTGAGGTGCGCAGTCACTTTTCCTCTTGCTAAGGGACTTCTGTTTGGGTCCTCTCTGATGTGAGTCCTCATTAAGGCAGACAAATACTGAGAAAAAATGTATTGATTACAAATACAAAGACATGTTTAAAGAAAATTTTAAGACAATCTTTTGAAAAACCAATCAACCAACCAAAAAACACAAACCTAAATATACATAAACTTGTTTTGTCCTGCGCAACAAGAAGATTCATCTCTTTAGAAAGAAATCCTATGTAGTGAGGAGAACCATTTCATGAATCTATCTTTATCCAGGAAGTGGCATAGGCATTTAGGATCCCATTTACTTATGCCGTGAATTCATGTAGTGAAATAAAATTGTTAGTGATGCTGAAGCTCTGTTTTAGAATGAGGATGGCCTGCATTCCTTCGTTGCCTCTCAAAAAGTTATCTGTTTATATTTTGCCTTTAATACATGCACATTGTAAAAGGAATATTTGAGAAGTGTCTGAGAAGATTAAATTTTAAAGCAAAAAACATGAAAAATAATAAGGATCTTAAATATAATTTTATTTTATTTTGATGTTTTATAAACATTTGAGTTCCTTGTTCATAGCTGATGAAAATACTGAAAAGAAACCTAGTGAAGACAAGATATTCCTATTTCGGCTAAACTTTTTAACTGATGCTTTTGTTGGTCATGTTATGAAGTTGAATGTATACACTATGTGTGTGAAAACTTACATTTTCTTACAATAGCTTTCTGTCAAATATTTCAGGACTTATATTAATTGTTTTCCATGCCATTCTTAGCAAAGAAAGCTGGGAATCTCAAAGGCATTAATGTGTTGTTTATAGCTGAAGCCTGTATTTGTTGAGGAAATTGGACTCATTTAACCAAGTAGTTGAGGATTTCTTTTTGTCGAGAATAAAACATGTTCCATGTTGAGCACATTTTTGGTATTTTGCTGAGCCTGCCCACAAGAATTCTGTGGGATTAAAGTTGTGTTTCAGATGACTTTCTGGGAAAATACAGTGGAGCTGCAGGTGTAACCTTGAATTCTGACAAAAAGCAGAGGGAATCAGTACTTCAGTCCCTTTCAGTGGCTTGATTGCTTGATATACACAAAATCCCACGGTAGAGTCCTTCTGCATTGGTGAGGCACTATAAGGGGTTGACCAAAGAAGTGATAGATGCTCCGTCTCTGTCAGTGTTCAAGGCCAGGTTGAACAGAGCTTTGGGTGACATGGTCTAGTGTGAGGTGTCCCTGTCCTGGCACTTGGGTTGGAACTGAATGATCTTAAGGTCCTGTCCAACTCTGACTATTCTATGATTATACAGTGGTGTAATAGTAGTGCTGTAGAGCTTAGCTGAAGGTAACTGCATATTTTCCCACATCTGTGAAGTTTCTGCTGAGCTCAGCAGTTGCAGGCTATTGTTGCTAACCAGCCTATCTAGTTTAAAGGCAGTTCAGACACATCAGTGCAAACCACATTCACATGCTGTTCTAGAGCAGGTAGTGATACAGCTACTGTCTGCTTGTGGTTTTTATTCCTTGGGTACTTCAGTCTTGTCTCCCTGTGTATAAGCCAACTCATTCCTCTATTTTCACTAGAGGAAATAAAGCCAAATGTTTGTTTTAATAACTAAAGCTTAGGAATGGGCTATCTGTAGTTTTCTAGAGAATCAAAAAGCTTTAGTCACTGACCAGTACTGTGTGTAGTTTCTCTGTGCTTTCTAACTCTGGTATGGAAGGCAGCAGAAGTGGTTGCTCCTCCTACTTGTCACTTTGTAAACTGTGGGTGTAGGCTAATGTGTTGTGATCATCTCAGACCTGCTCTGAAATGCTTATAATACGAACACAGATTATAAGCATGAACTTTCCTTATAATACGCTTACCAAGTATAAACTTTTAGCCAGTAAGACTCTTGCTGGCCAACAATCACACTAATCATGCAATTTCTAGTAAGGCAGTTGGTAGTTAGCACAGAGTAAGCACAAAGCAAGTTTTCTCATTTCATTTTCTTTTAATTGGTTTGCTGCTAAAAGCACTTTGGGTGGTACTTAGTTACACATGTTCCTGCATTATATTCACCACCCTCCTTGGAGAACATCAAACTAATTAGAAACCCTGAGCTCTCACTTGTAATTTATAATCTGGCAACAGAATCAAAGAAATTACAAAAGTACTAGGAGCAGACCTCTCTGACACAGAGCAAGGCAGTGCTTCTTTACAGAAAGGTCAGTATCGTTGAGAGGCTGAGATATTATAGGTCTACCTAACTTGACACTCAAGCATCAGTAACAGTAATGAGTTTCTCAGCCTGCACTCAAGAGAGTCTAAAATTAACCCCGTATCATCTTCAGACTTGACCTCAATCACAGCAATTAATTAACAGGCACTGAAAGAACTTTAACAAAGGAGGTAAGTGAAAGGACTCTGAAGAGAACAAGAGACACTTTTATTTTACGTTTCAGCCCATTCTTTCTTTTTCCCAGCACTGTTTGGAAATGATATGTTTTGTGAAATCCTGCAAGAATACTTTATTAAGACCAAATCTTTCACTTAATGTAGACTTAAGACCTGTAAATTAGTGTGCAACTGTGTTAACTCAATTATGTGCTTTTAAAAGTAATTTTTTGGTGGAAAATTATGTCTGTAATTATAGAGTCTAGGGCATATCTGCTGAACCACACACACAAAGGCAGTGAACAGTGGCATCAGCTTTACTGTTAAACTTTGCCAGACTAGGTCCATTTAACAACACAGTCTTTGCTGAAGAAAACTGTTGCTTAACTACAAGGCTCATTCACTTTCTGGCATCCCTCCTGAGAGGCTGTGAGCCAACTTGTGTGTTAATTCTGACTGTGATGGTGGTATTTCTACTTGTCCCACTGCCATGAATGCAGCTGAGACCCGCAAATTCATCACGTCAGGACAAGAGACTAGTCAGTGCAAAAATTCCTACATTTTACTTGGTATAAGATGTCAGCCAACAGGTACAGACCTCACAAAACAGAAGGTACATTTTATTTTGTTTTTTTTCAGAAAGTTGTCAAAACCTCTGATTTATAATGAGAAAATGCAACCCCAAACTATAATTTTCTGGTCACAGATTTTAAATTACTAGCTTTCAGAAAGATGCCTTTTGAGAGATTTCCTTATCCAGAAAGTTGTATTTTTATGTGGTGACATTTTCTAAATTAAATACAATATTATCTAGATTTTCTTTGTTTCTCTGACATAAGTTAAATAGTTTTGTGGGATTTTTGTGGGTTTTTTGGGGTTTTGGGGGGAGTTTTTTTTTGTTTGGTTGGTTTTTTTGTGGTGTTTTTTGAGTTCACATTGTTTGCTAAGAATGAAAAAAATACTCCAATGAATTTTAAATGATGGTTTTGGCTTAGAGGTTTCTTGACTTTCCAGTCTTACTTCTCTTTGAAATCTAAAACAATTAGAAGGAAAAATTGTTTTCCACACAGAAATATAGAGACGCAGTCATACATGAAGCATGAGGGAACTCAGATCTGTTATCAAGATTTGAGACCTCTCAAATGAGGCTTGCCACCAGAGGGAGGGAAACGAGAACTTCTCTCTTTATGTTGCCTGAGCCCTGTTAAATTCAACAGGTTTTTCTGCAGTGATGCTCCAGGCCAGTTAAACCAACTGTACAAACTTGCTGAGTCAAAGTTCAGATGGGTCACATCTAGAGAACAGTCAAACCTTTTGTCCATCTGAAGAGCTGCCAATCAGAGGGAATCAACAAACAGTCCTAATAGCTTGTCACAAAGTGATTTCTTCCAGACCCACTTTTCACAGTTTACTTGCTGTTTTCTTGGCCAGATTGCAAAGCATGGTGACATTGACAGTGAGTGTGGAACACTTACTAAATATAAAGGCTTAATTTTTCAGTGTAAGGATCTGGAGCACAATTGTGAAAGTGTTTTTTGTTCTGGGTAAATTTTCCTCACCTTGGATATTGAAATAACTGGAAACCTGCATTTTTTGTAGTTCAACATGTAGCCAGATATTTTGTGTATGCTGTTTTCTTCATGATGGATCATCTGTAAGTAGTGGTTATTTTCTCTAGTTTAGTCATTTCACTTTGCTGCAAGAATTACCATAATTAAAAATATACGTAAGAGTCAGTGTATTTACAGAGGATTCTTGAACTATCAGACAAACTAGAGAAAGGTGTTAGCTGCCTTTAACGTCATCATTTTGTACCAAATTGATTTATTTAAAAAACTGCAATATTTTGTTTATATCTAGGGATTTTGCTCCCTGCTTTTGTTAGTTATGCTTTTAAATGGATGTGTTTTGGTAATACTGGTAATTATTTGAGAAACTGATTAAAACATAGATAAAAATAGGGATGCTATACAAAATAGTTGGAGGGTACCACACACAAACACACACACACACACACACATTTATTTGAACGACTGTAGAAAATATGCCATTAGGAAAAGAAAAGACTCTGGAAATTCTTTAGAGGAAACATACTTTATCTTACAAATATGAACTTCAGTGGAGCAGTTTGTATTGGGAGTCATGTATTGATGGAATTGATGCTGTGCTTGATGAAGAATGTTGTCTACCTCTGTAAATAGCTAGGACATACATTGAGCTTGAGGGAATGAAAACAAAGCTATTCAGATTCTTTGGTGCTAAGTCATATGCATGCTTTAATGGTGCTTTCTAGACCATGGCAGCCTCAAAGCAATGCAGTAAGAAAGAAAACACTTCATTCTTTTACTGGGGTTACCATTTCCTGAGTTACCTAGAATTGTTTATCAAAAAGAAAGAACCTTGATTACCAGAGGTAGATAGTGCAGTATTTTCAGCCAGTGTGAATGTTACAGAGCAGCCAGGGATAATGAATCAACGCATTTGTGTAAAAAAAAACCCTATTAAACTAAAGTGGAAGTGCTTCAGGTCCTAGGATTTTAGCTGCTAAATGGAAAATTCCTGACATTTTTGTATTGCCCTGTTGCATAGAACAGTGTTAAAATTAATCAAAAATGCATTTTCTGTTCCAAGTAAAATTACAGTCTGTATGTATAGCTACTCTTCGTGTTCATTCTTTCTTCTGTGATTTAGCAGTGGCTTTAAGCTACCCTCTTGCCTTTAAGCCTCAGACGTGGCAGCGATTTTATTCATGTGATATAACTGTTCTCTCATGCCCTGCCATTACAAAGTCTTACTGATGCCATTCCTGTCATACGGTGATCTCATGGACAAGTCTCCTATTATTGAGCTATTTCTGTTTGTGTGGTTGTGTTGAGAGTGCCTGAGAAGAGACAGACATTTTTTTCCTGGGCTAATTGTCTACTGACAAATTGCAGCTTGCTATTAATCGAGAAACCAATGACAGCAGTTTACAGAAGTCACTCTTAGCAATTCAGTATGGCAACCGAGCAAAGGGTGGACTGGAATGCTATAATGCAGTACTTCATTTTTCTTGATAAAGCTTGGTACTGTGCCTAGATGAAGTCTCCCTTTCACAAACCTATAGCAGCATGGGATATTGTAATGAACTTCTGTCTCAGAGGATAAATACAGCACTCCTGGGAATTAACTTCAGAGGCACTGAACAGAAATGAGGCAAAGCCACTAAGTGGTTGAATAACCTGGGTAAGAGAACCCCCCAAAATTGGAAGTTAGACAGATTTAGAGACTGTTTCTTTAAAACATTAAAGATGTGACAGTCGTAAAATAAGCTGGTGGAATAATTAGCTATTTAAATTACACCCTGCTTGGAAAAACAATGCTATAAATATTTTTCATAGGGTTGTGGTAAAGCTATTGCTTGTGCAGAATTAATTGTTATGTCTTTGTTTAGATTTTCCACTAATTTCAATGATCTGTGTTAGTGTTTTTTTTGTGGTTGACTACCTCAGAAAATTAGGAGTCCATTAGTATATAGATTAAGTTATGTAGATTTGAGACGTTGGACAAGCAAGGGAAATTCACATCAGGGAATAGAATTTATTTTCAGAATACAACTAAACGAAGTGTAGGAAGATAGGTTAAAAGCCAACTTTCTTTTCCAGGTGATTGACATGTCATAGTGACTAGTGAAGAACATAGCTGGTTTTAGACCCTTTATTGACTGTGTGCTCAGGGTTTTCTTAGTTCATGAAGCCTCTAGGGTATTTTCATAGCAGCAGATACATTTTTCTTGTTAATATTTTAATGTAAGGAAAACTTTGTTAAATAAAAGGAAGAAAAAAAAACTGTTTAACTGATAGCTCTGTCAGCTATTAAGTATGACAGACATTCAGTCACGTTCAAGTTAAATGGCATGTTTATCATGAAGTAAGCAGTACATATTTTCAACACATTTGAGATGAAATTACAGGAGAGTATATATGGCTGATTTTGGTTTCTCTTTATTTCGCTAGCCACACATCACAGTTTAGTATGTGCAAGGAATGCAGCAAAAATGCAGCCAAAGCCAAAGTACTTCCAGTCCTTAGAAAATCCTTAATTTTTCCAATGGGCTTTGAAGAATAGCCTATTGCACATCAATAAATCTTTTAAGCCTCACTGTAACCTAAAAAGGAGTTACTGCTGTTTGATCTAAGCCTGGCTCTGTTGTTGTGTTTAGAATATGTCGTCTAACTCACTGGAGAATGTCTCCAACATACAGAATACATTTCCTAATGAGATACACCGTCACTGTCACAGAGAATGCGTATTTCCCTGCAGCAGGACAAAGATGAATATGGGAATTACTGCAATAGCTTTCTGAGCATGTCTCACTAAAAGACATGGAAGTGTTGTGAGGTTATACTGGACTTCGAGTACTCTCTGTTGTTGATGGCTTTTATTCTTGGAGGAATTTTATGGCCATCAAGAAATAAGTGAATCTTCTGCTACATTTCTTTATGTGACACGCATGGATTTAGCTTACAATCTAGTTGTGCACTCTGACAAAATGGAAGCTTCTTAATTGAAGCTTGGGGTCCTGAAAGCATCTCATCAGTTGTCAGTGAACTCTTAAATCAGTCTCATTTCATGAGCAGTTAGACTTTTCGAAGCATCCACACATTTTTACCTCTGTAATTGCTTTCATCTGATCAGCTCAACATATAAAATCCTACTTAAATCCAACCAGGAATCTGAAGCTATATGCTATATAAAGGATACTTGACAAGTCCTAATGGGTGTGATACCTTTGGAGTAAGTTGAATGTGTGCAGGCACCACTGTACAGTTGTGGTTGTTCAGTATGAACTTGTGGCAGCTGGAAGAGAGAGGAGATTTGCTTTAGTCTCAAACTAGAGAAAATATCTTGGGAACAGGGACCAGATTCCCGTGTTTCTCCTTTTCACACATCTTCAGTTCTTTTCAGCAATATGTTACAGCTTCACTGAGAGGATTGTAGGTAGCTCTTACAGCTTTGTGCCTTACCTCACAGTAAATATTATCATGGGAGGCTTAGAAATGCTGCTTTAATCTCCTTCAGGCTGAGAATTCATTGGGTTTCAGTCTTCTAGTGCCTGGACAAACACTTTTCCTAGTGAGGTATTAGTTAAGTGGTGATTACTTTCTTTTTTCAGGTTACATTTACAGAGCAGCTTAATTTATGTTTTGGCCACTAAGCATGCAGTTGTATCTCTCCTGAAGGCCTTTCTCTGTATTTAGGCTGTAGGTGAGGGCAGAATTTCAGGATGACCAAACCCTGGGCTTGCTTAATGTCTCCTTAGCTGTCTAGGAGTTAGAAAGGTGTGTCTTTTTGAATAGCTTAATTCCTTCCTATCCTGCATAGAGGATACCTGCTACAAAGAAGCTTTAGCTGCTCTGTACCTAAATGCTAGATATTGGGGCATCAGTATTGTAGGTAGGTAGCAAAAGTTCTTCATTAGGACACATTGTATCTGCATCATTACCTGTGGGAATAGCAATAATGTGATACTTAGGTCTGTGAAGTATTTTCTTAGAGCTTACCTTTTTCTGTACCCATAAGTGCTTTATTTTTGACTGAGGGGAAAAAAAACTGTTGACATTCAAGAACATCACACAACCTGAGTAAGAATATGGTCATTAGCGGTAAATGGTCAGATTTCACATTCTCGATACTGTCATTAGGCTACACAGTAAGTGTGTATTGGTATGAACAGGGAAGTCAGCATCTATTTTAAAATGTGGTTTCTGTGCCTGCACAGAGATCCTGAGCAAACAGTGGCACCAAATTGTATCATAGGGGATAATTTTGTTTCATAACTCCAGTGGCTCAGAAACTTCATCTTAAAATAGAAATGCATCAATAATGCTTTAAATTTTAAATCAGAAGAAATATTGACCTGTCATTATTTTAATGACTATTTTGTACATGAAATCTAAACTTACATATAGCTGAATCCCTTAGTATCCTCTCTATTGACTGAATAGTAATTAATTTAAATATTACCCTTACAATCTTGCCCTTGTTTTGTCTGAGATAGAGTTAAGTTTCTTCCTATTAGCTGCTCCAGTGCTGTTCTGTATTTAGTATGAGAAAAATGTTGATAAAACATTAATTCTTTGGTTGTTGGTAAGTAGTGCTTACCCTAAGTCAAGGACTTTTCAGTTTCCCATGCTCTGCAAGTGAGGAGGGGCACAAGTAGCTGTGAGGGAGTAGAGACAGGGCAGCTGACTCGAGCTAGCCAAAGGGATATTCCATAACATAGCATGTTCATGCTCAGTATATAAATGAGGTGATTGGCTGGGAGGAGGTTATTGCTGTTTGGAATTGGAATGGGCATTGGTCAGTGGGTAGTGAACACAATTGTATTGTGCATCACTTGTCATTCTTGGGTTTTGTTCCTCTCTCTTTTTGTCATTTCCCTTTTCATTACAATTATTACAATTACTATAATATTTTACTTTGTTTCAATTATTAAGCTGTTCTTATCTGAGCCCATGGCTTTTACCTTTTCCCAATCCTCCTTCCCATCCCACCAAAGCAGGGGCAGGCAGGGAGCGAGCAGCTGCATGGTGCTTAGTTGCCAGCTGGGTTTAAACCACAGCAAACCTCTGCCTAGTCAGTGCAGTCTACATGGGGTGTTTAGTGTTGATCCTCTGGCTCACAAAGCCTGTGGTGCTGGTGAGACAGAAATGAGATACATCTGTGTCTGCTGTCAGTGGGGTTGTATGTCTGCAGTTGAGGTGGAGGTGCTTGATGAAGGTGTTGTGGTGGGTTGACCAGAGACCCCTCCCCAGCCATGCTTTTGCTCCCCATTTTCTACAGGGCAGACAAAATAAAATGGAAGAGCTCATGGGTGGAGATAAGGACAGGTTGATCCCTGGTAAAGCAGGCAAAACAGACTCAAACTGAGGAAAATCGGCTTAATTTTATAGCCAATTAAAATAGTGAGAAACAATGACAAACACTAAAACACCTTCCTCCCTATTCGCCCTCGTCTGAGACTCAATTTCAGTCCTTACCTCCCACCTCTTCCCTGTGCTCCTCAGCAGCGCAGGGGGACACAGATAGCAGGTTATAGTCAGTCCATACATTTGATCTCTCACAGTTTTCCTTGCTCCAGCACAAGTCCTCCCCACCAGCTGCCATCCTTCATGAGCTGCTCCAGTGTGGGCTTCAGGTAAACCTGCTCCAGAATGTGTCTCCATGGGCTGCAGGGTGTCCCTGCTTGGGCACCCTGAGCTCCTCCTGCTCTATTCTTGGTGTCTGCAGGGCTGTTCCTCAAACATTTTCCCCTCACTTCTCACTGCTGGGCAATGTTTTCACCCCTTTGCCCTGAGGCGCCATCGCTGTGGCTGAGGGGCTCAGCTTTGCCGCTCAGCGGGTCAGTCAGATCCGGTTGGAACCGGCTGCTCCCCACAGAAGCCGCTCGTGCAGCCCGCCATTGCCAGCGACGGAGCACCTGCATTCGGTACAGTTATGTGCATTTTAAATCTCACTAAAAGTAGTTAGGGTAGGTGCCCTTTTAAAATGGCTCTTGTGAACATCCTCGTGAGTTATTCCTGACCTTCATCCCTGTTCAGAGCACGCAGGGGCAGGTAACACAGGTACAGCTGTGAGCAATGCCGAACCGCAGTTCAGTTTACCTCATGTTTCTGCGCTGTAGTGTTAGAACAGAGTACAAGCTGAGGTTTGAATTTTAAAGGTTGAATTGCCTCAGAGAAAGTCACTGGATGTGATGTGACCTGCTCTGAAGAGGTTTTGAAGAGCGATATACAAGAAATATGTTAGTTTCCTGCAGTTATTGAGGCAGAAAACAATGTCTGACCACAAGCACTGGAAGATTGCCATGGCACAATCTGAGGTAAAAAGTGAATGCAAATTGTGACTAGTATTTATAAATGTGCTTGCCATTTTTAATCAGTTCTTTACAATGTGTTAATGATATTAATAATAGTATTATTACTATTATTGTCATCATCAAAAGAGCAAATGGCTTCCTCCTGCCATGTGATGTGTGGCTGCCTTGTGAAAATGGTGGCAATGGTCTCGCCGTATTCGTCACTGTAGATGATATGTGTATATGATGATTTATCACATAGATATTCAGCTCTTTGCAGCTAGAAGTCTGGGGAAGGAATCTGGATTTGCTTATTTAGGGGAATAGATGGAGTGGGTAGAAAGTATTGTTACAATATCTGATTTGTCCCACAGGTATTGTTGTTCATGGTGTAACCAGATCATTTAGAAAAGATGGTGCTTTAGAAACTGTCACAAATCAACAAATGCACAAAAGTAACACAAGAGCACTGGAAATACTACCAAAATAATGTGTGAAGTGGATGGGGGGGGTAATGTAATTAAATGCAGATCGTTCTTGTGGATCACGTCATAACTTCTGTGTGGGAATGCATTAGTGTCTGTAGGACCCTGACCTTGCTGAACAGAAGAAGGACTGAGATGAGAAAGGGAGTGATTTAAATGGAGAGGTGAGAAAGCATAGTGTAAGAAAAGTAAGACAGAAGAGGGTATGAAACCAAATGACACACTAACTGTGCTGGGGACCATGACAGACTGCAACATTGAAGGGTGAAAAGAGGAGGAGGCAGGAGGTGTCTGGAAGGGGGGCATTTGGTTAATCTTGCAATGACATTTCCCCTACAGTTCTTAAAAATGGCTAAATTATTCTAAGCCTCTGGATTCCTGAGGTTTTCTAGGCAGAAAAACCCCTTTATTTCTATAGAATGGATTATGTTCTGCCTTTTGTGACAGGTGTGTAAAAAAGGTAACAGCCTGCTTCTGTTACAAGTTTTTCAGTTATCAGAAGTGGTAGAGAACTGCTCTGGGATGTGAAATTGCCAGTTCAGCTAATGAACCGTGTAGGTGTTCAGGTTGGTTCCATGTGACTTGTGTAGGAAAGGGCGTCTTTTTAGCTGTTGCATTTTTTTAATTAGAAAATTTCACTAATGAGCAGATTAAAAAGGGCATTTAAGTCAAGAATCAAGATAAGAAATGCCAGCATCCAAGTGTGCCCTTGGCATATATGATGGGGTAGGTCACAGAGTCAGATTCTACTTTAGCTGGTAATTGATTCATTAGTAGGTTTTCCTTGAAGTGAGTTTTCAGTTTGGAAGAAGAGGGGATGGGAGTTTCATGTTCAGTTTAAAAGACTGAAGATTATCAAAACTTCAGAAATATTCCCATTTTTTGGTTTTGTGATGGTCTTTCTTACTGCCTGTATTTTCTACACACCTTCATGGCTTCCCACCACAGCACTACTCCTTGCCACGCTCTCCCTTCTTGTTACCACTACCCAGATAACCCTTCCCCTGCTTGAATTCTAAAAATGAAGATGGATCTCTAATGAGAAATGAACAGGTTAAAGGAACCAGGAGATTCAGCACTGAAATTTTAGGGTAGAGAGTGAACAGTTGTGTGATCTGGATTGAACTTCTTAGTCTATAAATGAGGCATGCCATAACCCAAGGCATCTGTTTAGAGAAGACTTGGAGAAGCTGAGCAAAGGCATTTCTGGGTTGTGTTTCCTGGCCTTATTTCAAGGAATACTTGGCACATTTGCATCAGTTAATTTCATTGGTTTCTTCTGGCATAAAAGCACACCCAGCCTCTGTAAGTAGTGCTGCTTCTTTTACTTTAATTTCTCATTTCTCAGTCACTCCAGGATGGAGGCAGCCTGCTGCTTATTCCTTCCTCCTACTCTCCACAAAGCAGACTTTGTTTTCTTTCATGCTTTACCTTTTATTGCAGAACATCAAAAACTCTATCACATTTTTATCTTGATCTACTTAGTAGTGGCTACCCTACTATAAAACTCTTCTTTACTGCACTTTTGAAGCATCTTTTCTAGCACAGGTTTAAACTTGGCTCAGATGCTCATGAAGTAACCGTAATCTCTTCTTGCTGTTGATCTATCCTATAGCAAAAAATGGTCTTGGGTGAGTTGTTTCTTATTGTGAAACAGAGATGAATTCAAATGCAATCAGAATCTTGTCTTCCTGGGAGTTGGAGGATATTTTGCACATCAGATATTAAGGCTGCTTTATAATTTATACCTTATTTCAGTGACCAGAACCGAACTTCAGTGTAATAATTTTTATCACAAAATCTGGATCCTGTTCTAGTAATAGTGCGTTGTCTGCTTTTTAAAGTTCATCACCCTAGGCTCTGTTTGTTTTCATTGAGACATCTATTCTAATGCCTTAGGGAGAAAATAGGTAAGCACATTTGGAAAAGATTTAAAATACAGGGTGTATAAAATGGTATTATCACTGAAACATTGAAAATAAAGAATGGTTTCCAAATTATATCCATAGTAATTTAGGGATTCTTTTCTCCTTTGATTGTAATCAGAAGAGTCTGTCATTTAAGAGGTTTCTTTCAGGGAGTATTAGGAAGGTAATAAATGCTATCCAAGCATCAGAAAATACCTTTAGCTATCTTTCAGTCATTTCAGCTAACCACTGTATTGGCAGTCTCTGTATTGCATGTGACAGACAGCTTCAATAGCAAAAGGAAATGTAATCCACTTTTTCATTATTCAGACTAATAATGCAGTATTGTTCTTCAGAGACACTTTAGTTTCTGACACAAATGGTATTAGAGAATTAAGCTAGACTTCTAAATTCTGGCAGTTTGGTGATAAGAATATACAATGTGGCTGCAATAAAATAATAGCTGTAACATAATGAGAAAGAAGTACATATTTCTCATAAGCAAAAACAAGAAAATGAGAAGTGAGTTCTATCTTCGTTATCTCCTCAGCTGGAATCATTGCTGTTAGATTTATCTAAAGGTATGGATCTGAAAACAATGTGAGTACTGTACCCTCTGGACCCATGTGTAGTGTTGGGTATATCCTCATTTGATGGAGGATTTAGGAGATACAAGATGTCATCTGCCCCCTAAAAGTGTGCCTTACCTTCTTCAGTTTTTCTGCAGGCCCAGAGGTAAGCAGGAATAACTGCAGTGAGATCCTGTGACTCTCTGGCTTTACATAACTCAATATTATGCACATGGTAACTGTTAGATTTTTGGCCTTTCCAGGAGCCCCATTCATTCTGCTGCTTGTTTCTGCTTAGGTGAAGCTCCAGTTTCCTCTGGTTCCAGTTCTCAGAGTTGTTCCTGCTTTCCAGGCTCTGCCTCTTCCTGTCTGGCAAAGCGTAGAAATAATTCACAATGTTGGTTCTGTAGAATACATAGGTGAGGGTGTTAGTTAAGCTCTGCCTTGAAGGTCTGCCTTTTCTTGGATCACATCCCACCCTAGAGTAGGAGCTGAGAGAAGGGATAGTGCATCCTTCCTAGTTACAGCCTTCTGCCCAGACCTAAAGCGTATGAGGGCCAATGTGGGATGGTACTGAGGCAGCTTTCAAAATCCTCCATGTTTGTGGAGCAGATTTTGCAGCATCATGGCATAGGAAGACTGCCTGTGAGCATCCTGCCTTGCCTCAGGAGGTCATTTGGAGCACCACCACCCCCAGAGCATCTCTGAAGTGACAAGTCATGGGAGTGTGTGTGAGAGAGCTTCACCTTTTCCTTGCAGTCTCCCCAAATAGTTAAAGTACATGGTACTTTATTGTGTGTGTCACACCTTTTACACTTACAATCTGACACCACCTTTTACACTTCTGGTCTGACACAGAGGGACTTCATGGCAGATCTTCTGTTAGGAGTTTTAATTTCTAGCCAAGCTGTTACACTTTGCCTAAAAAGCAGGTGGAAAACATGGGTTTGGCTTTTATTTCCACATGTAGACATTTATGTAAGCACCTGGGTGTCCAAGGGTGGCGATCACCTTGCAGCTTTCTTTGGCTTCATGTATAGTCCTTCAGTGCTTCTCATTTTGGAAGTGATAGATTTCCTTGTCATGTTAGGAGTCACCTTCAGAGGTCAGCCATTTTGATGAAAAAGAGTGTGTCAGAGCTGCATCTGGTATTTGTTTCACCATTCAAAACACTTCAAGCTCAAATTTGTACTTAATGTATTGAACAATTTCACCTTCTCATACACCGTGTTTTATGTGTATTATTAAGTAGGCAGCAAATTGGTCCCTTTTGTTTTTATCTCTAGAGTTTAATTCCTGTACTCGCAAAGATTTCAGTCTTTGAATGGTGTGCCATAGTCTGGAATCGAGTTGTAAGTTTAAGGGCACATGCGTGTCATTCTTTGCAGGGTTCCAGCCAAGGCCTGATTTCATCACAGCCTGATTGTGGGTCATTCCTTCCAGTCCCATTATTGTGTCTCTACAAGGATATACCCAGGAATTTATGAAGAAGCCATTTGAAATCATTTGGTCTAGGAGAGTTGTATCTTGAAGTAGAGGAACAGCCACACAGAGACATGATTTTGTATTTTTTTGTAGTTTTGTATTTTTTTGTAGTTTTGTATTTTTTGTATGTTTTGAGTTTAACTTAAGTTGTATACTTAATGTTATATTCTGTTTTATGCAGGAATTCTGGCCTCCGAGAAAGAAAGGAATCCTGCTACTGTGTTAGGTGCTGCACACCGTGAAGGTATCCAGTGTACAGGTAATGTTCTTTGCCTTTGGGCATTGCATTGTGCTTTTTCACCAGAATTTAATTGCATCCAGGTGAATAGTGGATTTACTGTTGCTCTCATTTCTTTGCTTGGAAAGGTTTGTGGAAAAGGCAGATTTGGCTCAGTGTGGCAACAGCCATGTGGACCAGCTGTCCTGTACAAAAGCACTGACTGATTTGGCTTTGAAAGAAAAATCTTGGGCAGAGAAAGAAGGAAGGAAGTGCCAGTTATGGCACTGTGCATGCAAGTTGTGGAGAGGTGTGGAAGTTGTGGGAAGGAAGTGTTGCTAGGGAGCACTGAAGTCAATCTGTGCATGTATGATTGGAATGGTAGTTGGAGTTAGTTGGTAGTCCTCCTACAAAGAGATCATTTTAATTTTAGCATGAAAGCAGCCCACAAGTGTGTTAGCCTCATGTATGGCCCATAAAGTACCATGCAGCCAACAGCCATGTGCTGGAACAAAAAATGAAGCTATGGTAAGGTTGCTGCATGTATTCCTGTGTGTTCCTTCTCTGTTTCTGATGCCAAGCCTTCCAAAGGAAGGGAGGCTGAGAAACTCTTCATCAGGCAAGGCCTGGACTAAAACCTAGAAAAAGAACAAGTAAGGGCCAAATGCAGTAGCAAACAGATGGCTGTACCTGGAGCATGTTATTTGGCATCTGAAACTGCATCTCCTCTGAGCAGGATAAATCTGTGCAACACACTTGGGAAGCAGGCAGGCCACTCAGTAAGCTAGCTGTTTGCAGATCCTATTCTGGTGCTGGAAGGGAATTTAGCAGAGGGAAGCTTCCACTCGCCAAATACATTCTACCATCTTCCTTTTAGTGGAGATAAGGTGCTTGTGCAAGTTTTAAGTATCAGGTCTCTAAAAGTTTTGTACAGCATTAAAGAAGTAGGCTAGACTTTCTTCTTGCATCAGTATACATTTGCATCAGCTTTGTCTAGCTTTATTTTTGCCTAAACTATAGCTGCAGACTTAAAAGGTAAACATTTTGCCGTACAAAAGGTGCAGTTTTACTTACCTTGTGGCAAAAGTATTTACGTTTTCACTAGAGAACAAATGATCAATGCAGTATGTTTTCCCTTACCTAGGAAATGCTGTAGGTCAGTCTTGTGGCAAAACAAGATAGTGGAAATTAACTAATGGTTAATCAACTAAAAAGTTTAATTAACCTATTAGCTAATCAACATTCAACACTTAATTTTCATTAAAGGTTTTTTTTCAGTATCCACATGATGAAGCTGTTTAATGATACACTGTGGAGTACTTCTTTATTAGAATAACTGATTTATAAGGCAGTCATACTACTATGGATTTATGAGCCATCCTTCATACTGGGAGTGTATTTATTTCTGCATATATTCCACAAAGCTAACTCAGAATTACCCCTTTTTTCCCCTAAAGATAGGAAAAGATCTTACAAAGATACTGTATTTTCAAAACGGGGATGTCTGTTGTCT
Organism: Melopsittacus undulatus; assembly: GCF_012275295.1. Classification (NCBI taxonomy): domain Eukaryota; kingdom Metazoa; phylum Chordata; class Aves; order Psittaciformes; family Psittaculidae; genus Melopsittacus; species Melopsittacus undulatus. Next base: position 116,027,232 of record NC_047528.1, on the reverse strand, counting down.
GATTGATGATTTCTGGACAAGTTAAATCTAAATGTTACAAATCTAGGAGCTGCTTTTTTATTTCCTTCATTGGTAAGATCTCTTTGGATGTTCAAAAGTAAGATGCAAACAGAGCTACAGAAAGATATCAAATGCAGCCGAAGATAAATCACTGTACTATATTATTTTGTGTTTAAAGATGAGACTTCTATTTATAATGAGCGGAACAAACCAGCAGATCCTGTAATTTCCAAAGATATTCTTTGTTCCCAAAAGCCATCTTCCACTGTCTGAATAATCTGCATCTTTTTCCTCTCTCCAGGAATTATCAAAATCTATTCAGACCTTTCTAAGAAAAACATCTTACATATTTGAATAGGAACCAAACAAACATAAGGATTTAACACTGTACCCATATAGTTTTCTGTAAACCTGCAGACCCAGGAGTGCAGCTCAGCTCTGATTTAAATTCTGATTTTTAGAGTGGAAATGCATTTATTGAAATAAAAATAAAACGTTTCAGTTGTACCAAATTAAAAATATAATCATGTATCTCAATCTGTGAAGCGCTGCTGAGGCTCTAATCAGAAAGTATTATGTAATAAGCTGAAGTGCATTTCTGCTGATATTTTCCTCATCAGTGCCTCTGGTTTAATTTTCGTATTTGATTAAGGAGGACAATGATGTAGGGACTGGTATCGTTTTGGAAAAAAAATAAAGGATAAATATTCTTATGATGAAAAAGAATCACTTTTAAACTTTTATCTGCTCTAGTCATTTAACATATTTACATTCTGTCCTGTCCCTCTGCCTCAACCTAAATATACATAATTTCAGACCAATATAATTGCATTAGAGAAATAGGAAGCATGTACACTTATTTTTGTCATAGTTTTTGGCCTGGTTCCTACATTACACTTGTTTGTGCAGCTAAAGATGTTCTTGTCCGAGGGAGAGTTTGCAGTGTTCAGCAGAAAATTGAGGGCTTAATTTTCATTGACTCAGTGCAATTCAAATCAATTGAGTGCCTAATTGTCCTGATAATCTAGATTTTGTGAATTGAGAATTATAATTTTAGTGAGAAGTCTGTGAAAAGTATGTATTTCATACATGTCCACTTCCCATTAAGTTACTTAAATAGACAGGCCTCCCTGGATAGTAGAGAAACCTAAATAAAATAAGATAGCAATTCTACACATTCCAAGGTGATTGTAACTATTACTTGCCAGTAAAAATTCACCTGTCACTCAGCTGCTGTCTCCTCGTGGGTCTGGACAAGTGGTGTGTTTGCCCCTTGCTCTCCTGCAGCCCTCAGCAGGAGCTTTTAGGCTGGTGCAAGGCTGGTGGGTATGCACTTGCACAGCGCTATGCTTCACCCCTTGCCTTCCTGGCTCTGAGGTCCCTCAGTATGGCAGGGCATCAGCTGGGGAGGTGCTCCTCATTTTTGGGCTCTGGTGCAAAGGCACTTTGTTTTGGACTAGCTTGACTTGGCAGAGCATCAGGTCTGTGAGATGACATGATCATGCTCTTTCCTGAGAGCAGCAGAGCAGTGTGCTGGGTCACACAGCAGCTGGAAGCTCTGGTGCGCCAGAGTTTGCTCTGTATTTCAGAGGTGCAGAATTTGCAGATGGAGTAATGCAGCTATGGCTAATTGAGAATTTTAATTTTAGTTGTCATTGCAAAGCTTAAACAAGGTTGAGACTTTCAACTCTATAAAAGGAAAGAAATTTACTGCTTGAAACTGTAACCAAGCCAAATACAATTGGAGCTGTTGATGTAGACAGACCTAGGAAGAATATCCACAGAAGAGCTTTGTGAACTTTTCTTGCCACTAGGTGCAATTTTCAAATGCCTGATTTCATCTCAGTTACTGCACTCCCATCTATTTAGTTAAGTACTCTTCACAGGAAATTATGATGTCTTTTTCCATCCCCAGATTGCTATTTCCTTATTGCTGAGAGACAGGCTGGCATTTCTAATAGTTTCTGATTCTAAGAAATAATGGGAAAAATACATACACACATACAAACTTTAAAGTTTTGTGTGTATAGTTTTACCTGGCCATTGCACCAAGTGGATTACAGACCTGGTCAAATATACACAGACAGTAAAAATATCTCCACTGCATAAAAAAAATACAATCCAGAGGGCCATATGCTAGTATCATCAGCTCTTGATTATGATCTGAAAGCAGAACTACTTCTCTGTCTCATACTGCTAGGATTTCTTTAAAGAGAATCCAAGAGGTTCAAAACAATACATGACCCTGTATCAAAGAGAAAACAAGGTCAAACTGAATATATGTGAAGAGTTACCCCTGATGTGCAAGTTGGGGTGTGTGATATTGGTCAAGTGGTGTGCTTTGTGTTGGTTATAGAGTTGTTCATAGTCAGGAGGGCAGGTGATTTTTGAAATGCACATGTGTGCTAAGGAAGAGAGTTTACTAAAAGGAGAAATTCCTAAGTGCCTTTTTTAATGCATGCTACAGTTGTAAATAGAGATATTGGGAGTTCAGAGACAATTTTGAGTTGGATTTAGAAGGTCTTGAAAAGGTTATTTGAAGGAAAGAATACATGTAAGTGTAGATCTGTGTGCATTCCTTTAGCAAGGTAAGGCAAATTGCAACTTAAACCTTTTTTCTGTTTTCATTAAGCATCTGTGCCTTCATCTTTTTAGATCAAGGAAAAATGGCTGTAGTGGGAAGGGATCCAGTTGCTGCTCAAAGTCCTTTTTAATTTGGAGCAGTGATGATGAAGAAATAGAAGCATCACTGTAAAAAAATTGTGTTAGTTGTCAGCAGGCTGGAATCTCAGTTAACACGATTCAGAATACAGCTCTACGCTGAATTTCTGGCAGTTCATCTAGTCAGAGGCCTCCCTCAAATACTGAAAAAGACCTGCGAGTACCTGTTCCCTCACCAGAGGAAAATCGGTTTGGTTTTATCCTTTTGTAAGAGTATATGGATTTCTATCTAAGTCAGTTTTACTGGGAGTGTATCTGGCGTGGTCAGCCTAAGACATACCTATTAGGTTTAATATTTGCCTGCATCCATAATGGAAGTATGATATCATTGCACAGTGAAATAGTTGAAATCTCTCAGATGCACTAGTTTTCATGGGTATTAAATGGTGACTTTTTAACAGCAACTCTTAATTTCAAGATTCATAGCTTTATGAAAAATAACTGCTACACTGTAGCAGTACTGTATAGTACTGCTAACTGTACAGTCAGTTAAATGGTTTTGCAGTATTATGTAGAATATATAGAGAATAAAGACTACTACAGAGAGTGTGCTAAGCAAATACTTAAAAACACATTATGCTGAATAATAAAAATACATGGTAGTATTGAGTGGGTCAGAAACTCGTATGTGACTAGGCTTAAGTGAACTCTCAAAATCTTAATCTAAAGAATATGTCTGTATTCTTTGTATTGATTTAATAGTTCATGGGATGCCCTAGCATTTTTACAAATAAGCCATAATCTTGGGTTTTATTTCAGTTTTCTCCCTGTTAGTGTAATTTTTGCAGTCCTCATGATCTTTAATACTGTTATAATTCAGTCCTAGAGCCAAAGCTTTATTTCCTCCTACCGTTATGTTTTCTGCTGTGCTTATAGATTTAGGGCATCTGAATGTGTGTTGCCAGTTTTCACACATTCCTTTAAGACATACATGCATGTCTGTGTTTCCCTAAGGGTCTGCTGCATCTAAATTTATTTTTAACTTTGTAATTTTAATCTTTGTCTTGTACTTAAAATCTCGAGTTGGGACTGGTACAGCGGCAGTACTATTCCTGGTAAATAAATGTTCAGAGCTTATTTAGCTCTGAACATTTAGTACTTATTTAGTACTTATTTAGTACTTATTTAGTACTTCCAACGAATGTGTGCCTACTTAAGAACTGAGACCAGAAGAAGAAACTGGCCAGTTCCTTCACAGCTGCAGCTACCTCCTTGACTTCAGACAGCTCTACAGTTCCTTCCTTGTAGCTGATTTTCCTTCCCGTGGCTGCAGGGAAGCTTCCACTGTGCAAAGACATTGCCATCTTCAAGCTGTCAGCTTCCTTGTTTTTGAGGCATAAATGGCAACAGTTAAAGCTAGAAGCTAAGAGAGAGCTCACATGCTGATGTACAAGATGCACAAGGTTATCTGACAATTGCCAGAAAACAATTCAGAAACATCTGTCTGTTGTGCGATAAAAACAATGCCTCTTAGAACCATCTGTCTGCTTTTGGATTAGCTTTAGATTGTGGAAATCACCTGCTTTGATTAAAGTGATATGGTTATTTTTCCATGTTACACCTGTGACTCAAACGGATGAATTTAATATGATACATAATGATTCTGAAAGGGACAAATTTTTGTCTTAGACTAGAAATAATGGCATGGATTAAAGGAGCACTTCAGTGCTGAATCTCTTCTAGGGTTTGAGGGTGTATTTCTTTGTTATTTTGGAACATTTTTACTGACAGACTTGGGGAATAGTTGAAGCAAATACTACTGCATCAACATTTTTTTGCTTAGTAGCAATTCCAAATTATGTGGTAGATATTTATTTCCTGCAGTGGTTTTTTTGTGATGGTTGGTTTGAGGGTTTTGTCCCTGTTGTAGTATTGGTGAATAGGCTTTTTTATTTGAGAAACTATTTTGTCCTATTTTTACCATTCTGAAGATGACTAAATTCTTGCACATGCTATAAAAGAGTCTTGTTTTATTTACTTCTCTGTTCATTGGAGTTGAAGCTATGCTGGTCTGTCAAGAGGGTGAGAAGACAATTTTAAACAGAGGCAGCCAGCGAGAATGAAAAGTGATAGCAAGTTGGGACTGTTGTCTCCCTGGTGCAATGGGAGCATCAGGTATCTTTTGTTTCAATTCTAAAAGAATAATGACCCCACTGAGACGAGTCACCTCTGCTAACTATGCTTGAGAGAAGCCTGTAATGCACAAAGCTGCTCTCAGCCCCATTGAGAAATGCATTTCTCATACCTACAGGCAAGAGAGATGAAGCAGGGGTATGCTCCTTTGTGAATTTCAAAAGGCTTCCTGGCCCTTTGAAATTATGCTTCTTCAGTAATCATTTTTGTTGTGCCCCACTGTTCTTAGAGGGGAAGACTCCACAGGTAAGGTCAGGAGTTTTCTTTGTGAGAATTTCATATGAGTGTGTTATTCTGAGTAACAAATGGAGTGCTATTAGAAAGAATGCTTTCATTTTCAGATTATTATTTTAATTTTCTTTTTTCCTACCATCCAAATGGCCAAATTACAACTTCTGCTATGGATTTTCTTTTTTTTTTCTTCTCTTTGGAGTTCTAAATGACAGATGGAGTTACTGATGAGAATCTTACTTCTAATGAACTAAACTGCACCAAACATGTCCAGTTAATACAAACTTCGTCTGCTGTCTTTTTAAGCCAAATTTTTGCTGTTCAGTTAGCTGATAAAGTACACTTAGAAGACTCTTCTGTTGTTTTACTGTAAAACAAGCAACTGTAGAGGTCAGAATTTAGTGTCTGCATCTCACTGTGTTAGCTGGCAAATATATGTATTTTTAGAAGCTTTCTAGCAAATAGCTTATTTCCAGTTACTGAGAAGCTTATTAGGACTATATTAACTTCAACTCAGTGTAGGAATGAAATGTTTTTCTTTTTGTTGAGGTCTGTCTGCAAGACAGAGGAGATTCATTTGGCCTCAACTCAAGAACTGTGAAGATGTAACCAGGAATTTGATGGGATTTCCTTGTGAATGCCAGTTGTTAAATAGTTTCAACTTCAAGCTATTAAATAGTTTGAAGTTGAAAGTTGTTATTTGCAAATATTTTTTCCAGTAATGTTTGTGGCAGATTAGTGTTAATTTTTTCTGCACAGTTTTATTGTAGCTGATACTAACTGAACATGGTAAGAGAATATTTAGGTTAGTTTCTAGTTTTGATCCTTATTCCATGGGCTCATGAAGACAATTATGCTCATGTGTTTCATAGAGTAGGTTCTGTCATCTCTCTATTACTTATGCAGGTTTTTTGGCATGATAGGTATCTTCTTTCGCTTCCTGACAACATTCATCCTTTCACTTCCCAACAGTGTGAAATTCTTAAACAGCAGTCTAATATCTGTGAAGCCTCATGTTGATACAAACAAAAAAGGGACACACTTAAACCTTACTGAAAGGATGGTGGGTGAAAGCAAGTATAGTTGCTGAGTGGGGAAAGAAGGTGGTGTGCTTCTGAATAGATTTCTTCTATGTAGCCATTTTATTGTGCTTCAGATCTTTAGCCAGTGTGTCACTGAGCCAGACTCTGATCTCTAAGTAGGTGCCTTCCAGCACTGTTTATACTTTTCAGAGTCACAGATCATTACTTTAACAGACACACCACATCATTTTGCATACCCTTTGCATACTATTTCCAAGTAAACATCTCCCACTTCCAGGCCCATCTGCACTTTATTCTAGCCAAGAACAGTGCTTTTGCATGTTAAATCATCCTGGCTGGACGCATCGACCAGAATGTCACTCCCTTGCCTACCTTGCAGTCAAAACCCTGTGGTTAGATGTTCTTGCAAGCCTTTAACAAGAGGCCTGTTCACGGATTAAACTGTTGCTAACAGTAAGTGAACCACTAACCTTTGTATTTGCTGGAGTTTCCTTCTTAAAATAGGCTACTTTAATATGGATCATTGACAAGTGAACTAAAAGGTGTACTTTTAAAGGATCCTCCTTTTTTACACTTGCAAATTTCCCTAATTCTCTCCTGCAGGCAACTTTTTAGATTTTTTTTCCTATTGCTAGTAAATTGTGTTGGTATTGAGGTGATACTAGGGCCTGTGTGCATCAAAGTGGATAGAATGTCCACCCTGTCAATCTCTAAATGGAGAATTAATAATTTCTATCCCCAAGAGCTTAATAAGTATTAATAAACCAAAGGGTGAATAGAAAAAGCTGAAGGAGTCTTATTATTTTGCTTTTTAATTAACTTGCCGAAGATCATAAAAAGCCTGTATTTGGCTGAAAATAATAATCTTGTTTCCCGCTTCGGAATCAGTACATAACCATACCATTTTTAACCTCTGACTCAACGTAGGTCTTTATTAATAATGTTAATTATAAAAGGAAGAAAAAAATAAGTATTAAAACTGGAGTAAAATTTGTGTGGGATGCTAATAGCTGGATTCAGGAAATGAAAGTACTTAATTGAAGATGTTTTGACAGAGCATGATTGCCATTGAGTATTTAAGTAGGTTAGTTTTGTTTCCTTAATAGGTTTGGACAATTACTGTAAGATTTTTCCCTTCTCCCTTACTGGACAAAAAAAATAAGTTTACACAAATAGTCTTTGAAGTTTATTAAGTCTTTGGCTTAATCAACTTTAAAGTCCTCCCATAAGAAAGCTTTACATGGCTTTTCTGGTTTTAAAGGGATTCAATAAGAAAAAAATAATATACACCTTATTAGCTGGAGACTGTGTAGTAGATTCACTACGGGTGACTGTCCAGCACAACATATCAGAACCTTGGAACTGTCGAAATTGTGAAGGGCTTTGAAGACTGCCTGCAGACTATACTGCCTCTCTTACAAAGGAGCTCCAGAGTTGGTTTTGAGGGCTTTAATGGCATCCCTAGGGAAAAAAAAAAGAAGAAAGAGGAAATGCCCCCAAACAACCCTGTATATATGAGGATCAGCTATTCCAACTCATTGTCCCTTAGAAGTGATTTATTACCTCATGTCAAGTTTCAGTCTTGAATGAGGAAAGAGCTGTACACATTCATTCTGCTGAGATGTTTGGGCCATTCCCAGAAGAAATTTGTTTTTCTGCTGTGACAGAGAAACAAATTCAGTGACCTTCTTTTTTTGGTGGAATAGTTATCTGCCAGTTATTGATTTGGATCAGATCAGCAGAAGATCATGTGATTATCAGAGCCAGAAACAGGGGCTAATGGGGGTAGATGGAACAAGTGAAACAGAAAACACTGAGTAAAACTTTGAATGCTTGTCAAGGTAACCAATTTTTTGTCATTGTCTTCTGTTATATTTTTTAAATCTATTTATTTGAGGTTTTATTGTCTGATATCGCATTGCAAGTTTACTCCTACCTTATCGGGGCGTTTTTGTCTTTTTTCCCCCCCTTTGGACGGAATTAAAATCTACAATATGTTTCATTTCTTTTGGCTTTCTACTTTCTACTTTCTACTCCTCAGTTTCCCATGCAGAATGTAACTTCTAAAACTAACTCTGTGGCTCTGTGTATATGCTGGAGTCAGGCTTTCTTACGTTCTGTCCCTCACTGCCCCCCCTGCCAAATGCATGGACAGATGATCACGGTCACAAATTTTAAGCAAGAGGAGAACAATGAGGTAGAAGAGCTGTATCAAGGTTTTGTGGGGAAAGACAGAGAAATAATGCAGAAGGAATTTCTGACAATATCAGATCCTTTATCCCATTGCTGTGCCTTCTAATCATGTTATTTTGCTTTGGGGGGAGGGAAGAAGGCTCTGATTTAGTGAATTTGCTTGTGGGTTTTAAAGAGTGGCTTAGATTTTATGCCCTCCTACTACTTGCAGGAAAATGGCTGTGATGACAGTCTCAAAACAGATGGAGCCAGTGTCACATGTGCCTTGCAAAGTTAGCCCCGTATCATTTATTATTTGGCAATACCAATGAGTCCTCCACTTTGGTCCATTCTGGCAGGACCTCTCTCTTAATTCTTTCCTACTTCCTATTCTGTCATAGTTCTAAATAACTGCCAAGGGCAAGAAATGCAGTTTCTAGCATTTATTTAATATAGTCAGTAATCTCGTGTCTGTTTCAGTCCTTGGGTTCCAAGTAAGTTGAAATAACTATTATTCAGCCCCTAAAAGGATTACAGAATTCTTTATGCACAAAATGTGCTGTCATTACAACTTTGTTTTCTCCAAGAAAATGTTCCCAGGTAATGCTCAGCCAAGTCAAATGGTTTCTTGCTGGTCTGTTTCTACAAGTAAATATGCACTTCATTATCCTGCTTGTCTTAGTTTCTCCTAGAATGAATTTTGTGCTTTCTTCATTGTGGCCCTTCTGGACGCAGAGTTCCATATTGATGGTCACAGAGGCAATTCATTGTCTTCAATGTAAACTACTCCTAAAATTTCTTGTACTGATTGTTGTAATTGTTTAACACTGGACAAGCAAAAGTGGGCATGCTTCTTTGCTTGTGCTCCTGCACTGGTTCCTTTTCACTAGGGTGGGAAGCAGCTATGGAAGTGTAATCCTGACAAATAGGAGACTTTGAGATAGAACATCTCTTAGCATTGGATTTAAGATGTCATAGAAGTCATACTATGAATGCTTACTGTGATTTGCCCAGGGCAAGCCTGTAAGTCTTGATGTCAGAAGCTACCTGATTTTTAGTTTTAGAATCAGAATCATGGAATAGTTAGTGTTGGAAAAGACCTTAAGATCATCTAGTTCTAACCCCCCTGCCATGGGTAGAAACAATCAGTACTATTTCTGTTTATTAGTGTGTGCACACAAACAGTTTTTTTGCTGGATATGAGCTGTTTACCCTATTGTTTTTCTCACATTTAAACTAGGAAGATTATTGGTATGAAACAGCACTTGCTGTGAAGAGCAACTGGTAGATATCTGTACCTTCTGTTTCAGTGAAACTCGCACAGTCCATCATTGCTTGATGGCACTCTTCTGTTTATAATGTGCCTCAGTTTTTGCAACCAAGTGGCAGTTTGGAAGTTGGATTAATATGAATTCTTCAGAAAATGTTGGTATTTGCCTCTGGCTTTATATAAAGCACCATGCAGAACTGGGATGGATTTTTGTGCTAAGTGGGTGCCAGGTGTATCTTCTCACTTCAGTTTCACAAGTTGGTTCAGAGTGTGGTGTTCATTTGTGAGACACAGATGTTTTCCCAGAGGGGCAGAAGTCTCCACATTGGCATTTTAGGTTTACCAGAAGCTCATAGCCAAAATAGTTGTGAGTAGGTTGATACATCATAGTGTGATCCTGATTGAGTCTTCTGACATGGGCATTTTCTATCCAAAATGTCACTGCAGTTGTGGATACATGACAGTCAAATAGAAGAGAATCATTATATGCATACACAGCTACCTGATAGGCACTACTCATGTTCTGTTAGAAAATGATCACATTATTTGCTTTAGGCCATATTTCTCTTGGTGTTTCATTTGACAAACTGATGGCTGCATTCAGAAGGTCACTGATTATTCAGCCACACCAGAGGGAAGTGGCAGTGCAAAAATGGACAAGCAGTGCTTTATTGAAATTACTTTTGGAGGGAAGAGGAGAGAATTTAGATGGCTTTTTAAAATATTCAGGTGAAAACAAATGGGTTTGTGAGTGAAGACGATGTAAAATAATGCAATCAGTAGGTTATTCATCCTGTTGTCAATTCTAATATTGTCTACTGGCAAGAAATGATTTGAAAGTGGTGTGACCTTACAGCTCAATACTGGTCTATCTGAGAGAGCCTTTGAATCCTTTGAATTTTTTGAGTTCTCTGCAGCTTCCTTGAATGTGAAGGTCCTGTGGAAGTACTATTTTGAGTATGAAAGTGATAGATTTTGTCCATATTTGCGTGCTGTACAAGCACATAATAAGAATGTCAGGGTGCAGTAGGGGTCAGTGGCTCCCTGGGGTTTACTGTCTCTAAGCTGATCCTTAGCCCCCAGAGCAAAGCCCTCAACAGAAGGAATGTACTGCAGCCCATGGACACAACCCTCTGGAAGTTTAACCTCAACAACAACATCTAGAACAAATCCTACAAAAGCATTTTTACATGGCTACACTATATTTGGACTTGCCTCTCAAGTGGTGAGTAGACAGCCTTCACACTCCACCTCCACCAGAGATCATGTTGTAACGGTTGGACTTGATGATCTTAAAGGTCTTTTCCAACATCGTTGATTCTGAGCCTATGTTTCCCTTGCTTTTTCTGCACTATGCCTTAGTGTTGTGATTGCCTAGACCTTGTGGGACAGTTCCTTTTGGATGTGCTGGCTTCTTAATCTGGCTGATGGCAAGGGGCAAAATTCTCTGAAATGGTGTGTTCCACATGTTTTCTTTGAAAGAAATGCTCAGAGGTACAAAGTGACTTGCTCAAGATCACATGGCAGGTAGAGAGTGGAGGAAGTATCCCATCCCTCCAGGTCTTCCTCCTGCTTTGCCTGACGGGCAGCATGTCCCATGGACAAACCTTCTTCTTGCTAAGAGAAGAGTGGAAGGATCAGCCCCTTATTTAGCAGTGATGAAATAAATTCCATTTTCCATTTAGAAAATTACCAGGTATCTATAAAGTAGATTGCACACTTACTTGGTTCTTTTGTTTGACTGGATACAGTGATGCGTTTGTGCAAATGGATATAGTGCTGCGAGTTACATAGCTGATCTTCTGAAGGAATTTGCTCCCCAAAAGCTGCTGTGGAGCTATTAAGAAAGTGGGAGATGCTCATTGAAATAATGTACCCCTAGTACCTCTTGAAGTTACCAGAACCCCATTAGTTTATTTTCCACTAAGAAATAAAACAGATATTTTTATAGGCAGTCTGTAGAAATGGTGTCACAGAAGGAGAGAATCAAAATGAAGTGGTTAAGATGCCATTAATTGTTATTTTTCCTGTCATCCATTTGCCTTTGATTTAAGAGAGTTTCTTCTTTTCCTTAGGGAGGAAAGTAGGTGTGGGAAAGAGATTTACTAGGCTGAGAACATATTTCTGCTGTTAGTTGCTCTGCAGCTTCACCTAGAAGAGCTTATTTCTGTTTTTCACCCCCTCAGGGCTCACTGCCTTGGGAAGTGCTTTAGATAGGAACCATGATCCCCTAGCTGAATTACAGCTCCTGCTAACAGTTTGCCCACAGATCAGCTGTGATTCTTCAGAGCCTTAAAATACTCTTATGTTTTGTTCAGGACTTCAGGCTTGCTCTTTAAAGACATCGTTTATAATAGAAAGAAAGGCATTACAAGGAGCTTTTACATTTTTAAGGCCAAGATAGAAATCATTTTCAGTAGTCAGAAGTTAGGTAGTAAAAAATGTTTTGATGCCAAGATTTCTGTATTCTAACACATTTGATGCCCATTCAGCAAAATAAGATAGAATTATAAAAGACAGATCCGTGACTCGGGTAATTGCACAATGATCCATAAAAGAGTTTTTATTGGAAAATAAAATGTCAACAATGTGATTTTTAATGTCAAGGTAAAATTACATTCCACAGTAGTGGCTGTCGATGAAAACATTTCCATCTGTATTTTGTGAGTGTATTTTTCCTGTATAACAGAGCAGAGAAATCAAAATTTAATACTTTTTTTTTTTTTAAAGCAAAGTGAAATTACTACTTAATCTCTTTCCATATTGGGGTGCTCAGCTTTACTCTCAGGAAGCAGATACCTGCTTAAACTGTAGCTAATGTAGTGTCTCCTGAAGTTTACAGCATAGCTTGATGCATATTTTGGTCTGCTAGCAGCAACAAAGGTTTTGGATCTCTTTAACTGTTTTTGTTCTGGAGCTGGAGCTCTAATAATTGGCTCTGTTTTCACATCTTTCCTTCCATGTTGTCTCCAGACTGAAAATTGCTAATGTTAGAATTAATGTATTCTAACATAAGTTACTTCTTTGCAGTCAGTGCACTGAGATCTAAAAATAGTGGTGATTAACGATACATTTAATAACCCTTGATCCATGTGTCTGTGTGCAACTGTCTTAATCGGTGAATACTTCTATCTTATCAAAAGTTGACTTGCTTGGCTTTTGGAATTGCAAATATTAGCTCTCATTCTGCAGGAACTAGTTTAACCAGTTGATTCATGATTGCTTGGTCAGAGTTCTGTTTCCTCAGTGCAGCACTTTCCTGGCACATCCAAATAAATGCAGCAATGCTTCTCATGTTGTGAAACTTCAGAAATATCTCACATCAACCCCAGTTAATATGAAATGGAATCACAGCTGTCACCTCTCCAAACTTTTGGGAAATACTTCCCAAAATAACTGCTTTGAAACAATCGCATCCTGACAGATGCAAAACAAAAGACAAGGTATATGAGTGGAGGCAATGGTGGAATTTATTCTGCTCTTAAACATTTCAGACATCCATCAGAATAATCTTTGCATAAATATTTCATCATAATATTACGTTAGGCTACATATATAACAAAGTAGTATGCAAAGCATTTTAATGTAATTGAAATAATGTTTGGTGAGAATACAAATGCTTTTTATATGGTGAAGAGAAATGTGGATTTCTTTTTCCCCAAATGGAAAGGAATTTTTTTACAACCCTGTTCCTCACTTCTTCAGGCTTTCCCTTTGTATTGGAAAGCAGAATTTGAAGTCAAGATATTTCATAGTTGAAGAGGTAGGAACTTTATGGTGCAGTTTTTTAGGGGTCTGGGGATGAACTGGAATTCATTATGGAGGTAGTCTGTGGAATACGGGTAGGAGGAGGAAATTATTGATGCCAAGCATTTTGTACTCAGAAGCTTACCAGGTATTTGGGGTTTTGAGCAGCAGCAGCATAAGCAACCAAATGGTGCAGATTTCTGATTCAATGTGGGGTGCTGCTGGGGTGGAGTGATTGGTCTGCTTTTTGTTTTAAATGAGTGTGTAGAAGAGTCTTACTTAGAGCTCACAGAAAATAAGCAAGTCGTGATTCAGGTGGTTTGTGTTGTGGGTGAGATGTAATGTTTAATGTGTTGCAGGTTCTTTAATGTTTTGTTCAAGAGATCATATCAATTCCTTAAAAACAAACACTCTCAAAAAGGTAGATGTAATGAAAAAAATCTACAGGAAACTCTTGGACTACTTACAAAGCTAGTCTCAAGCTTGTGGAATACTTGCAAAATTTGTAAGTGGTGCTACTAAGAAAAGATGGATTAGATTCTGGAAGCTGTTTAATTTTCTTACCATGACAGGATTGTAGGTTTGAACAGTTTCTAACCAGGCAGATCCACAGAGTTGCAGTCTCACCCTGTACACTATGGGGACAGGATCAAGTCTATCCCAAAAGGCCCTTGGCACCTGACACCTTCTGCTAGGTCTTGTGGTGCTAATGACATTGAAACTCTGCCTGTAAGGTCTGGGTTCATGCTCTTTGAAGGGGTGATGGTATGGAAGCAAAGCAGAAAAAGTCCTTCTTGTACATGGTAGTAGTGTGAGGAAGTCTTTCTGTTTTATGTACCACCTCCCCGCTTACTCCTAAAAACAAGTCTGTGTGTGGTCTCTGGTGTAACCTCACCACCTCAATATCAGCAGTGTCTTCCCCAGGTTCGATGGCTTTTCTGACAATACCAGGTTTTACTGATAAACAACTGAAGTGTGTCACATTTACATTGAAGTCCTGCAGAAGCATCATTCTTCTATCTCTTAAAAACAAAAAAAACCACAAATTGTAGACCATCATGTGGATTAAGATTTACCGATGTGTAGTTTCTGCATCTGTAGAGCTGAGGAAGTAGAGGGAAAGGCAGCTCTGGAAATATGGCACAAATCTGATGTGCAGGGTCAGGAATTTCATAGAATGGTTAGGGTTGGAAAGGAACTTAAGATCATCTAGTTCAGATTCTGTCTTAAAATTAGCAATAATGATATCTTCATTGACTGTATTATTTTGTGTTTTTCCTTTTGAATGTCAGTATTTGGCTGTTACAAACAGAATGAAAGTGCTACTTTACTGCACATAGAGTACTGAAAACCTGGTGAGTGGCAGTGGCTTGTTTCACTTTTAACTGAGCTTAATTTCTTCCAATGACCATAAAGGGAAGGGCTCTCTGGTGACTAGCTACTCCTGCCGAGTAAGCACAAACTTATTTAAGATGCATTTCTCATGCCACTTCTAGGACAAGAATTCTAATTAAAACCCAAACCCAACAAGACTCGGTATGACCACAACCCCAGTCTGGGACTCAGAAAAAGAAATTCCTGCCAAAGTATTATTTACAGCAGTATTACATCAGCAATTGTGATGTGATTTATTTACATCAGTGTTAGAGCATGATACTGATCTATTTTATTTAAAACTATGTGCCTGTCAGTTACTTTAGGTTAACATCCACAAGTGATGATAGGTCACTGGGTGTATAGCCATATCATAATAGCTCTGAACTGGCTGTTACTCAGGCTGCTCATCTTTCTGACCTTTGTGTGTGTGTATATGAGAAAGAGGGAAGAAATACATTCATAAAGTTTTACAGCATGCTCTAAAAGGTGTCCAGCTCAGACTCTTGTCAGGCCAGGGGAGGAAAACTAGTCATCCACCTGTTTTATGTGAAGCTTGCATTACTCTTCTATATGTGATAATACCTAACATCCATTGCAACTGCTCCATCCTGTTGATGGTGCATTTGGCTTTCTGCAGTGTGAAAAAGGTGGGGATTTTTTAGCTTCTGAGGATAAAAATCACTTGTGTTTTTCTCATATTTCATCCCTTGTTAGCCTTACATATACTTTAGGAAGCCCAAGGCAGTTTCTAGATGAATGCTGTATACTATGACCAATTATGATCTTTCAATAAATAAATCCTGTTTGCCTTTATACATTTATTTTTTTCTTATATCTTCTTTTTCCTTTTGAAAAATATGCTTTCTAGCTAGCAAAAGTGTGCAGAAAAAAACCCTGACTTCTGTGTATAGAAATGATTCATTTGTGATCTATGTACACTCTTTGTCATGCTTGGAAAATACAGGGTTTGAGTTGGACTTAGGAGAAATGAGTAATTTGGTTTGTTTTATTAGCCCTGAATTTCATTTTTTACTGGCGAGAGGAATATGTGTCCTAAATCTCAGCTTTCACATTACCCCATTTTGAAGGGCTTGCTTGTGAATAACAGGATGGTTTCTAATAGTTTATTTGATCAGTGTGGAAGTCTGTTTCAAAATAAATTAAAAAATAAGGTGTTTCCAATGCTTTTGTAATAATTGGGTAATTGGGGTTTTTGAACTATAGTGTGTACCTGCCTGTGGGAATCTGCTGTAACAGAAATAGGCAAGAAATCAGTGCTAAGCCAGCCTTCCTTTACACAAGCACTCTCAGTGTGGTTTCCTCTATTTACTGTAGCATTAGACATTGGGTCAGAAACCTCTGGATCCAGATAACTGAGATACTGTTAAAAACCCTATCCTGTTTACTGCAGCAACAAGATCACAGTTCTGTGTCATTCAGTAATGCAGGCTGCCATGATTTAGGAGACACAGAAACAGTTGAGGTCCCACGGAGCATTAGGGCACGGGTGTCAGCTGCAGGTGGCTTTGAGAAAGTCCTCACTCACCATTCCTGTTTCAGTGGTGGAGTAAGAGCAGCTGTGGTTAGAGCAACTATTTATCTCCATCTTTAATTCTTGTTTTCTTCAGTAACAAATGTGCATCAGCTTCAAGTGGTGACAGGTGGTATTTCCTAGGTGTAGATGATCTGAAATTCATGCTTCTGAGCAACAAACTAATTGCAAATGATGGATCCTTGCATAGCATGGAGTAAACAGCTAATTTATCTGACCAGCATTCTGCATTTTTCTCTTTTGGCACCTTCCTTTGAAGTATAGCCAGTCTACAGGACACTAACAGCAGAAGGTAAATGTATAAATATGTGTGGTGAGCATCTAGGTGTCTAAGAATAAAGTAATTGAGAATTGAAAGACCTTCTGCCTGTATTAGGTAAACACACAAATTACTAAGAAAATGTAAAGTGAGTGGGGTGAAGTGATGAGGAAAAATGGCTGAGAATTATTGCAACATTTTCATTTGCTCCCTTACAGTAATTTCATTCTAGCGTTAAGAGAAATATTCTAAACTTGGTTTTCAAGGAGATTAGTTGTCTATGAATGTTGTTGTCATTTTCCATCTCTCTGCTCATCTTTGCATGTTCCCAATACATGCTGAACCTGTTGCTAGATTTCCATTTCAACAGAAAGCAGAGGTTTATAGGGTACGAAATTTCACAAGTTAGTGGCTGGGTAGAGGCCATTTTAATATTTGTACAGTTCAGCAGTTGCAGGGAACTTCCCCAATACAATATGGGAAGTGTAGCAGGTTCTGGGATATAGGAATTCAAGGGGACCAGAGTGTGCTGTGTTGTAGGGGTTCGGGGAAGTGACCATGGGAAGAAGTGAGCGGAAAGCCAGACGCATGCACACGAAAGTTGTTGTCAAAAAAGCCTAGCTGCTGTTTCTGTTCACAGAGTGTGTGTGATGAACAACCAAGCAGTTGCACACTCTGTATAGTCTAAAAAAGCCAAACAAAAGGATTAGGAACCAGTTGTTTTTATGGCCAAGCACATATGTGCCCATCTTTATGTTCAGGACTTTATTCAGGTATGTGACCTGAATACCATTGCCTTTTGTAGTAATTTCAGTTGACTTACTGGTCTTAAGCAACTGCCTCTGGCCTTCGTGTGTACATTCCCTCAGCTGCACCTGTAAACCCAAGGCTTATTGGGCAGTCCAGGCAATTTATTCCTTCAGAGCTGCAACCATACTGAGGTTCTGATAGCATTGTTACAATGAAAATAAAACACATATAAAGAAACATTTTGAGTTTTCTTCTTCTGGGATATTATTTGTGATCATTCTTCTGTAAAGAACACAAAAGTTACCCTTCTGCTGTCCCAGCTCACAGCCTTCCCCAGAAGAAAACAATCCCTTGCCTTTCAAGATATGGATGGTTTTTTAGCTCTTGAATTAGGTAACTGTCTGCCTGCACAATATATGCCCACTCTATTTGTCTGATTTGGAATTAACTGCTTATCATGGTTTGTGGTTAAAATGCAGTTAAGCAGTGGAAAAATCTAAAGTTCACATTGTAATCTGAAGAGGAAATCTAGAGAAACAAAAGGCTGGTAATGTGTTCATTTCCACAGGAAATATGTATTATATAAAAGGATGCCAAAAAGTAAAGTAGAGCAACACAAGTGAACAATTGCCACTTGATACAATGATTTATCACCTGTTGACAGTTGTGCCTGTTGGCAAAAAAGTTCATTATGAATGATAAGTTGAGGGCTCAAAACAGGATAGATAGAAGCCTTGAAGATTTGTCCTTGAAGGCTGGTGATGTACAGCACATGTTCTTTCTTGCTGTAATGGAGGTTAGTGTCGTTTAATGTGACTGTTAGTCTATTTTATCATGTTTCTGATCAAAAGAATTATCGAATGAAGCATGTTCATAATTAAACCATGTTGTGGCACTACTGGTACTCTGTAAATGTTTTTATAAATGAATGAAGAGAGGGCTATAGGTACTGAAAACTAATGAAAATCAGAGTACCTGATATTGTAAGCCTGATTTTCACAAAGAGGATTTCAGAACAAGAAGTCGTATCAGTTGAAATAGTCATCATCCTAAAGGATCGTAAGAAAAACTCTGAGCAGACCAGGGTTCATGGAACCATTCAACGCAATCAAGAATTAGGCATTTCTGTTGTCATTTCCCAAACAGTGGTTTCTGTTGCATCCAAGTTTTTTTTTCCCTCGTATATTTTCAGTAGAAATCTTGTATGTATAATGCAGAACAGACAACAGCAGGGTGAACGTCTCATTGATTACATGTTTTTTTCATGCTCCCTAAGATGATAAAGGTGAAGCTGTATCTTCTCCCTACTTCCCACTCCTATTCAAACAGATAAGGTGTTTTGTACATGGAACAAGCAGTGTTTATTTCTACACCATTAAGTGTGAAAAAGTGCTTGGCTTAAGGATTGCCAAGTAAACAGCCGTTTGACCCTTACAGGCTTTTCCTTCAGAAGAAATGACACTGAAGAATGTGTTAACCATGTGATAAGCTTATTTACAAGGCATTTTTAATCTAAGAGAAAAAGAGGAACTCAGTTAATGTGAGAATTTCTACTGCTTTACTTCACCTTTTTGTTTGGTTACCATATTACCAGTGTATATTACTTTGACTGTTAATCTTCCACTGACCTTGCATAGCTGTTCTCCGGGATTGGTTGACCTGGAGTAGCTGTTCATTTTCCGCTTCTGCATTTATAAAGACATTATTTAACTCAGATTTTCTGGAACAGAGTAACAGACTCTGGTCTACATAGCTCAAAACCACTGGTTGCAGAAACAGCTTGAGAACTGTGAATAGCATTCTCAAGTCTGCTGTCCTGGTGCTGTAGGGGTCAGATATTTCAGGTGAGAGATGGCATCTTTAAAATTTACTCATCCCAGTTTATTTCCTGTTATTCAACTGTGCTTCCTGTTGTGGGTGCTTCTGTGCTGAAAAAGACTACCCAATTAAAGTGTAGTGTTGTCTTTACTATCAGCATTGGACTCGGTTGTGCATGCCTAGTTATGAAATCTAGTGAAATTGTGTGATGCTACCATATGCTTCCCAGTCTTACTGAGTGTTGACAGGTTTCTCACTTATCTTCTATCTGAATGCTGTAACTACACATAGATGAAGCAGATGGAGTTACTCTGCTTTTAATCAGAGAATATATTTGCTTGGGAAAAACATGCATTTGCTGTTTCCTATTTTTCTGGGGGGGGGGGGGGGGAGAAGTCTTATATGTTATTTATAGGGTTCTTTCTAAGTGGATGAAAGCAGAAATGATCACAGAATAGCCATTCAGGGTAGTGTTTTGGTAAGAATATTTGGTAGGAAGAAGAAGGTGAAGAAGACAACCCAGAGGGTTCTTGCATGTCATTAGTTTGACCTTCAGGTATAGAGGATACAGATACGGAGAATGGCTCTACCTCTGTTGTGTATGGCTGCCACGCATGCTTTAGTCAGGCCATGTGATTATAATCAAAGCATTTCAGCTTGGTTCTGTATCTGATCTCTAGACAACTTGTTCACTAATTGATTTACAGTAAGAAATATAATTAGTCCTGATAATGGCTGGTGTATTTTTTAATCTTGCTATGTGTTTTGTCTTCTTACTTAGTAATACTTGCATAAACAGAGATATTTTGGAATATAAACCCTGAGTTTTATTTTCTAAGTACCTGTTAATACAGGGAAGCGTTTGATATTCTGAACTTATGATATCTCACCATGTCAGTAGTCAGTGAGAATAGCATTCTCTTTAAGTTGGAAAGCTTTTACTGTTCAAGATCTTCCTTTACCTCTTTTACTATGGTATGTTAGTCTCTTGTCTAATATGCATGATTGCTGCTCTTTCATATAGGTTTGTGTAATTTTCATGCCATCACTTTTATTTTGATGAACATTCTGATGGATTGTTCATAAAGGACTTGTATCTACTTCCCTACTCGATATGAAATTGTATTTCGTAAAACACATTATATACTGTACCACAAGTCCTAAATAACTCAAGTTGTTAAGGAAAATATACCAGAATATAAGAACATTTAAAACATATGTTGACTAAATTCATTTGCGGGATGAAAGAGAAAGTGATACATTTTAAAAATCTGTGCATATTTTGGAGGGTCCATTCCAGCACTAATTTTAAGATAGGGTGTGGTTTAACTGAGAAGACTGAGAGCAGAATATGCCCCCAAATGATCAGCATGAAAGGATGTGGAACCACTCTCTCATCACTGCATCTTATGAATAGTCCCCTTGCTGATGCACTGCATGGTTATTTCTAATTAAAAAAAGGATTTGCGTCCTAAAAGAATACAGTAAAATCTACTTTCTGTGTCCCAGGTCTCCTGCAGGAATTACTTAAGTCATCACACTTCCAGAACTGTCCATCTTCCCCTCAATTTGTAATGCAAGGAGTCTTTCAATGCCAAAATTACATGTTACAATTTCCAGTTTTCAGACAAGTGATTTAGAACTGGGAGAGTTGTTGAAAATGAATTTGTTTCCTCCCTCAGTTCCCATATTAACCAATCTTTGCAGAGGAGCAAGACCAAATCCCATTCCCAAAAGGTATATTCAGCCTCTCAGCTACCATATTGCTATTGGACTGACAGAATATTTGCGCTGACTTGGCTGTAACTAAACAGCAAAAGGTCTCATCAGTGGGAGGAGTAAGCAAATAATCTCTCCCAGCCTTCTTGCCAGAACAAGCAAGCTGCACTCTGCAGCTCCGCCTGTCAGACCAAGGGTGAAACCACTAATAGCAACTGATGGCAACTTCTCTCTTTGCTGGAGCTAACAAAGAGCCAGGATTACATTTAACACACACAAAGGGGAGATAACAGCCCCAGCCCCACCACAGCAGTACATCTGGGCAGTCTGCCTTACTGCATCCTCCCTTCCAGTTGTGTTTTGAAAACAGCTATTTAGGGGCTAACAATGAGCAAATGCTATGCCTGTCAGATAATATTACACAAAAACTAAAAGAATTAAAGTCCCATTTGATACCACAAAGCTGAAATTGGGCATTTTATAATTTTGATAGGCAGGCTTTCTGGTACATCATCAGTATTAATCTATCTGCATGAGCAAGTGATACAGAACCTGCTCAGTGAGCGACTCATTTCTTCACAACCCAGCACTGAGGTCAAGAAGTCCTCTCTGTCCCATTACAATGTCTGACCACTGATCTCAGCTTTCCGGTTGTCATGACATCTGGCTTAAAAATTTATCTGCTCTTCTTTCCCAGTATTTCACATCGTCTTAGGAACCTTGCTCTCTCCTGCTTTCCCTTTTTTCAAGTCTTCTAGAATTGGAATGCCCCATTTAGCTGTAATTATTTTCATTTTTTAATTGAAAGTCTGTGAGCACTGAAATGATGAACTTAAAGACACTTGCATGGAAATCTCTTATCTCTTCTGAGGTAGAAGAGACTGTGAATGTCCTCATAATTACTTTTGTGGATATCTTTTTAATAGTCTTGGGGACATACACAAACATTTAATTATTGGGAAAGAAGTTAATACAATGAAGAGTATCATACTACTAATGAAGCTTAGAAATACATAGAGCTCATTAATTGATAATTATGTTGAGAGATAAGCACAATTCAATAGATTTTGCTCTAAGAAAGAAGTTTGTGCAGGTTTTTATTTAGGAAGATAGTAAGAAATCCCGCTGTATGATTCCATGTCAATAATTTGTTTCTTGTCCTTGATTCTAAAATGGTGTTGATTTAGTAGGGGTTATTTCCTTCCCTTTTCTTCCCAATATGTCTTTTTTCTGTGCATGTTATTACAAAAAATGAATTAGCACAGGTAGCAGGAGAAAGCTTTAGCACTGGCCAGTACAGAATGAGAGAATGTCAAGGAAAAGCCAAGCAGGCAGAAGGGCTTTCTGTGGAGCAGTGCCACAGTGGCTGGTTGCATTGATGCCTGCTCAGCTCAGAGGCAGCACTAGCACACAAGAGTCACCTTGGCAGACCAGAAACAAGGCTTTGGCTGGCTTTTGTTAGCCCATGAGGGTGTCTGACTACAGGGTAAGAGATAGTCTGTCTGCCTTGGGGTACCTGCCGCTTTATCTTCAGATCCCTTTCTACCCACCCCAAGTGTCTTGAGGGCTACTTTGCACAAGTAACTCACAAACACTTTCATAGTGGCTGCTGTCCTTTATGTCCCTAAAAACAGCACATAAATGAATAGATAGCTCTATTTTTGTATTATATCAACATGTATTTTCTTACCTGTTTTAGTATAATAATGCCAATTGTTAGTTGGCATGGGATGCCTGGGATACAGAAATCCAGTCAGCTTCTCTGCTCCACATGCATGCTCCACATGCAGCAGTAGAGAGAGGGAAAATATGTTGATGTGTTTCATGCAGCTGCAGATTAAGATCTGTTTTCCCTTGTTTTAGACATTTCTAGGGGAAAAGCAAGTAGTTTTTTTCAATCATTATTTATACTGTGATCTCTGACTTAATAATTTAAGTTAAAGGAAACTGTCAAGTTTAACTTGATATCAAATATAAACCTGTAAAAACACACTTTTGTAGGCTTTTTGTGACTCACCCAGTGGATTTATTTTGCATGCTTTTAGAGATACTGTTTTATTTGTGAGTTGGCAAATACCTTTTGGAAAAAAAAATCTTGCTTGAAATGCAGTATTTAAAATACTTAATTTTCCCCAAATTTCTTGGGAAAATATTTTTCTTTTTAAAAAGTGAGTATCTCACAATAGTATTCACAACCCAAATGAAATATTATTAATAGTTCAGATGAGGAAATGCATTCATAAAATGCATGGATGTGTGGAAGAACTGCAAGACTTCAGGATTGCGCTACCCTGTCGAGTTTGTTCTTCCCAAGCTGCTGCTTAAGCAGAAAAAGAAATCTGACAATTCTGAGAGAGATCACCAAACTCGCACGAGTTCTGTTTGCTATTTCTGAAGTACAAGCTTGAAGACAATTGCCCTATTTTTGTATTTTCACCCAATTTTATTTTCAAGTAAAAGGTATTAAAATCTTATAGAAGCTGTATAAAGAGTTAGGATCACTCCAAACTGGGATGAATTTGCGGCAGGATGGGTAAAAACTGTCTTAAGGACAAAAAAATCTAAGGAAGGGCTTGAAACAAACAAAAAAACCCCAGTAAATTGGAAAGGGTAAAAGTAAACACATTAGATGCATCACATCAAAACTGAAATTGGGGGAGATTTTCAGCCTTGAAATGCTTTGTCAGCTGAAGTCAGGCTGTGGGTCAAAAATACAGGGAGTTTGGCTTTTGCGTTCCTGGTGTCAAGTGACAGATACTGCAACCAAACAGCATGAAAGCACTGATGTGCAGTAAGCACCCTCTGTCAGTTCAGTTTTGTTCTAAAAATGCAGCAGGTGATATCTGAGCAGAAAGTTGGCTGATTCCCTCTCATATGCAGAGGATATTTTGGTAGAAAACCCGTCACGTTGCCATCATTGACCTGGGTAAATATTTTTACTGCTGCTATCCATTATGTGCAAACCCAGTATTAATAATGGGGGAATCACAGCTTTGAAACACTCAGCAGCATTACAGCCTGACATGTGTCTGTGTAATGTACTGTAGACATGTAAATCAGTGATATTAATTATTGTGGAATACTTTCAAAACCTACCAGTTGTTGGTTTTCCAACACCAAAAACACACATAGAAAGTGTTTTTCCTGAGCAGGCATCGTGTGATATGAGAAAAGAACAATAATAAAATCATTAGAAAAGCTGCCAGCTGTGAGCTGTTTCAAGCATCAATTTAACACTAATATGTACACTGACTAATGTAAGAGTTTTGCCTGCACTCTTTTTTTTCTGGAAGATTTAAAGAAGAAAGGGATAATATGTGGTTTGCAATAGCAAATTATGTAATGAGCACGGCAGTTTGGCTGCATGCTGTTATTTTTGAGGAACTGTGTATTAGGTAACAAGTCTCTAAATATAATCTTGGTGGATGAATTAATTTATTCTGACAAATTGTATTCGGGGTATGAACTAACTGTTTTGGAAGCAAGTAAGGTAAGAGTGGATTCTCAGTTTCCTCCTGTTTTCTGTAGCTCTGCTCTTCAAACAAATGAAAATCCCTAATATAAAATGTCTGTGCTTGCTGCTGGCATCAGTAGACTTCAGAAATGGATGCAACTGTATAATCCCAATGTTGTCTCTGTGAAATGCATGTGTAATATACTACTTCAGGTGGGATTGCGGGCTCTTGCCTGATAACATTTTGTACTCTGTATCTACCTAAATTTTGTGCTTTTGTACTTACCTGCAAAGAATTTGTCAAAATGGAAGAAAATACAGGTTTCAGGAGACAGTTTCTGGTGAAACCTTGTCATTCCATGGACTGGAATGCAGGCACAGGGTTAGTGGTCAGGCAGTCACTGTCAGAGCTAAATTTTGGACTTGAAGATTTATCAACATTTTAAATAGAAATAGAATTTTATTGCAGCTGCAACAGAGCCTATTACTACTTCAGGAATTTGATGCCCCCAGAATGTTCATATTCTCTGTGAGGCTTCCTTTTAAGGATGGGATTGTTCTCCTAAATATTCTGCAGAGTAGTACTTACCGAGTATCATTGCATTGCAGTGGCCACGCTGGGTATACTGTAGGACTATCATAATTGTCTTCTGCCGTCTCATCTCAGTTTTTTTTTCCTCCCTGTATGTTGAACAGATGGCCTTGAGCTTTGTGTAGGTGATTAATTAAGCTGCACATAACATGAGTATTTTTTGAATGCATAAATTCCTCTTAACAGGATTTTAAGTTCTTTTAGCAACCATTCTGCTCAGGGTAGGGGTGGGGGGCAAAATGTTTTTATTTTTCCACTTTTCTTTTAAATACATGCAGTGTGTGTCTTGAAATAAATGTGTCTGTATGTTGTGCCACTTGTTAGAAAAGGCTTAGGTTTTGATTCTTCTGGATAGTGAAACTTAACACTGGTATCAGTAAACTGAACAAGTTAAATCCTGCTGCTGAGAATATAAAAGATATCTCTGTGGATGCACTGTAACAAACTGCAGCGTGTATAGGAGAAGGCAGGCCTTGCTTCATCTGACAAGGTCTGTTCAGAGCACAGGAACCTGACTTCAGCAGCTGCAGTTTGAACTAGCTGCAACATGCATTAAGAGTACTTGCACTGAAAGAAGAGGTGCCCTTATGTGGAGGTGAAATCATGAGAACAAACCTTACAGACAAATGGCAGCAAACGTCATGCAGTTACAGGGCTCAGTGCATATACCCCTATTATTCTTCACATAGGCCTGAAAGCATTTTTTTGCAGGTTTCTCATTCTGTAGTCACTGCTGAACTCACTTTCACATTGGTTTTAATTCTGAGTGATAAAATTGCAGTGCTGTAAAATGACCTTTTCATTTCTATTCACCATGATTGTTTTCCACAGCCGTTTTAGCAAGAGATGGATGTGTGTTATAAAGTGATTGAAGGCACTATGATAAACAGTTGCTCCAAATTCTAATTACATTTACTTTTCTTGTATTTGTGCAGCTTTTATCAGCAAGTAGTCTACCAAATGAGTTTATTGGCAGCAACATTTGTAAGATTGGATAATGCAATATAGTGTTTTGCAAATTTTGTTAACGTGTTTCAGAAACACATCCTTGAAAAAAGGCATTCCTTTTCTGTTAACACTCAGGAAAATCTTTGAATTTGAACACTTGGTGTTATGAATTAAAATGTGTCAGGGTTACCATGTTCAGAGGAGATGCTAACAGTTTAGAGTATTGCATTCAGCTTTGGGGTCCCCAACACAAACAGGGTGTGGACCTGCTTGAGTGAGTCCAGAGGAGGCCACAAAGATGATGAGAGGGCTGGAGCACCTCTCTGTTGAAATAGGCTGAAAGAGTTGGGGCTTGTTAGGCCTGGAGAAGGCTCTGGGGCAACATTGTAAGTCTTCCAATACCTATAGAGGGCCTACAGGAAATAGAGAGAAGGACTTCTTACAAGGGCAGGTAGTGACAGACCAAGGGGGAATATTTTTAAACTGAAAAAGGGCAGACTTAGATGAGATATTAGGGGGAAATTCTTCACTGTGAAGGTGATGAGACACTGGCACAGGTTGCCCAGAGCAGTTGTGAATGCCCCATCCCTGACAGTGTGTAGAACCAGGGTGGACAGAGCCTTGGGTGACATTGTCTAGGGTGAGCTATCCCTGCCCATGGGATGATCTTTAGGGGCCCTCCTAACCCAGTCCATTCTTTGATTCTGTGATGATGATCTGCAGGTTCTGGGGAGGATTTCAGGTCTCCAGGAACCTCTTTGATGTGTCTTGAAAATAGGTTCAATTTTGAGTGTTGAATGGGTAAAATAATAAAATTACACACGACCTGCAAGTATACAAAGTTTCATTTGTAGAAATGAAAAAAACTTTGGTTCATACAGAGAGGAATGAATAAAGTTTCAGATTTTATAACATTTTGGTGACTTGGGTCTACTTGCAATAATGCATTATTCTGCTGATGTACTCTGCTGGACACTCTTCTAGAAATATAGGATAATTATTAAAGGTGCATGAAGTTTATAGTTAATGGTTGCTGTAGCAGTGTATCACCCTAGTTATAACAGCTGAATTCAATGTACGCTGTGAAAATCTGGTATGAGAGGGGTGTGTATATGTGTGTGCCTGTGTCTTTGTGTGTACACATGGGTATGCTGCAGGATTTCTTGGTATACATTCCTTCTGTGTTTGTTAACAGTGTGGGGAGGACAGCTAAAGGGAAGCTTATCTTCCTAGGAAAGGGGAAAGTTAATATAAAAAGGGGATTGATTCTCCTCTCAGGTAGGTGGCCAAGGATAACCACATATCTTGAAAATCTACTACTCTTTCCTCTGTCTTTACTATATATCTATTAATAGACAATCTGTGATACGTAAATATGAAAACACACATACCTGAGAAGAATAAAATCTTGTGAAGTTAATCCATTGTAATCCCTTGGTTGACATCTTTGCCAGCTTCTTATTAAAAGCTTTGGATTCTTCAGGAAATCTTTATAGGAGCCATTAACTTTTCTACTGATTAACATTTAGAAAAAACCCAACTTTTCATCTTTTCAGAAGGCAAAACTATTTGGAATTCTGTATAGTCCCAAGTGTGTATATTTGAGTCTCTTTCTGCATATCCTAGATATATTTTGGGGATGTTATGATCCCTTGGGGAGCTTTTCCTTTGTGGGATGACTGCAGAAAGAGCTCTTGGTGAGGTGGGATTGTGGGAGCGCCTGAGCTGACACTGCGCGTTTGAGATGTGTATTGATTGAGCATATATAGACCATCTTAAAACTTACTTTGTCTCGCTTTAATTGCAAGTTTTCCAAGTAAATGAGCAGCTTTGTTTCTCATCCTGCCCTTCGTAGGCTGGCTGGTTTGTTGGAGAAGCTTTGTTCACTTTCTCTTTTTCTCCATGCCTGCCTCACTGCTGTTGCCCACTCGTACGGGGAGAGTATAATCCTCACGGCGGGTGACCTGTCGTGCTGCTCTCTGAGCAACATCTAGATATACAAATATGTTGTGCCAGAGTGATCTCTTGCTCTTTTGATCCCTTTGGCTGGAGCATGAAACAGGGATCAGAGCTGAGTCCACTGATTAGTTCTTAATTATATGAGAAGCCCCACTGAACTGAATTGCTGCCACTCACTGTGACTCTGCGTATGCCCACTTATGTGTCCTAAATTAAAATGCTTATAAAAGGCTTAGCTTGATATATCTCAGTATGTAACTTAGTACTTCGAAAAAGCCATAAACATTTTGTTCTGTTAAAAGGGGGGAGATAATGTATACAGTTGCTTTTTGCCTCTGGCGTATTAGCCTTTATTTTTTTGGTGGCTTTTTCTGATGTGTTTGTGCAATAGCTGATTAGGCCAGTGCTCCACTGGAGCATTAGCACTTCAGATCTGTATCTTGTCAGAAGAGGTGGTACACTTGAGATGAATTGTACACAGTGTAAGAAACAGTGGAGCAGTAGTGAAATGGTTAATACCTTCTGGCCTCGATTACAGTACAGCTCGCCCAAATCAACTCAGAACATCTGTAGTACAGGAGTCACTACAGCCCAAATCAGCCAGGCTTCTGAGAAAAGGATCAGGGTGGCCTTTTTGCTAAATGGGGAGGTTAAGATGACCAGCTTTAACTGAATGCCTGATTTAAGTGGAACACTCTTCTTTAATACAAGCCTCCTTTCATCTTAATGGTATTGGCCAAGCAGCCCATTTGTCTCAATTTCCTTTAAGCAACAGTTCTCAGGCCAAACCTTGAAAACTGCAAATTCTACTGTACCTCAGCAAAATTATACACCTTGGACTTTTTCAGGTTTCCACACAAAGTGACTAATTTTCTGTCTTGTCTCTTCCTGATATTACATACACTTTCAAGTACAGTAGCATGTTGTGATGTTAATACTTTGAATGTAACAATTTGCAAATTCCATGTGCTGTCAACGTGATTCCCTAATGTAGCATAACTGACCAAACAGATGTAGTACTGTTAACTGTATTAATAATAGCATTTTTCAGTGATTAGGAATACAAAATACAGTGAAATCCCTAACACTTTTTTTGATTCTGAGGAAATTTGAGCTGAATGCTTAACATACTTACAGCAACTTTCAGTTGAGATGATCGACATAGTACAACTTGCTGCTGTTTGTTTTCTTGTCAATAAGTATTCGTTTTATAGCAGGAATAAGTAATATTCTAATGTGAAATGTTTTTCTTTCAATGGGATTTTCTGTTATCTCCGTTATGGTGCTTTGTTTGAAGCCTGCAGAAACTTTGCTGATAAAGGTTTCCCTTTTGGCATTTTGCTGCCAGCATAGATGTCAGGGGATGTTCTCATCCATCCCTCAAGAAAATTAATTCAAGTGAATACTAGAAATATGAATGAAGTGTTTGTTCTTCCTATTTCATATAGTCATTTCTGGAACTTAAATATGTACATATGCGTCCAGAGAACTAAGCAGTGAAGGCACATTGCCAGAGGACTTGTTCTGTGCGGGCGGTGACAGGGACATGAGAGAGAGGGAGGGAGGTGGTTCAATGTTTCTTTCTGGATCTCAGTAAGAAAGGCCTGACAAAGACCACCTTATTAAAACAGCTGTTTTAATAAGAATAAGAAGAGAAATAAGAAGAACAGGTAAATCTACATCCCTTCAGACTTTTAGCACCCCACGTTCACACAGCACTGGATGGACCCTGGCTGGATCTCTTCCCACAGCATACTGTCTGTGGCAGAAGCTCCTCCTTTTTGGTCATTCAAGCTATTAAGTTTAATTTTCTTACAGGGAGGCAACTCCATTTGCAAGGGATGTTGGCATGAGAACTTCTTGCTGCACTTTTAGACAAAAGCAAAGTCACTCAGGTGGCATAACCAGCAGTATGGAGGGGGAGCTGCCTGCAGCCCCACTGTTACAGTGAGCTGGCTGGGGTTATCCTGCAGCCAAGAGATTTGTGCAGCACAGCCCAGGCCTGGGCATGCTCAGGTTAAAACTGTTCTGGAGCCTTGAGTCCTCAGTGTGCAACACCCTTCAGTCAGGATCAGCACATTCAACCCCTTGATTCACATGCAGTTTACCTTTCCCAGAGTTACTGTAAGTCACAGTTCATATTAATACAATATGTGCAGACATGTTCTGTTTGAGGTCACCAACTCCTCAAATACAGACCCTTCCACAAGGCTCCCAAGGCACTTATTCTGCTGTGCCACAGGTGAGATTTGCCATATGGAACTTGTATTTGGTTGTAGCAGGGAAAAGCATTACGGATCTATTCACAGGCCACTGAGTTGTTTCATAACTCTGGGAGTTAGTCTTCTCATGCGTAATTCTGCATGTCAAGAAAAGTGCAATTTCCCATCCATACACAGGTCTCAGCATGATGGGACTCTGATTCTGCTAAGATGCTTTTGAGATTCAAATTGTATTTCCTGATTGGGAAGGAGAGCATGAGCATATATCCCATGCAGCATTTACAGTTTTGTGTATCATTTCCTGCTTTTTCTGGTGAAAGCTTCTCTGAAATCAGAGTCTGGTTTTTGTGTGGCTTTGTTTGTTAGTTTGTTGTTGTTTGGTTGGTTTTTTGTTTGCTTTTTGTTTTGGTTTGGGTTTTTGTTTGTTTGGTTGGGTTTTTTGTTTATTGTTGTTTTTTCCCCAAGGAATTAAACTGTGTTTTCCTTCTCCTCCAGTCTCCCAAAGAAACACAAACCCAAATACCTTTCAGTCCTCTTACAAGGTTTCAGAATTTCTGCACCAAACCTTACAGTTCAGAAGCTGTGGCAGCTCTTAAAAGGGTGTGCAGCCTGCAGACATTGAGGATAGTCTGACAAAATTCAGTCTTGCCTGACTGAATTTGGAGTACTTCTTACCTCATGTTTAAAAGTACATCCTAAACCCAGCGAGTTCCTTAGGCTTGAAATGTGTTGCACAGTTGCTATGCTTCTCCTCATTAGACAGAGAAGGCTGAAGTGTCAGGTAATGATGAAATATGTTCCTATTTATATATGCCCACCTCTCTTATATTCTTTGGCTGAGAACAGCAGGATCTTAATTTCTGCTTTTGTACCACTGTTTAGAGGTATGAAAAATTCATAGGGCAAACTCAGCCCTGGATATATCTGGACTTAGGTCCATTGCAGCTGTTCTTTGCATTGACCTAATTATAAAGCTTTGATTATTGTATTGATTTAGTGAAGCTGTGCTCATTTCTGGCAGAGCTGAATTTGGCTCTCTGGCTTCAGACAGAGTCAAGCGAACAGAATTCTTCCAGGCTTGGCCAGGAAGTTATTCCCCTTTGACATTGCCAGAGAGATCCCAGTTTGATTATGCTATGCATCAGTGAAGAGATTGCACACAAAATGAACTGAGTCAAGCCAAGATTTGTAAACTTTACTGGATAATTAAGTCAGACATATCACTTTGCCAGCAACTGGCAAAAGCAACTGCCATGGAGAAGGCATCAGTTCAGATAGCAACTTCACTTTGAAAAGGTGTGTGAATATAAGCTGAACACATTAAATACTTTAGGTCAGCCATGTGTTTTTTTTCAAGGAAAGAGTATCTTTGTCTTGTGTTGCTTTTTCCACAGTGTTGTGGATTTTAGGTAGTTTGCCAAGGCAAAAGTCTAATGGGTGCTTTGAGGTGTTTTTTTTTAATCTTGTTAAATTGTCATTTTTATTGAACACTTAACAGCTTATCGCTTGGATTAAAACACTTTAATATAGATGGGCACCCACTGATGATATTAAAGCATGGAACATAGATTGCTAATGGGGCACCATTTATTGCCGTTTTGCAGAGAAAATAATTCCAGGCAAACTAATTTAGGCAAAGTGGAGGCGAGGGAAGGACAGACAGTCTGTTGTACAAACTAAGTTGGCTGGCACTGGCGTTTTCAGAAAGAATAACATTTTGTCAACTTATTCTTGCAAAAGGTGTTTCTAATTTTTTACCAGCTCCGTCATATGCCCTGCATTTTGCAGCTGTAAACAGTGGGTGTATGTGTTAGACTTCTGGCCAGTCTAAACGGAAGGACATTGTCCTGTACAGGATTGACTCCTAGACAGTGTTGATCCATAGAAAGGTGAAACACTTAGTTAATCATAATAAGCAGGCATAGCCGAGTTTATTTATATAAGTTTATGGTCCTATGTCAATGGCTGTTAAAAAAAATTCTTCTCAAGAAAACTCTTAGTTCTTTAGTTTAGCTTTTATGGCATTGCTATCACTTGCTGAATTCAGATCTCCTTCTCCCTCCACTTCATAACATAAAAGTATGAGTGGGGGGATTGACATATGCTGAACCCCATTCCGTAAGGGAACATCTGCACACACAGCTGAGACACTCAAATGAAGATACAAGTATCTCTGTTGAAAATGGGAAAGAAGGAAATTCATCAAACTTGGAATCATAGCCCTAAATCCATCTTGGATAAGGAGAAGAAAGATACACTAGTGGTTCAGGAGTTCTTTTTTTTGTGGGGAATTTTGGTTATTAATGTAAAAAGCACGTTTTTTTGCGTTTAGCACTTAAAAATACAGCAGAATTATGCATTTTAATTTACACAAGAAAATGTTGCAGGCTTTTTAATGGAACTAGTTGCACACTGGTTGGTTGCTAAACTGGTGTGAGAGATGTTGAGTGCAATCTTTTATGTTGACATTTTCCGCATATTCAAACGTGGATAAAAAAATAAAAGTAGCTCTGAAATACACATTTATCTTGACTCTAGTACAAAATCACTACCAGGGGTAATGATTCAGGAAGACTGAGTGAAGATCTGACCCTGTGTAGTAATAAACACATTGTCCCAAGCCTTCATCTCATGTGGCTGTGGAATTTCAACAGATGATACTTGGGTTCCCTGAAGGAGTCCTTATCTCTTTGATTTTCTCAGGATTTGTGCTTTCCCCCTTTTTTCTTAACTAAAGTATAATTTGGGTATTTTTTAATGTACTGCGGCAATGGAAATGCATTTTGAAGATTTTAGTGAAGATCCTTAGCTTTTATTTGCAGGACAAATTTCTTTGGCAGGCTGGAGGAAATTGAGACTCCCCTGTGATTTTAAAGGAGCAGGGAGCATTTGGAATTGAGGATTGTTGCTGGATTTGCGGTTGCCAGGGAGCAAAACACAAGGGGTGTTTTCCCACCCCTTGTTTTGGCTGTGGTCCAGCATCCATTGTTCTTCATCACAGGATGTCTTTCCATTACTTTCAACCAGTACTTGATAAGGCTTTTTTAGATTTAAGAATAACTGTGCCTCCTTCCAGCCACTATTACTGGTGTGATAATCCATAGCCACAGAAGTTCAGCTTTGAAAAGGTGTGAATGAGCTTGCTTGAAATTTCAGAAGTTCCTGGAAGAAAATAATATGCTATCTCTATGCCCTCTATTACTTCTTTCAGTGAATGGTTAGGTAAAATTTTACTTCAGAATCAGATATTTCACAGCTGACATGAACTGAATGATTTTTTTTATGGCTACCACAGGGATCACCAAGCTCCGTTATTGTGTTACCTGTAAGTGAAAGAACCATATCAAGGGCATAATTATGTCTTCTTTAATTAAGCAGCACTACTGTGCACAAACAGAACCCCTAAAAAAAGAACCATAGAGAGAATCGGTACAGTTTGTATTAGTGTTCTGATGGCTTCACATGAAACAGTTTTCCAATCTCATTAACATATTGAAAAAGACTAATAGTTACCCTGTTGTTAGGAAGTTGCATAGCTTTTCTTGAATAGATTAGGCTGTGCATACTATCCATACAGTGGCACTGCACAGCAGGGGTAATGAAGCTGTTAGCATGATCTGTCATGTCAGAAAAGATCCTGAAAATAATTAGGAAGTGACTGTGAATATTTAGATAGGGTACATATTAGATATAGTGCATTGTCTTGTAGAAGGTACAAGTTTGCATTTAAAAATACTCAATGACCTCTAGCAACTGCTATACTTCAGTCAGAAATACAGACGTCTTGAAGTCTGCTATGCTCCCAGTGTCATCCTGTTTTGGTAAAAGGCGTGAGCTTCTATTATGCACTGCTTATCAGGCGCATACAGTATTCATTAAAAACCAAAACCAACAAGCAAACACAAATTTTATATTATCATTGTCATGAGAGAACTGTCAGCATATTTTTTCCAAATGGATTTTGTAGGTGCACATCTATCAACTTAAGCATTTTTTTGTTATATATGTAAATTAAATGCTGGAGAAGAATAAGAGGCAAAAGCACATTTTAGGTGGGCAGTGTGTATATCAGCTAATGGGGGTGTGCAGGTTAAGCTGAAAAATATGGAAAGGGAAATTAAAGGTGGTACAGGAATAACAAATTTTAGTAAAGTGTGTTTCGAATGTGGTTTCCGTTAATGATGACAAATTGAAGGGGGTGTTTTCATTATCTGCACCTTAGCTTGATCTCATGAGGAAAAAGGGTGAATATCATTACATCTTTTCATTGTTTTGCTCTAACCACAGAAAGAATTTGTAGTTAACTTGCTACATGCATCTCAGAATTATTTACTTAAAGTTGCTTAGGGATACATGAAGATTTCAAAAAGCGATTGAAAGTGGCTACTTGGGAGTAAAGAATTAATTAGACCATTTCCTATGTAGAAGGCAGACATTTAAAATGCATTGTAGGATTAAGCTTTTA
Organism: Melopsittacus undulatus; assembly: GCF_012275295.1. Lineage (NCBI taxonomy): Eukaryota > Metazoa > Chordata > Aves > Psittaciformes > Psittaculidae > Melopsittacus > Melopsittacus undulatus. The sequence goes on along the minus strand of NC_047528.1, from coordinate 115,992,800 downwards.
CATATAACAGAGTTTAAGTTCACTTGAAGAAATGCTAACTTTCTAGACATAAATGAAGTGCAAACCATGGTTGTAAGTCTTGAGGACTGTGAAACTCAGCACTATGAGGGTCAATATTTTATTAGCTTTAAAATATTTTAAGACAGTTAATTTTTATTTTCTATTGTAAACCAGCATGAAAACACTAACCTTGCAGGAGGCATTCCATTATCAAAATTAATGCTCAGAGGATTAGGATGTGCACAAGTGAGAGCTTTCTAATGGTGTGGTGAGGTGTTCACTTATGATTGCGCTAACGCTGCTTGTTTAATTACCTATCCCTTGTCTAGCTTACAGTAAATGATCTTGTTTTCTTCAGTGCAAGGAAAAAAGTTACTTAAAGCAATGCCAAAGGCCCCACACAGCTGGACAAAGCCTGTTAAAATCATTTCATAGAATCATAGAATAGTTAGGGTTGGAAAGGACATTAAGATCATCCAGTTCCAACCCCCTGCCATGGGCAGGGACACCTCACACTAAACCGTGTCACCCAAGGCTTCGTCCAACCTGGCCTTTGAAGTTCAAGACTCTGGTCATAAGCAAATAACCTGCCCTGTAACTACCTGACACAGCAAATTAGCCTCTCAGTGTTCTGGTAGTAGTGTACAAGTTACACAAAGGGTAACTAAGGAGAAAACAGGGTGTTTTTGTGCTTGTGGTCAAAATTCCGCTTCAGTTCGGTTTTAGTAGAAGTGTTCTTTCTACCTTTAGCATATCTCAGTGTTATGACCCTTTTGTTAAACAGCTACAAAGACACTCCCTTAAAGCACAGCAGGATCAGCTCATCGGTTCTTCATTACTCAGTCTGATTTTGTTTGATTTGGAATAACTGGGTAAAAAGCCCAAGAAAAGGGCAATGCCTGAATGCTAAATAATAATTATAAATTAAAAAAAGCCCACCCTAATATGTTAATATCTAAATCTTTTGTACTTCTCATGCTGTTCCAAGGAGAGTTTATTAAATGCAAACAGGTCAGTCCTGATCAGTGGATATGTTACAGGATAAACATGTGGCACTAAACAAAATTAATTAAAAAGATGCAAAGGTCATTTTGTATAGCATCCTACAGGTACAGTAAAGATAAATATAGAGGAGATTAAATTTGTTAGATGAGTTTCATCTGTTATTTGTCTACACCTGCAATTTTTGTTTTATTTATGAAAGCAAACAAACATTTCAGTAGCTCAGTCAGTGTAGCATTGCCTGTGCTGGGAACAGACCGTAGGCTTTGTAGTGAAGTCACAGGCTCTCCAAACTGGAGTTTGTCAAGATTATTTTGTCTGAACTTGTCTTGCACTGCCTGCGGTTCTGTTTTAGCTTTTTTAGGTGTCACAGCAATTTTCCTCACAGACAAGAGGCTGGGCCTAATTTGGTTTGCTTTTCACAGAATCACAGATTCAGAGGTTGAAAGTAGTCTCTGGAGGTCATTTAGTCAAACCCCCTGCTCAAGCAGAGTCAGCTAGAGGAGGTTGCTTAGCGCAGTGTCAGGTTTTGAGTATCTCTAAGGATGAAAACTCCACAACTTCTATTGCCAACCTGCTCAAGTGTTTCACCACCCTTATAGTAAAACTTTAGTCTTCCATTTAAATGGAATTTCATTTAATTTTATTGGGATTTTCAAATTTTCAGTTTGTTCCTGTTGCCTCTTGTCTGTTCACTGGTTAGCTCTGGTAAGAGCCTGGCTCTGGCTCTTTGCTTCTCTTGGTAGACATTTATGTACTTTGATAAGATCCCCTTCTGAGGCTTCTCTTCTGTATTTCCATTCATCCATACATGTTTTCTCTCCAGTATTTCCATATCTCTCTTGAACTGGGGAGCTTAGAGCTGGACCCGGCATTCTAGCCGTGAGCTCACCAGTGTTGAGCAGAGTTGAAGGGTCATCTCCCTCAGTCTGCTGCAGTGCTCTTTCTAGAGCAACACGGGCTGTTGGCCTTCTTTCCTGCAAGGGTGCATTGCTGGCTCATGGTCAGCTTGGTGTGCACCAGGACTTCCAGGTCCTTCTCTGCAGGGCTGCTTTCCAGCTGGTCAGCCCACAGGCTGTACCAGTGCCTGGGAATTTTCCTCTCGAGGTGCAGGACTTGGCATATCTTGGTATAGCCATGATTTTTACATAGATGGTAGCAATAAGTAGTTATTCTGTGTAGACTGAAATATTTATGGTCATTATCATGATGTAGTGTGGAGGAATACGGTTCTGAGTATAGCCAGCTACTTTCAAGTGAGGACATAGGATGAAGTGTAGAGGAGTACAGACATGGAATGGTAGAAAAATGAGGACAGGCTGGCACCGTAGTTAGCATGGGTCAGTTAAAGAAATAAAACAGATATGGAACTGAGTTCAGTCAGGTCTAGGACAACAGAACAAACAAATACCACCATCAAGTATATGCAGCGTATGCCTTATATAGTGCATTTGGATGTAATGTCACTTTGCATACCAGTGGAGAAAGATCAAGGTGTAAAAATGTGTTAGCAAATATCCAAAAATTACCCCAAGCACATCCCTTGGGTGAAGAGGAAGAAATCATCAGCATCATTCTCCTCCCAGAGAAGGAGAATGAGGATGCTCTGGAGTCACTGTACACATCCCATTCCACATCATCAAAGTGATTAATTTTCATAACCAGAGGGTCAAAGAAGTGCACCAGATAGAAAAGCATCCATATTAGGCATGTGTATGTAACAATTTTAACTAATTTTAACTAATGATTAAGACTTTATTCTGTAGTCTCTCCTTTTCTAGTAATTAGACATGAATCGCTAATAATTCATTGATTAAACTAGTAACATTTCTGGCATAATAGTAAATTCGTGGCTTTATATATAAAGTATATTTTTTAGCTCACAACAAGATTTTGAGTGTAACACTTGTGATCCTTTCTTCTATATAAATGTCTCTAATTACCCAAACCACTGTTCAGAAACGTGAAGTATGGTTCAAGCCTAGATGCCCTTTAGTTTTTACTTAGAAAAAGCTAAGTTACTTCTTTCATGTATCTTCTGTTTACCTTAACTCATTATCTTCCCAGTTCTAGAAGCATTCTTGGTGCTGCTAGTGTCTGTGAGTAGGAAGATGCATGTCCTCTGAAGAAATTCCCTCTGCTACTCTGTTAAATTAGTTCTGTCCTAGCACATAGGAACTCAAATGCTTAGTTCTTTCTCTGCTTATTCAGGCTTGGTGGCGATTACATAATGTTTGCATAATGTTTCTGAATTTCATGCCAGACCAAAACTTGTTTTATTGCACTCTTAAATCTTTTTCCTCTCTGGCAAAGGGTTGAGCCTTATGTGGTTCCTCATCAAGAAACACCTTTAGATGAGAAGTAAGATGAGAGATCGCTTAATATACTAAGTACATTCCCTCATTCAAGAATTCATAAATATTGTCCCAGTGTAACCACTTGTTTAACCACAGTCAGGGCCCAGGTAACTTAGCCACTTAAATATAGCATCAGTTTGATGCATGTGCTTCCACTGTTACTAAATACCAAAGCAATCACCATAGTAACTGCCACACATACGCTGCAGCAGGGAAGAATTATTGAAAAGAGCAAGCTTTGAAGTCAGGTGCCTTTGTCACTGAAAATAATCACACAAATTATCTTTGCAGCAAAAGCCTGGAGACTGTCAAAGGGAGAAGTTAGGTGCAAATATTCTGAGCACTTGTGGAGGACCAGTCTAGCCTGAGAGCTGCACTTAATTTCTATGCCTAAATAAGATCTTCAGTCACTAGTTAATGACTGTGTGCAGTGCTTCCATTACAGTATGGTCTCTCCAGAAATATGCCTTGGGGAGAATGAACTCTCCATTGCTTTGTTTTCATGAAAATGCACAAATGTAGCTTGATTGTACTTGGGTTTTAAGAGGACTGTATATGTCGCTAGGTTCTCAGTCTGCTTTGGGAAGAGGGCCTTGAAGAGCTTTATTATATGTGTACTCCTTTTGATGTAACACCACATCATAGATCTTACAGAAATGTTTAAAGAACCCTAAATTAACAAATGTTAAATGAAATATAACAAAAACAAACTAGGCAAAGGACAGAGGCTAATAATACAAAAGAATAAATGTGGTGTTCAAAGCTGTTGTAAACTAATCCCTTGTATTTAAATTAAAATTGATGAGGGTGACAGGTATTGTACATGGGGCAACTTCTACTATATTTTTTTTCCCCTCTCTGTTAAATTCTCATCTCAGCTAAATTCTGTCTCTGAGCCATCCGGAATAAGGTTCTCTCTGTTGTTTTATATGCAAGAGCTGATTATGACAGACTTTGCAATTGAACAGCAGATACCACAGCAGAGTTGGAAATACCATCTTGCACAATATAACTGATTAAAAATAGAAATACCTCATGCCTTCCTTGTACTCATACCCCAGTCAAGTCTGTTCCCCCCATATTCTGCTTACTACAGAACATTTCATTGCAGTCTGCTTTTTCAGAAACAAAGGCACAGAAGTGAGATCCCTACAGAAAAATGCTGCATGAATTAAAAAAATCTGTAGTGCCACTTCCATCCAGATGAAAGGGAAAAATAGTGGTAGCTTTTATACCTTAGAATATGAAAGTGTAAGGAAATTTGCAGAGAGAAGCAAGAAGAATGGGAACAAATATCCATTACTTGTAATACTCATCAGAATAGAATAAATTACGTTGGAGAAGCTGGATAGGGGAGCCATTAAAATTTTTCAACTCAGACTGAACACAAACATATGCTACATGCTGGAGGTAATAAAGGATGTGATTCCTCTGTTATCTTCAAAAGTGGGAAATAAAGAATATACACCAGTATATTAAAAAGGGTAAGGACTTCTTTTAGGGGTAACACGTGGTAAACATAGTAATTTAATTATATCAGAAGGCATCCATTCCATGCAGTGAAATATATTATGCAAAGGTGTTTGACCTTTAAGAAATATGTTGATGATTTTCCTCTGCATACACAAAAATGTCAGCATAGGTGTAAATAAATGTCAGTAACTTTGTTCTTGTATTCAGAGTGTATCCACAAGGACCAAGATATGCTGGTATTCAGACACCTGAATGCAGAGCATTCAAACCACTCATTAACCCCCTAGTTCAGTTGACTACTCAGGCTGTCTCAGAGATGTCAGCCTCTCACATCACCAAGGAAATAGGTTCTTATCAGGTCTATACAAAGTGAGGATGCATATGGTCTTTCTATTAAAGCTGCATGCATCACATGTATTTGCAGCATGAACTGCTTTCCTAGGGACCTGGAAAAGCCCAGTTTCAATTTTCTGTTTTATCAGTTGTAATACACATGTATGTGTTGTGGTTTAACTCCAGCCAGCAACTAAGCAACTTCTGAACATTTTAGAAGTGTATGTTTGTTCCTTAGTTTTACAGGCGTGTTTCTGAGAGCAAATGCTATTGCTTTAATAATAACAAGGAGGAGAGATAAATGCCCTTGGGCAACTTCAGCTTCATCAGTATTTTCATACAATGTAATGATGATTGATTGCATATATTGTTGGGAATTGCAGGCACTCAGCATATTTAAAAATTAGGTCACTTGTATAGAAGTAGAGCCAAATTTAAGCATCCAAGCTGAAGTAAAATTCGTGAGGGTGCTTAATTGCATCTTGCATACTAGCCTGTCCTGGAAAGCTGGATGATGTAAGGGTAGATGCCTCTCTCTTGTTCAGATCTTTGAGTCCAGTAGCAGTATAGAGATCAGTAAGCAAAGTCATAAGTGTCTGCAGGACAGCATCCATTGTAGACATCCCCTAAGGTACATTAGATTGTTTTGGGGATCATAATTCTGCTTCTTTCTCATACATCTTGGTAACTTTCAGCATGCTGCCTTGACATCCTACACCATTACATTACTAAGCTGCTTTAATACTCCATGTGTTTATGGTAGAACTATGTTGGGAATTTTTTAATAGTTCATTGACTCATTTTGTGCTGTACTATTGAGACATTAATAAGGGACTCAATGATGGAAGACATTGTAATAGCTACTTTGTAGCCATTTGCAAATCGTTCCATCTTTCAGTGTATGATTCAGTATGAATTTAGGTTTTAAATGTGTGACAAAAAAATGTTTGCCTATACACACATAGTTTACAGACATTAGTAACCAAAGCACTCTAAGGAAGAGCACCTTCTGATGTGAACACAATCTGGAAATAATGCATTTTACCTGTGTTCTCCATTTATATCATGAAGCCTGCACAGCTTTGGAGCAGACAAAAACAACAGAACAGAAATTCCCTTTGTCTGGGAATACTTTTCTTTCAGGGCTCTAAGGGAGTCAAAATCACTAGGCAGTGTGATGTAGTAATAATAGATGTTGCTTGGAGGATAAGGAGATGGAAATGGAGAATGTGGGAGGAGGACTGCAAGACAGTGACACATGCACACCTGCTTATAATATAAATGCTTGTGTGTGTTTCTGCATATGTACATGCATATGCAGCTGTGTGGGTAATGTATTCGTATATGTACAAACCCACTCAAAAATAAATCAATAATTTGCTGACCTTTCTGAAACTTCTGCATTTTACTGAACACTGTTATACTTCATTCTGAGGCATACACTACTTAGTATGACTTGAAAAAAAAACATTTAGTGATATATCACTATCTTTTTCTTCAAGGGGCATAATATTTTGGTCTTTGTCATTTGGTGGTCCTGGAGTATGTATGTTGGCTTAAAAATCTTGTTTAGAAATACTGCCACCTAACATTGCTTAATGACATTGACAGTGGCTCTGCTAACTTGTACAGCAAACCCAGTTTTGAAAATAACATAGGCTGAATGTTTTAGGCTTTAAATCAGTGGTTATAAGGAATCCTTAAAGGTTTCTAGAGTTTGGATTTAGAGAAATGTCAGAAAGTCAAGCTTAGCTGACTTCTTTGGTGTACAACCAAGCTGCAAATTGCATGCTTGAAGAAAATGTTGGAGAATTCGCACTAATGAAGGTTGTGTGACTGTCCATGCAGAGCAGATTGGATCAGTAAAGTTCAGCGCTGTGTTCCTCAGTATTTTGATGCAGAGAATTTTGAGTACACGGTGGAAGAATTTGAAGAAAGGAGTAACCTTCAAGATTTATGAGATTACATTTTATCCTTCCTTTCAGACTTCAGAGCTCAAAGGTGCCGCTGCAGAACATGAGAAATCAATCTGCAGGTTAGAAATAATCCCAAAGTGTTCAGTGGAGCTGAACCTCCACGCGGCTCTTACCCAGTGATAACAGAGTTTGATGGGGGCAGATGCTCAGTGACTGTGGCCTGCATGGAGGAATATGTTCTACTATTCTGTGCATGTTACAGAAGTACACTGTACTCCTTCAGTAGAGATGCTGGCTGTGATAGCTTGTATATTGAGCTGGTTCAGACCTTTCTTTATAAGATACTTGTCTATTGAAAAAAACACCCTAGTTCATCAAAGATTGAAACCTTTTTCAAGAAAAGGGCAGCTTTAACAAATGTTCTCCCTTTAGGAAAAAATACCAACAAGTATAGAAACTGCTCTTGTCTCACTATAGCAGCCTAAAAATAAGTATAAAGTAATTGCCTGTTTAGAATTTAATTTTGAAATCCTAGTGAACCTGTGATAAAATACAAGCATTTTAGTATTAGCTGCGTGTTTTCCTATTAGACACAGAATTTTGTTTTATTCTTAGCTCTCAGATGTGTCACATTTTCACTATTCTCTCTTCTGCAGGATTTCTCTTTTTAAACTTCCCAAATATCTTTGTAATTTTTCAGTTCTATTACAGCTATTAGGGATGGAAAAGCAGATACCTACCTATGGATGTGGCTTACTAGAAATACATCAAGCGTATTTAATTCCAGTTTTGATAGTGGCTAAAGTCTCTTGTACACCAGGTCATAAACAGTCATCACTGTTGTTCAGTATTTCATTTAATTACTGTTTAGTAGGGCATGTGTAACACCTGTGGTGGATTTTTGTTCTTTCCCTGTTCTCTTAGATGTAGAACAAAGGAAGAGATATTCAATGTTTTTAGGAATAGTTCTATTTTTCTTTATTTAATTTCAAAGTATTTGTAAAGCAGGGTGAGGGAAAAGAACCCCGACGTGGGAGTGCAAAATAAGGAAGCTTGTTTCTTCAGTCCAAGACAATTATGTTAGTCTCAAATCCAATTGGAAGAAACTATCACACAGATAGTTTTACCATTTGAGGAGTTCCTTGCACCATAGGAGAATAGTATGGCAACTCGAACCATAATCTTGAGCTTTAAGTAGCTTTTCCAATATCCTGAACCAGGAACAGAAGGATCTTTGAAGATGAAGCATAAAGCCTGGAAGTCAATTCAAAGCAGAGGTGATGGTTGAGATGTCTGATACTGTACTCTCCTGCAGCAGAAAGTGCAGAAAGCCTTTTCCTATGTAATGCGTAATGGCTGTAGATTAAGGAAGAAATCCTGAAAGCTTGAATAACAAAAAGTAAAAGAGGAGGCTCATAGTATGTTGCTCATTTTATCAAGACCATGCTTTAGGAAATGATTTCACAGAAACTCATGAGTAAGACAGGGGAAATCAGGCTAACAAAAGACTCTCAAAGAGTTCAATGGATGTTGTTTTAAATGATCTTTTTGTTTTCACGATCTGTTTACACTTTGTAATTTATGAAGAGGAACAGAAAAGACAACAGAATGAAGGATCTGAGGTTTGATTGGGGGGGGTGTAACTTTTTAATAAAAATAAGACTGACAAAAAATTGCTAAAGGAATCATTCAGACATTATCTAGTGTGCAGCTGAACTAACATACTGGCTCTTGGAGACCTCTAGATTTGATTCCCTCTATGCATTTAAGACAACTCTACAGCTGTCTAAGAGTAAAAGGGCTGTAATGATTGGAAAGAGCTGACAAGTGCAGACAGGAATGCGTAACAGTGAAATTTGCTGATTAGAAAACACTTTTTCACACTGAGAACAATGTGATATTATGTACTTTCAAGATGTCAAAATTGAAGTTCTTGCAGCTGAGTGCCAGATGCAATTTTGTAAGAATAGGCTCAAATGGAAAGAAGTCTTCCTCTAAGTCATGCTTGTACAACTAGATAAATGTTCTTCATATCTTTTTATTTATTTTGCACTAGATAGGAAAAAAAGGACATTTGAGAATTTATTTTTATGGTATGAGGGTTTTTTTCTCAAAACCTTTTACTCTGCCACTGTACACCTGCCCACTCTAGCAGAAATTTGTAAACAGAAACAGTTTGAAAAACCAGATTATATTACTTTATATATTAATATTAATTAGTATTAATAGCGGATTCATACTGAAAACTTAAAATCACAGATTTAATAGAACCTTTCCTTTAAATACCAACTACTTAATAGTTTTGATACGGTAAATACAACTTAATTACAAACAAATGCATGTTCTCACGCATTAGTTGTTAATTACGGTTAATATGGTAGACCCAAAAGTAATTACCTTCAACAAGAAGAGAGGTTGTAGAAGGCAAAAGTAATCATGTATTTACATATAACAGGGTGCATTCTGAGCTAATCTTTTTCCACTACATACTGCCTTACTTGTTAAATAAATCATCAATGATTTCCATGCAAGAGAGGACTAACTCGGTATCTTTCCCTTATGAAAGAAGCCTTATAGATTTGTTTGGTTATAAATTCACTAAACAGAAAAATTAAAAAGGCAAATGATGCTTACAACCAAATTAAAAAGAACTGTGAGAAAATCATTAAAAATTAATGTGCCTTAAATTTCATTGCAAGTTATTTACTACTCATGTTAGTTTCATTGCTAATTCAAGAAAGCAAACAGATGAACAGGCTTTTTTTACCTTAAATGGCATGGAGATATAGAAAAAGCAGCATTCAAATACACTCTTTTATTGGGAGTAGTATCAAGGTGTGATACAATATCAACATATTATGACAAATCCTTAGAATGCATGACAGAGCAATTGCATGTGAATTGCAGTGTGGAGATGCAGTGTCACTTTGATTGACTTGTTTTGTTTTCATTTGCTGTACCTTAGAATTTTATTAGCAAATGTAAGATTGAAGAAGCAGATTTTGCTATTGAAAGTACCTGTACACATGAGTTCCACAATCCAGGACTGATACTCAGAAGCACTGCTTTCTTTGATTAAAAGTTTCAGCATTTTTGTGGATATATCCTAGTACTATGAAACAACATATACTAAAACTCCACAAGGATTCATGACCTATCTTTGCACTTTCTCCAAACTCAGTTATAGGAAACCATCTTGCATTCACTGTTGGCAGGTAAATGATGGTGCCCCCACGCTGATGATACCCTGTTTGATACCCTGTTTGATGCACTAGTTCCCTACTGAGTATTTAATCTAAAGCAAGTCTGGAGGCTTTACATACAATGTTTACAATAGGATTGATGGAGGAACTAATTATTTTTTGGGAGTATCTTCCTTCTTGGCTTTATTGACCACTTCTTTAGTAAAACTCACAGAGAGGAACCAGAGATTTCTCAGTAAGTTGGCATTTGAAATCAGACTTGCCTGCTACAAGGAAGAGAGAATCATGGTCAGCTTTTTTTGTCTCACTAAACAACCAGTGCCCACTTCCTTCATCTGATAGTTTCATAGAATCCTATAGTAATTTAGGTTGGGAAAGTCCTTTGAAGGTCATCTGGGTCAAACCCCCACTCAGAGCCTGGATAACTCAGGAAAATCACATTGTTTGACAAGTTAGAATTTGAAAATTGCCACAGGAGATTTGATAACCTCTTTGGGTGACCTGTTTGGTGTTTGTCTGTCCTCTTGGTGACTTTCTCCCTAATACCATTGGACTTGCCTGTGTTAGTTCTTCTGTATATATAGCCTGTTGGTCCTGCAGTGTGAATGCTGAATGAAACTGCCTGCTTATTTTGAATAAAGGTTGCCTTGCTTCTTGGGGAGGTAAGAAAATTCTAGTTGAAAATGACTGCTATATTATTTTGTACTGTGGTAGTGACTTCAAATTCTAAGACAAGAGTGGGAAGAAACACACTATTGCGACCTCATAGCTACTCTTGAGAGGTAACTGAACTTCCTAATTTCCTACAAGCATGTAAGTGTGTCTTCAGTTGATAGAAAAACAATGGCTGTATCACACTGTAGATCAAGTGGTATTTCTCATCTAATTACAGCACATTGAATCAGGCATCTGTGAGTTTTGTAAAGAAACCTTTTGGCAAGGGATTTGCTGCACCATGCTAGTGTTTGTGTTTTCTGTTATTTTTATGAATTTTATTCTTCATATAAAGAAGCCAGTGGGGTAAAACTTCTCAGTTGTTCATAAACTGTCTCAGTGAATCATTCAAAATGACCTGTGCTGACTAATTTTGTAGTTGTGGCCCCATAAAGATTTTTATTTGTCCATCTATACAATTCTGTCTTTTCTGCTACTGCAAAATAACCGCATTCCACTGCTATCATGCAGCTCTCTGTTCAATGTTTTGCTTTATTCTTTCATTGCTTCTCTTACTGAAGTCTATGAAGACCATTTTTAATTTGAAGCCCAGTTGCACTTTTTTATTGCAGCTGAGAAGTTGAAGGCATTGTGTATCACAGGACTTGCTTGTGCTTTATGATGATGTATCACCACAGAATTGGCTTATTTTCAACCACAGATGGAAGTATGAGACAAGCTTTGTCTGAAAGTGTTTTCGGTTAGAAGGATAGTATAGGTTAGAAATTGGAAAGGTATTTGGATTTCAATCTGCTTTATAATTGCAAATTTGCCTTGCTGAGCACAGTATGTGTTTTCATGTTTGTGTCTTGGTGTCCCCATCTCTACAGGAGAAATAACATTTTAACCCTTTTAGGTGATGCTTGGATAAAGAGGGCTGTCGTGGTATATTCTGAGAGCAGTAGCAATAACACCATAGACCCATACCAGAAAAGATATATTTTTTAGAATTCAGAATGTATTTATCATTGATTGCTAAATTCATGTTTTGAATATTTATGCCAGAGTTTCTCAGCATTTTTCATGTTTAAACAAGTGGAATGACTTAATGAAGTTTTATGTAAATGTAAGCAAATATAATGCATAAAAGACCTTTATTTAATTTTGTGTACTGTATACTTAGTACTTGTCTAGTGAAAATACACCATATCTTATGGAAATACTTCAAAGCATTTTAGGTAAAGTATTATTATTTAAGTAGTTACCTGTACCCACCTTTTGCATCTGCAGGAAAATAAAGTGGTAATCATTCTACTTTAAATTTCAGAATAAAGCAGAAAATTAGTAAGATCTTTATGAAGAAAGTGAACATTTGGAATCCATTATATTTTCAGAAGTGTTGCAATTGCAGCAGATAGCCAAATTTATTTTTTCTTCAGCTCTCAAAAATAAACTATACAGATGCTCACAGATGTTACAGGCAGAAATAGTACATGGACTATTAGGATACTTAATACAGAATATAATTGCTGTACACTTTTCTAATTACTTAGTGTTGTTATCTCCCTTTTGAGTACAAGTAAAGTATTAAATCGCTTCAGTTTTTATGAGTATCACATAAAAATGCCAACAGTTTTATTCTGTCTGGCTCTTAAGTATTTTGGTATCTGATTTTTCCAAAGCTCATTCAATTCTTTGTTTAGAAACACACTACCAAGCAAGTTTCTAGAACCTTTTTATCTCGGGTTATATCATACTTCTTCAAAGACATAAGTTATTATTACTGGCAAGATCTCATGCCTCTTAAAAGACACATTTGTTACGTTGCTCCAACATAAGACAACAATTATTTTTCCTTGTAACTCTGTTCAGTGCAGCATGAAGACTGATTCACCTTAGTGTACTTTAATTGCTCAGTTATTTTGGTTTCTTTTAGTGTGTTCTGCACCTTCTCAAGATTCCAATGAAGGGTATTATGGATTGAAGCTTTACATAATGTTTTTGTGATTTGGTTTGGCTTTTTTTCCCCATTTTGAGTCAGTGTTTAAGTTCCATCACCCTCTTTTTAATATCCTTACTTACATTTCTAAAATAAGTAAACAGGCGATGCATTTCCAAGTGTTAGGTGTGTATTTTGCTGGCTTCATTTACCAGAATCACTGTGTTAGAACCACTTTCTGAAAACCAGGTAAATCCTGTGTAGCAATGCCAGTCCTACCACAAATGCCAAATAGAGCTTGCATCACCTTGTGCAGGATTTGAGTATGATGAAGAAAGGTATAGTAATTCTCTTCAGGTTTTGCATTGTTTGTAAGAGTTACTAAATGAGTGAGAGAGGATGGAGGATTGAACACGTGAGGATGTATTTTTTCAGTAGGAGTCCTCATGTATACTAACAAATCACACTTGAGAGTTGCACTGTTTTTGTAGGACCTTTTGTTATTCCAGAGTTGGTCTTTCTTAGAATGGAGTTCTAATATGTAACCTATTGGAAAGCACAGTAATTACGTCTGCATTGATTTCACAGTGGTAATTACAGGACTGTATTTCATACAACTATATCCAATGGCAAACTTTCCTTAGTAGCTGAAGGAAATTGTCAGGTTTGTAAATAGTTGCTATTTCTCACTTATAATAACCAGTTACCAGTGGTGGTCATTTTGGACCAACTTTGACAAATACTTTTTTCGGACAGGAAATAACTAACTCACAAAAAAACTTGAAGGAGGTGCCTTGATTCCCTGTGTGGGAGCTCAGTTACAAGACTTTTTCTTACCATACATAATCACATTGCCAGGATGGTGTCTCTTAGTTTGTTTTGCTGCAGTATTTGATATTATATGACTTTCAGGGTTTGCAAATTGCTTTTGCAGTCACTTTGTATTATGGTAGCATAAATCTTTTACTTACTTACCACTATAATTCTTTCACATTTTTATCCTCAAAAATATTACTGCTCTCTTCTCGTGACCACCTTTTATAACCCATTTTTAGTTCAGGCATTTTCCTGATGCCTTACATTATATGCCTCCCCCCCATCTAGCTATCTTGTAATACTGCAAGATATGTAAGGTAATGACCACAAAATGTGCCGTAACAGTTAATAGCAATCAAAAGAGAATCGATGTGTGTATTTTTGCTTCAAGATGTTTAGCTTGTTTTTCTTTCATTTGTTTTGTGAGGGAACCTCTTAGAAACATATATATACATTTATTGATTCAGCTGTGAAGGCTAGTCATTAGATGATGCATAATCAACCCTGGATAAGGAAAATCACTCTAAGTGGCTAAGAGGAGAATTAAAAAGGTCAAGCAGGCAGAAAACCTTTTGTAGGAATTTTGTCAGAAGTGTAGGTGTCTTCTCTGCTTTTAATTAGAACCAGTACTTTGGGTTTCTGCTCCACTTTGTGTAATGGCAAGCCTCATCAGAGTAATTTGACTGATACTCTTACTGGCCTTTCCTACCCTGCTGTAATAAATGTTCACTTGTGTGAGTCACTGAGGTAAGTCATTTGCTCTTCTATGCCTGCAGTGTGTTAGCTAAGGATGATACTTAGCCAAACATTAGCAGCTCCATTACCTTCTTACAGGGATTAACTTTATGCTGCTCTGGAAAAGGTTTTACATTTGTCCTTTGTATTTTAGTCAGTGGTAAAATCGGGGAACTGTTAAATACAGTGATTTTCTCAAATTTTTCAGTACATAAGAACACCATCACTGTTACACATCACTGTACTGTTTTTACCTGCCAAGGGAATAAAACTACCCTTTTCAAGTGCATTTACCCTCCACTTCAACTTTACTGTTACCACAGAATTAGATCAGCATATGAAGTAAAGCAGTTCAATAATAATCTTTCTTAAATAGGTCAACTTTAGACTTGTTTTTTCACAGGCATGAAGAGGAGGTAAAAATGACACTAGATCTTGAACACCCAATAGCCTGTAGCTAATTAAAATTAATTGCAAGTTTAACAGATATTCTAAGTTATATGCATAAAATTGACAAGCATAATAAAAAATGAAATGTGAAACTCATAGTTTAGTACTAAATTGCATCTAGGGAGATTAAAAAGATGCATCAATAGAGATACTTGTATTTATGAGCAGCGGGATACTAGGAAATTCAGAAGGAGACAGAAAATGGATAGCCTGAAAGTAATTATAGCTAAACATAATTATTTTCAAGTTCAGAAACCCAAAGGAAAACAAGATATAGTAGAGGAAGGGCTGAAGATGGTCAAGATTCAGAGTCTTCAGGTGGTAGAGCCAGAAACAGTATTTGCTCAGGGCAGTACTTCTGACCATGTATCTCTGAAATAATCCGAAGGTCCGTAATTAAGAATGGAAGAGTAATCATCCTTTATGTCTGATTATATCTCAGTTCTTCTGGTTTGGTAATTCCTGCAGATTTCCCTTGTAATCTTGGTTTAATCTATTAAATGCTTACAGAATTCCTGGTAGCACTTGAAATGGGATTTTAGTGTTTGTGCTCCATTCTGTGTTTCACATTTGTACTGACTGCGGCTGATAACACTTGTAAAAAGCCTGCTATAGCTTACATACTACCTATCCAAGAAAAGAGATAAGGGAGAAAACTGGGGGTTATCTACAGGTTGCTATCATGTTCTTAGTTATTTTTTTCTGAACTTAGAATTTGTGCATATTCTTACATCTGTTAACTTGGAGTACAAAGTATCTGGCACCTACATGTAATTTATATTTGATTACCAGATCTTCAGTAGGCTGTTCATTAGAGGCTAGACTGCTGGCAAACAATGTTTAGAATGCTGCTGCTTGTTTGTCCATTGTGGATTACAATGAAAAGTGTGGCTAACAATCTAACAACTGTTGTCACTGAGCCACTGCTCTACATGCAAATGAAACTGAAGTGAAAAAAATGCCCCATACATTAAGGTTCAAAGTAATATTGCTGCCATGTCATTTCCAGAGGTTGAAGATTTGTATGTGAGCTAAACTTTAACCACAAAAGAGAGGAATACCAGTGCTTTTCACATCTGACTGCCCTTGAGTGCTCTGAGACTTCAGTAATTGAGGAATTCAGTTGTCCACTTTCTGTGTAAATTATCATAATTTCATTGCTAACAGTGTCATATAATTGTAACCAAATGCTGGAAAACAATCTATAGGGATATAACCTCCAGTAAAGAAGACTGCTGTCTTCTGCCTGGTTGTGAATGAAATAATCCATTATCTGAGATTCCTGCAACTAGCTGCTGTTTAAAAATGAACACTTAAATACGCATCAGGGCACAGTAAGATTTTCTGTATAAAATGTCACTCTTGGGAGAGTAGTTGAGAACACTGCTAGCCTTTTAGCAAGCGAGGTGGCACAAGAATGGACTAAAATGTAGAAACTTCTTGGAAACAAGTGCTAATATTTTTAAGAATAGGTAAAGTTTGTTTTCCATTTTGCCACAGTGCAATACCTTAACATATGGCATCAGCTTTAAACTAATCTCTTCTCTATCAGCTCTAAGCTAATCTTTAAATCACCACCTTTAATACTTCAATTTTTTTCTACTCTTTTATGCATCACATATCCCAATATCCACTAATACAGTCACCAGCTAGCAAGTTGCATCCATTGTTACGTGTTTTATATCCCATTCATTGTACTCATGTTCATAAAATATCTGTTTATTAGCTTGTGCAGAGCTGTGTTTTCATCTTTAGTCTGAGAACAATGCTGATAACACACCAAGGTTTTGGTTCTTGCTAAGTATTTCTTACTCTGATCAAGGACTTTTCAGTCTCTCTGCCAGTGAGGAGGGGCACAAGAAACTGAGAGGAAGCAGAGACAGGACACCCAATCCAAACTAGCCAAAGGGGTATTCCATACCACATCATATCATACCCAGTATATAAACAAGGGGTAGTTACCAGTTAAACTGGGTTGGGCTGGGTATTGGTCAGTGGGTGGTGAGTGGTTGTACTGTGCATCACTTGTGTTTTATTGTTGTTTTGGGTTTTTTTTTTCCTCCCTTTTTAGTTTTATATTCTCTCTCTTATCAGGATTATTATTAGTAATAGCAGTAATAGTTTTGTATTATACTTTAGTTATTGGACTGTTTTTATCTCAATGCATGGGGTTTGCATTCTTTCAATTCTCCTCCCCATCTCTCTGGGAGCTGGAGGGGAGAAAAGCAGGGAATGAGCAAGTGGCTGAGTGATTCTGAGTTACTGGCTGGGCTTAAATCATGACAAACAGGAATTTTACTTCATATATTTAGAAAGTCCCAACCTGTGTGATTGACAAAAAAGCCCTGAAAAATATAATTTTTCTCAAGGTATCTGTATAATACCATGTATAATATCATGATGGTCTTATTTTTATAGTAGGTGGGAAAATACAAGAGTTTGGCTATGAGCTAGGTAAACAGTTTTATTATTACTCTAATTGGTGTTTCACACAAATCCAGGGTTGTTTTTTATGTTTTGACAGTTGCTAGTGCAGAACCTCATAGGTTCTGTGTGCAGAGCTTATACAGACTTTGAACTGCAAGCTGTTTCTT
The DNA here is from genome assembly GCF_012275295.1 of Melopsittacus undulatus. Lineage (NCBI taxonomy): Eukaryota > Metazoa > Chordata > Aves > Psittaciformes > Psittaculidae > Melopsittacus > Melopsittacus undulatus. The sequence continues at coordinate 115,975,328 of NC_047528.1, read as the reverse complement.
CTTGGCTTATTAAGCTGGTTTTAATAACTGAACCTCATCTCTAATTTTATTATCCTTGTATTTTATATTGTCCTTGACTTTATTTGTTGTTGACTTTACTCTTGGAGACAGCCTTATGTTGCAGCTATATATAAGTCAGTATCTAATCTGGCCCAGTCGAAACAGACATGCCAAGTTGAGAGGAATCCTGATGAGTAGGTAGATGTTGGTCTTCTCTGAAGGCCAAACCTCTGCTTGGCAGTATTTCCTTGTCATTCCTTTCCTCTCCAGTATTCCTTGGACATATGAGGAATATTGTGTGTTTAAAACAGATTAACTGGTGGAGGAGATACTCCTTTTACATGCTTGAAACTTCAGAGAGCACATAGTACTTTCTTTCTGATGCTTCTAGAAGAAATAGGTGGGCTATTCTATTGTGAAATCAATAACAACAAATAGAATTATTCCAGAATATTGTAGAACTAGCATGGAGAGAAGTATTTTTCATCTCCCTGCAGCCTTTCACGTCAGCTTCTGACATCTTCAGATACAGCTAGGTGCTTTGAAGTTCTAAAATGCAGCAGATGAGGAGGAAATGCGTGGCTGTTCATGAATGGCACACTGTTAATGTTACTGTTTCGGAGACCTATTTCAGCAGACTGGGTCTTTCTCTGTGACTCATTTCGAGTTCCCATCCTTGTGACATTGTCTTATCCATTGTAATTCATCCCCTCTCTTTAATTACTCACCCTTCATTAATACATATTTCTTTGGCCAGTAGAAGCAAGATGAGAATTGACTGGCATGACACCCTTGAGGCACTTGAACCAGTCTATTGTCTCCAGACTCTCAGCATGTCATAAGCTTAATGTTTCATGTGTGGAGAACATAAATAGTACTGTAAAAATGACACCAAAATTCATCTGTTGGCAGAAGCACAGCTTTGCTAAGGCTGCTGTAAATATAAAGTGGAAAGCTCTTTTGGGAATGTAAAATTGACACAATAATATTAAATTTAAATTAAATCCATTATTTGCTAGGAATAATGAGAAAGTGTTGTGTTGTGTTAGTGAGAAGAGCCTGCAGGGGTCCATTATTGTTTATTAATTCATGATTGCCAGCAAGTTTTAGGATGAAGTGTGAGGGTCTGAGCCTTACATAGTTGCAAAAGGGCAGTGTGTGCAACACAGCATTGAGTTACCTCTGTAACATGATATTCAGTGGTCTACACCTGCTATAGCACAGGGCTCATCAATAATATTTTACACATTCGAAGGATAACCTTTAGAGCAAGAAAAGGATGTATAACATGTTGTAAATGTAGTCATTCATAGTGTGTTTAGCACTACAAGGCCTAATCTGTTGTCAACAGAAGAAACATTGGGACAAGTCATCCAGTCTGTTTTAGATGGCTCAACATAGCAATTTAGCAACATCTGCTTTAGAGTAAGATGAATGCTGTTTCTTACCCTATATAAAGACAGTGAAGATAGCTGGCTTAGGTATAGGCAGCTTGAGATGGATTGTACCAACAACAATTTGAATACAATGCAGTTCCCCACACCAGAAATTATTCTAGGATCATAGGGCACTACAGAATAAGTTTGATTAGAGACTTGGTAATAGCAAACTCAGTAACAATAAACAGTTCATATGGACTCCTGGACCAGTAAAACAGCCCAGGGAGATCAGGAGACATTATCCAGGTTTATCATGATGCCATCCAAACACACTAAGACATTTATCATCACTACTGATTATCTGAAGGGTTTTTTTACCAGTAGCTCAACAACTCAGGTTTCTGCTACATGGTGTGGCCACCAACATGTCTGAATACAAAGAGTTATCAGGATGTCCAGAGAAACCAATGCTGAGAGTTAGATATAATAAGCATATAAAAGGTACTGTGTTAGGGCTACTTGGTGCACCTCAGTTTGCAAATCCATTTTTACTTGGCTTTTCTCAGATGAAGAGCAAATCATGCACACTCAGAAATTATGCCCGCTCCTGTGTACATATCTGATGTAGCACTTACTGCTTATATTTTCCCCATCTTTAAGTATTTTCGGAGTTTGCAAGACCATAGTTTTGCTCACTCGGCTTTGTTGGAGACATGTGTACCTAGAACCATGATAAAACTTGCTAGTTTTTTTTCCTTCATGAGTTCCATTCAGATGAGCTGGTCTCATCATCAACTCTGATAACCTCACATAGTTGAGGACAGGAATCAGCATCCACACAATGTACTCTTGGCAGTTGAAGTACAGTGCATAGAGGGCATTTTCGTTTTTTTGTATGTTTAAATAGCCCTGTAGTCTTACAAAAAAGTATCTTAAAAACATTAAGACTTTTGGTATTATAAGAACTTTAAAATGCTTTTATGCCTATGGATAAAAATAGCTCTTTCCACACCTGCACTGTCCAGCTAGACTGAAGGCAATAACTGTTACTGAAAAGTTCTGTTTAAATTTGCAGATTAGTTTGTGCCATGTGCAGTAATGGACATTAAGTGCTCTTTGGAGCAAGCAACCAGTAATTTCTCTCTTGACATTAAAATCAGAAGTCATTATTATTACAAATGGTAATTAATGAGCAGATTTACGCTATACTAATGCAAGATGGTTTGGTGCATGGAAAAAAAATACCCATCGAAGAGGACTGTTTCATTAAGTGAACTGATAAGTGGGCTTGACCATGTATTTAAAGTACTGCTTAATTAATTTTTTCTTGATTACATAGTGATCAAGGCCATTCCTACAATATATCAGAATCTCACCAAATGTCACCCCCAGCTGGGCACTTACAGAGGTTTACTGAACTTTGTGAATTAACAAATAAATGAACAGGCATGATGTAAAGTCACAGTTGCTAAACCACAGTGTTTCTTTACCACAAAAGGTTTAATTGCAGAATACCTTTTTTTAATCTATAATACACAGGATAGTACTATTTCATTCGATTGTTAATAAATGCTGGTTATCTGTTGTCAAGATAATAAAGTCTTACTCATGAGACCTCACTCTAACATCTGCTATGTCATCTATGGGGGCAGAAGAAACTTGTCTATAGCCAGAGACTTATGATGATGTTCCCATATTTTGGAGATTTAGGTTGTTTACTGCATAGTAGTTCAGATCTCCTCCTTGGTTATTTCCCTGCTTTCCTGTTAACAGAGCAACATAACTCAGGAACAGGATATATGTGGGTTTTTTTTTTTGTTTTTAAAGAAGAGAATATAAAGGAAAAAGTAATGCATAGGAAGCAAGGTTAAACATAACTTGGACCTACAGTGTGCTTGAGTAGAGAAGTCAGGAAGCTTACTGAAAGCAATGTCTTTGCACTCATCCAAAAACATGGTATTAAGAGACGTTCACGAATCCAGTGCACATTATTCAGATGCTAAGGCCAAGTAAGGCTCAGACAGGGTAAAGATCTGTTTTCAGTAAGGAATCATAGCACTAGGTGAAGACACAGTGTAAATACCATTGAGAATTTTAGTACTATTAATAATTAAGCTGAAACCACTGCTGCCTGATATGGGAGCTGCTGTTTATCAACTGGGGCAGCTAAGTCACTTAATGTTTCTCCCATTAGAAAGGATTTATGTGACCTTTTCTTTGAACAGTATTAATCCGTGCAGTGTTTGGCAAAAGCCTGTGCTGTTAGACGTAGGAAATCCATTCAGTTTAGGGAGGTGCCTTTGAAAGAACATGTTTTCTGCCATCTTCAGGGAAGCAGCCGAGGATGCTGCATCTGCTAGAATTTAGAAGGCAGCAGGGAGAGAAAGCACCCACTCTCTTCCTGCTTTGCCATTCACTGATACAGTCTAGTAACTGCAGCAGAACATGTATGTGATAAAAGCTGAGGTACTTGGATGATACCTCATGAAAGGTACAGTAATAGTATCACTCCTCTGCTCCGCTTTGGAGTAAATAACCCCTGATACGCAAGGAGCTCTGGTCAGTAACATTGTTTAGATTGGAAAGCAAAGCACTGGGATGTAAATAAATAATAAATTTATGGGGTTTGCTTATGCATTCATGTGTTGATTTTAATATCATCACATTGCCGTTCCTTCGTAGACACTCCTTGCTTAATTCAGTAACGGCCCTTTAGTTTTTTAATTCAGCAAAAATAACTTCCTTCAGTGGAGTGACTTGTTCATAAAATTATGCTACTGAATACTGCTCCAGTATTTGGCAAATATTGAGCCTAATTTGAAGCTCCAAACCTACCCAAATAGTGCACATCAACACTACACCTAAATGTATACTTCCAGCAATGTAGCTTGTTTACCTTCCTCTCTGTAGTATAAAAAGTGAAACACTTTGCTTAATAACAATATCAAAAGGCTTCAAACATTTCTGCAAGAAAACAATTTCAAATGAACAGCAGTGATTAGAACATTTGTGTATAATATATTAATTTGTGTACTGGGCAATAGAAAAAAATATGTAATTAGTTACCTGGGGAGCCACATCTCAAAATCTAGGGATCATTATGGAAATCTTTTTATTGGCTCTTTTCCAAATGGTGTTTGTGTTTGCTTCACGACATGTTTTTGTAATACTTCTTTCAAAATGCTTTCAGTTTGTTAGGATCTTGAAGAAATAATTGTCCCTCATTTGAACAAAAATAATCTCATTAAAATGCCAATGGCAGAAAATGAAAGACAGGGAGCACTCCAGCAACACCGATCTGTGCTTCTGAGAGTTTGCAGTTTTGGGAAAAACTGAAAATCTTGGAGTCTAAAATTGAACACACTGCTATGATTGCTATGCACTTTGGATCCGATTCTTGTTACTTGTAAGTAATAGCCTAGGAGTAACTTCAGTAACTTCCACTCCTGCCAGTTAGGTAGAACAGAAGTCTGAGTTAATTTGTAGACCCCAGCAAAAGGCAGTTTGTTAGTGTCAGCATAAATTGTTGGCTCTTCATAGATCATGAGATAGTGAGTGAATAAAGGGATAAAAATGTATTTTCTGCTTTCTTTAAAACTCTTCTACATGTCAACTGTGGCCAGACATAGGCACAGTATCTTTAAATCTGCAAGTAAGATTTCAGAGGCTTAACTGCATGCTCAGAGCCCACCCAAAACAATGAAAATGTTATAATAGTACATTTTTAAACATTTCTTTCGGTTTTTGAACTTGCTTTACCCAAATTTGTGTGCTGATAATGTTCTTTTACATGGATCCACAGAGTTTTTGGAGCTCAAGTTGCAGATACACATTCAGAAATGCCCATTTTTTTTATGCACATGTGATATGATTTTCACAGAAAATTGCAGCATGATGTTATGAAAAGTGATAGTGCCAAAATATCAGATATTCAAAAGAAAATCTTCTCTTGCAAGGTGAGAGGTTTAACTGCATGCTCAGGCAATAAATTGTAGAGCTTTTGGAAACACAGGATTTTAAGTAATGTCAGCTTTCTTCTGATGTTATGAGCAGGGATAATTCGCAGCATTATGCAAGGTGCATAAGGAAGGCTGTCTAAACTACGGCAGCATGCTGCTTTTGTGGTAAAGCTTCCAGAGCTTTTGTCACATTCTTGGAATGTTAGCAGTCACCTCCCACTCCCCTCAAGGGTTTACATAGAATCATAGAATATCTCAAGTTGGAAGCGATCCATAAGGATTATCAAGTCCAACTCCCTGCTCCTCACAGGACTACCTAAAGCTAAACCATATGACTATAAGCATCATCCACATGCTCCTTGAACTCTGTCAGGCCACGACCACATCCTCAGGGAGCCTGTTCCAGGCCACCCTCTCAGTGAAGAACCTTTTCTTTGTCTCCCATCTGAACTCTCCCTCATGCAGCTTCATCCCATTCCCTTGTGTACTGGCCTGGCCACTGGAGAGAGAAGATCAGTATTTCTGCATCCACTGCCCCCCTTGAGGAAGCTGTAGACTGTGATGAGGCCATCCCTCAGCATTCTGTTCTCTGAGCTAAACAAGCCAAGTGGCCTCAGCTGCTCCTCATAATTCTTTCCCTCAAGGCCTTTCACCATCTCCATAGCCCTCCTCTGGGCACACTTTAATAGTTTGATGTCGTATCATGAATAGCCTGCAGTTCACTGAGCTGGAAAGTTCCTCTGCACCAAATGGAAGGTTGTTTTGTTTTGGGGTTTGGCTTTTTTTAGCTAGTTTACTTGGGGGAGAAAGGAAGTTAAATGGAAGTGAGAATATTGCCTTTAATCATTAGCCACTTTTTTTGGCTAATGTGGCAATTTTAATGGAGGTAGAAGTCTCTGTAATTAAGAAATAGTAGTAGATGCTCCATAAAGCATAAAAACCCCACAGATGTCAGAGTCTGCCATCCTCGCAGTGTGATGTTGTGTGGATGGTAATGTGGGTGTCGGGATGCAGCCAAATTCTGTAACTATGAAATTGGAAGGGATGTGTTGCTGATCAAGCTGCACTCACTGCAGCTGCTCAGAACTTGCACAGCCTGTGCCTTTTTAATGCAAAGATGAGAAGCGGCTGAGGCAGAGAGAAAAAAAACATGTATTTTTTTAGCCTCCAGTATATAAAACAAAAATATTTCAAAGCCTGTATTCCCAAAAAGCCAGGCTACTTAAGAAAATATTTGGTTACGGCTTCTGTCTGGCTTTTAATGTTTCTTCCCACCCTTCCCTCTTCAGAGGCAGCTCTGTAACAACAGATTCTGCCTCAGCAGCTTGGCTGCTATTTGAAAGGTGAGTGAACTCCCTAATTAGGGGAACACAATTTCTACTTGCTGCACTTCAGCATGTCTAGGGAAAGCAAAAAGTAAACAGAGTACAGGTGCCTGGTCACCCATGTGATCTATGATGTGAAGCGTTATAATGAGAAGAGAGCTGGGTTGCAAGGGAGATGTTCTGGACCTTTTAATTATATCTCATGCATCAAGTTGTAGTTCTGTTGTCAGGGAAACTGCCTTGCCTCTCCCTGTTCTGAATCATTGCCACTGTGAAGTCCTGTGCATTGCAAGGAGAAAACTCAGAGAAGGATCTAAACAATACATTATTAAATAGCTTTAATATTAATAACATTGATCTGTCTGATTTGGCATTTACCTTCCACCAGGTGAGGTAACCTAATGGTTTTCTATGATGAAAAAGCCGAAGCACTGCCTTTTTAAACAACAGCATTGTTTTACCCAGTGTTGTAGTTTTCAGAGTCTGTCATTTCTGAGAGCTCTGAAGTTTGGATAATCTACTTATAATTAGGAATTTGCTACCAAGAAATCATTTGGAGTAGCTAGAGAATGCAATTATGGCGTGCAGCTGTTCAAAGCTAGAAAGTTAGGGGTTTTCTGTGACCTTGTAGAAATCATTTTGTTAACAAACAGTCCTGAAAGTGTTGGATGCCTCAAATTTTCAGTTTCCACTTTGGACGTCTATTGCCAATGTTACATAATAATAATAAGCAAGGTGTGTTCTGAAGCTAGATTAACAGACCATAAATGCAAGCTTTAGTCAGAAGTTTCTAAGCAATGCTACTTTGGTATTTTAGTCAGAATTAAGAATCTTAAAACTCAGAAGCTGACAACTTGCCTGTGTTAGCATTAAGTGTGGAGACACCTCCATGTCAGCTTTCAGAAATCAAGGTTCTAATGCCTTTCTTTATCTGAGGTTTGAACATTCGTAATCCTCATTCAGGTTCACGACACTTGTGAATGGTTTAACATGTCTGTTAAGCTTCGAAGAGGAATGTAACAGCCGCCGAACCCAACTTAGGTTTCCAGAAACATTATATGTATCATTAAATTTATCTTCCATTGTTGACATTTATTGTTGACATCTCCCTTGTTCCTCCTTATAGAATAATATGGAAAGACAGCCACATCTGACTCCCTCAAATATATTATGTTAATAATGGGCTAAAATTGAACAGCCTTCCTAGATAACAGAGGAAAAGATAAAGCTTTAACTTAATCTACAAAATACAGAAACAGGACTACCAAAACAGGACAAAATGGCCTGCAACAGGCTTTGAAATGGAAATAATGACAAAACCCATAAATATAAACTTACTGAAGTAAACTGTCATTAAGCCTGGGCATATTTCTAGGCTTAATATAACTCTAACACTTGCTTGAATTTCTTTATTCTCTCACACTGTCAGGGCATTTACTTTGTTGCTCATGTGTCCTGGGCGGCCTTGGGACTTTTACTGTACCTGCGACGTAGTTATTTGTAAGAAGTCAGAAATAAATTGCTGTCTATTTCTTGGCTTCATTCTAGCTGGTAAGTGAGAGAGAGGAAAAGAAATACCTGGCTTCCACAGGACTTCAAAAATAGGTTGAACAATGGAATGACTGAAAGCATTTCAGATCTGAGGTCTGCCATGAGTGCCACATAATGTGATTGTTTTGAAATATCGTGGTTCAGCAGATTATAAAGTGTTAATACCCTCTGAGGAAAAAAAAAATGGGTGGTTTTTAGTTGAGGCAGATTTTTAGACAAGGCGAGGACTGAAAACTTAACAAAGATGATTCCCTGAAAATTCTTGTTGTTATTCCTAAATTTCTTCCTAATTCATTGAAATAAGCACTTTCCACCCTGCAACAGATATTGGGTAGGAAATACAGTACCCTTCTCAGTACTCTTCTCAGTAGCATGAAGGAACTAGAAATAAGATCTTAAAGGGATAAAATAGAGATAAGATTGAAAGAAATTGTGAAGAACTTTTGTGAATCACTCGTGACTCTGTTACCAATTTACTATATGATTTGGAATAAATTATTTAATCTTACTGCAGTTCAGCCCACCATTGGCAGATTTGGATGAATGGCACTTCTCCACTTTAAGTGGGCAGTAGTATTCCTACATTTTCCATTTCTAACAAGTCATACGAGGATAACTGTATTAAAAATTGTAAATTATACAGCAGGGAGAGCTGTTACCTCCATTTACATAGCAGAAATACAGAGAAGTTCTCTAAACAGGCATTTGAAAATAGCTTAAATAATACACCTTTACTTATCCTTTCTCTGTGGGGTGTAAGGGACAGATTGGCTGGACTGTTTATTTTGTTCCTACATAGAAGTTTTCTGTAAAGTCCTGTAAAACAGCTGCATAAGAAGAGCAAAAAATGCAGTCAAAACGATTACAAAAACCCACCCAAGGCATACCTGTTGGATTGCCAGATCAATGACATCAATTTTCTGCTTTCCAGAACATCTTACTTAGTTCCTGAAAGAGTAAAGCTTAAGTAAAGTGAAGAAGCAATAAAAGTCAAACCATTATAGGCTGCTTACAGAGATCAGTTTCAAACTCAAGTCAAGTTGCCAGCAGAACTTCCTTTGGTCCTGGCTTACTGAAATGAGTCGAACGCTTCTCTCTTACCAGCACCTTTCATACTAAACGTATATGATAGTTCAGTATAAATATATCCTTTCCTGATGGTGTGGATGAGTGAGGTCTCAAAGTGGAATAAAGGGATGCCTGTGAGATCTTTGCCAAGCTATGCCTCTGAGGTCTTTGTCAAGAGCTGTATTTTCTCTCTTCTCTCATTAAGTATAGAACCCACAGTTCAAAACTTTTTTACAAGTCTTACTTCCAGTCCATCCTCAGATACAGCTTATCCTATTCCCATTAATACCTTTGAATTTGGTTTAAAGAAAACAAGTTCTGGACCACAGTCTTACTCAATACACTTTCCAGAAAAGGAGCTACATACAGCTGCACATTTTGCTGGCCCTCAGCCTCCTGCAGGTTACATCCTTCCTCTCTGCGCTAACAGCCTGGCTCCCTTCCAGTAGAAGTTGTTTCAGAGGCCATGCAAAGGATGAATAGTCCTGCAGCTACTAGCCCATTGTTTGAATGTGCTGGAGCAGTCTCCACTCATCCACTATAATCCCAAGTGCAGGAGACTGAAGCTGGGGAATGCAGTATAGGTTTTAGCCTATCTTCTGCTTCCCAAGTCTCCTCCCCTTTCTAGAAGATCTCAGAGCAGCTTCCATTCAGCTGCTGCCTTGTTCTTGTGCATATTCGCTTTCACTGAGCCTTAAGGCTGCTATTGCCCCTACAGAGGACCTCTCTCCTGAAAGACCTCTGACTGAAAAGCAGGCATAAAGTTCTTTACTCCAGCCCTGCAGTGAGCTGGAATTGTCTCTGAATGGAGTGTCCTGCATGTCTTTCTGGCTGCCCACTGATATAATGTAATTTTTAAGGCAAATATGAAAATGTGGAACATATAGTGTAAAATAGAAAAATGGCCCATAGAGAAGCCTGTGGCCACCAGCTTTTGTGGTGAACATGACCCACTTTATATGTTAATTTATTGTTTTCAACCCTTATAACTCATCACAGAAGATTGAGTATTCTCATGGTTCTCCTTTAAGTAGTGAAAAGAAAGTTAATTCATTGCTCTAGCTAAGCCAGTTGAATACTCAAGAGAAGTAAATGGAAGTATTTTTCTCTGTCATGGGAGTATGACTCATGCACTTTTTACCTGTACCCACTATCTTACCAATAGTTTTTGTTAAAAAATCCTCCAGGGAAAAAAGATGAATGTACAAATACAAAGTTTTTAGTAAAGTGTTCCTTATCATTGTAATAAACAATATATTTGTTTAAAGCTTGAGTGCAGGGAAAAGAAAACCCCATAGTTTTGTTTGTCAGTATCTTCTGCACCTCACAGTGCAAAATATATCCAAGGTAGTGTCCTAATTTGATGGGGTTTTTTTCATTCAGTATTTCTAGCCTTTTCAAGAAACAACAGTGAGGTTTTGCCTCTGTGGAAAGGTATGGAAAGGGACCTGAGATTGTTCATCAGTTTCTGGCTTTTCAGAAATCGTATTATCTGTTTCTCAGTTTCTTCACTGAAAAAGAGAAAAAAGAAAAATAAAATAAAGGAGGATCATGATACTACTTTGATAGCTACTAATGAAAGTTATAATATTATGGCTAAGTATTATTATTTTTTGCTATAATTCTCTCAGGAGTATTGTTTCCTTGTTGCTTAAGAACTGTCAGTGAGCAGAAGGGTTTTACTTAATGTGTTTGTTCAGAATTATTTGCCATGTAGAATACATGAAGAATCAGAGACGCAAGGAAAAGATACTAACATTTGTTGGTGTGTTTGCTTCTCAGACTGTTTCAGTTTCCTGCAGGCATGGTAACATGATGTGTTAGTGAACGGCATTTGGCTGAGTTTGTGGATTTGGTCCTGCAGCAATGAGGAGTGGTGTATTTAAAATATTAGGACTTCCTTTGAAGAATTTGCTTTAGTATACAAATGCTTTATAAAATCTTATGTGATTTGGGAATACAAATGTTGCTGATTTTTTCCAGTGGGCAAAAAAATAAATGCAAACAACAGGGAAATCACGCAGTCATTTGTGTGGCTGTTGCTGCATCTCTTGTCAGTATTACCCAGGTAGTCTATAAAGTATTTGAGCAGTCTGTTCTTTTGGGTAGTGTCTTGTGCATTGTCACTCTGAGCTGGTCCTGCAGATGATACTACTGAAAAAGAAGTAATAGGTTATTGTGCCAGCAGTATTCAGTGAGAAAATAAATGTTTCTATTCTCAGCTCTGAAATGACATTTGTAAGAGTTTCTGTCTTCAGCTGTCTTTCAGGCACAGAAGCCGACCACACATGGCATCTAGTTACATTCACAGGCCTGATCTAACTTGAAATGCTTTCATACAGGTGTGTTCTGAAACAGATGAGTTTGTCTGGATGGAGTTTACTGGGAGATTATATTTTTCGTGTGAACTGCACTGGTATCGATGAGAACTTAGATCTTCTCTGCAGTATATGATAGATCATGTTATCAGCCCAACAGGTAAACCTAGTTCAGCCCAAGGCTGTGCTACTTTCACATCAGTGCAAGTGCTGGGTGCTTGGGTGCTGGCAGGTTAAGTCCTCAATTACTTGGGGTATCTGCCCTACACCGTGTAGTGCACTGTGCGTGTGAATCATTTTGTCAGGATGTTTGGTGCACCTTTGCTTTATGGAAACCTACCTTTGTGTGTGATGAGAGCACTTTTATGAAGGAAGAAATGTAGAACTGCTTGCAGATATTGGAGGATTTCCCTATGAAACTACTAAAAAATACCTCATGTAAAAGCTAATGGCGTTGTTGAATTTGCAGAGGCTTTCCATTTTATTGAAAAGTGTTCTCCAACTCTCTCAGCATTATCCCATACAAGCAAAAATATTTTCAGCATTGCTGGAGGAGCAAATTACCATGAATTGAAATGGACTGTAGTTTATAGCACATAGGTACTTGACAGTAATCCGTGTGTGTGCTTTTATCCCTTGGTAAATGAAAGGTTGTTCAATGAAATTAAGGTAGGCAAACCCTCCTACACCACAGAAAAAGAGCACACACAGAGACTACTTTAAGCAGAGTAGCTGACATGCTGTAAAATAACAGCCTAGTTTGCTTCCTGGTAGCTCATGTAGCTATTTCATGTAACCATTCTCCTATTTGCTCTGCACCATAATAATTTTCAGTATAGGCTGCAAGTCTTACTTACCAAGATTTATGGCCACTGATCTGGCTACACTTACATATTAAAGAGTGTTGTATGTGTGGAGGATGTAGGAAGGATAAATCAGGCTACAACAGGGGTGATACAACACTGACATTAATCTGAAGAGAATATTACTGAGCACAGAGGGCTGTATGACCAGTACAAAACCTAGAAGAAACAAGTAAGTTTGTAAGACTTAAATTTCCACTGTGGAAATATATGTTGTCTGTATTATATGGAGGGTTATGAGAGAACACTGAATGCTGAACACAGTAGTGCAGGTGGAGTCTCATGAGAGCGGAGTAGAGGGGGAGAATCACCTCTCTTGACTTGCTGTTCATGCTCCTTTTGATGCTGCCCAGCATGCAGTTGGCTTTGTGGGCTGTGAATGCGCATTGCTGGATTGTGTTGAGCTTCTTATGAGCCAACACCCCAAAGGCCTTCTCCTTAATGCTGCTCTCAGTGTATCTCTGCTCGACCTGTATTTGTGCTTGGGGTTTTCCCGGCCCAGGTGCAGGACCTTGCTTTTTGCTTTGTTGAACTTCATGTGGTTGGCACTGGCCACCTCTCAAGTGTTTCAGAGTACCTCTGGATAGGATCCCTTCCCTCCAGTGTGTTGACCACACCACACAGCTTGGTGTCATTGGCAGACTTCCTGAGGGTGCATCAATCCCACTGTCTGTGTTGCCAACAAAGATGTTAAGCAGCACTTGTCCCGATACGGACCCCTGAGGGATACCACTCATCACTGGTCTCCACTTGGACACCGAGCTGTTGACTGCAACTCTGAGCGTGACCATCCAGCCAATTCCCTGTCCACCTTATCATTCTGAAATGAATTGTTCGTATTTTGTCCTCTGAACCAGTGCTCCAAAGGCAGCTGTGAGTTTGCAAGGTACTTTAAATGGAAAATACGTTGCCTGCTTCCTTGCAGCCTGTGATTTCTGTCTTCCTTTCTACACCCTCTCTGCATATGTGTTATTTGCAGTGCAGGCACACTAAATTTCTCTTGGTGCTTTCCCACATATCTGCTATTATTTGTTATTCTTACTTTTACTGACTGTCTCAGCACCTACTGAATTCTAGCAGTCTTTCTTCTGAACCTGAGACGTTCAGCTAATCTCTGCACAAAAGAGAAGGTGGAGCCCGTGGTTGAATGCAGCCATCCGCCTGCATGATTCCTACAAGCTCTGGGGCTTATTTTCTGTTAAGCCAACCTGAGGCTTCCTAAACCTTTTTCACTAAAAGATGTGCTGGCTTGTAGAAATGGAAGAGAAGTGATTTTGCAGAAGGTCCCTGTGCAGTGCTGTCTGTATATTTTCAGGTCTTTATTCCAGAGAATTTCCAGTGCAGAACAGGAAGGGTTTCTGTGGTAGAAGAAACAAGGCTATGAAAGCAGTATCAGTTGCAAGACTGCACAAATTACATATTTGTGTCCTTGCAGCAGCAGAAATAATTTGTTGTTGCCCCCATGTTGAATGGCAGCAGATGTTGGGGCTTTACAGTACAACAGCTTCTTAGCTGAAAAGACATTAGTTGCATAGACTTTGAAATAACTTCTGTTGATCTGTTTCTGTTCATAAGGTATAAAAACGCCATGCTTACCTTTGACAGAGAGGATAAAAACAAGCAATCTGGTATTCGGGCCATTTTTTCCAGAAGAAAATCCAGCTCAGATTTTATTGTATAAGAAAATAGGTTTTGTATAAAAAGGTTTCATTTTCTGTTATTTTCCAGTCCTGGCTGCTCCCACACTGTTCTCACTTCACAGTCACAGCCAGTAATGCCCAATGCTGGCAGCCAAAATAAAACACAAATCGGTAAATATTTTATTTATTGAAAAAAATGTTGTTTCAGAATTCTCAGAATTGATAACCAGGTCAGGCAAAATGTACTGAAAAGTTCAAATTCCAGGTGGAATGAAAATGCAGCATTGTAGAGTGCATACAGTGCTGTAACAATCTAGGAAATGCTGAATTTGACTGGGATCTTCCACAAACAGTGTTATCAGCATTTCTGAAATCTTACCTCAGGTTCATACAAATTAATGGATGGAGAAACTACTATGTGTGGGAATGCTCTCACCTCTCATTTTTCACTCTCTGTTAATGTTAGAACTCTCGAGGGTTGTACTCCTCCTTTCTTAATGATATTTTTCCTTTCTGCAGAAACTATGTAGGCATGTAGTAAACCATTATAACCTTGTGATAGCCTTGTAAAGGGGAATTTGAATGAATGTCTTGTGTATATTCCTGGACTATGTCTTCAGTGCTTGAGAAACTAGTGTTTTTTTGTTTTGTTCCAAGAGACTCTAAAATGTTTTCATTGGAGTAAGAGAATAGTTAATGGGAAACTGATAGTAGTGAAGAAAGGGAAGAAAACAGCATTTTTCCAGTATGTCAAAGGCAATGTTACTATTCCCGGATACATTCTAGTCATAAAAGTCAACCCTCAGTTACCTTACTGTTTTAAAAAGTCAAAAAACATAAGCTTGCAGACAAGTGCAATAAAGATTTGGAATGAGGACTACACCTTCTAATAAAATGCAACTTGCAAAGCTGAAATTGATGGTCTAGTCTATGGAAATACATGATTTATGAAGGAAAAGAGGTGAAATTGATTTAAAAAATTACCTATTTTTAGGCAGAAGTTTATGAATGCTCAAAGGAAACGGGATTAATCAGAATAGAATAGTCTTCATAACAGTCTCTTTTCTCCATTTTGGAGAAGACATTCATATAATGTTTCATCCTTATCTACACTTATTCCAAATGTATTTTTCTAATATTATCACTTCCAAATGGTTTTCACAGAGGTCCTCTGGGTTGCCCATAAAACAAAATGGTAGTTTTTCTGTTATACAAATTTTTGTGTTATATTATTTGCCATCATTCTTTGCTAATATTTGAATGAAGGTCTGTGTCACAGGAACCCACTAATTTCACAGAAAAAGATGTCCAGGCCAAGGGTAGCACACAGCTGTCCATACAGCATATATCTGCTTACTTACTTAAGGGATTCTACTCTATTACTGCCATTAGTGCAAGTAAACATATTATGTTCTATCTATATGGGAAGAGTTTTGCTCGGCATGACTGTTGTGAGCTTCTCCCTCAATCCTATGTAGTCTAGATGAACTTCTGCATTTTTCTTGTGCCTCAAACAGAAGCTCTGATGGCAGAAAACACATTTCAAAAAGAGAATTTTAAGCCGTTTAAACAATCTGGAGTATAAAGCTTTTACAGTTCCAGTTAGATTAAAATGCAGGGAAATAGAGCATGCGTGTCAGAGTGCATTTCTTCACTTCCGTGCCAAAGCCTAACATAATTGCCCAGGGAATTACATAGAGGCTTTCAAAACTGGTGGTGGCTCTTACCCAACAGCATACTGAAATTGCATCTACTTGAGGCAGATGAAGCAGCTGGACCTGACTGGGGTTGGGAGGTGGGGCAGGGAAGGAGATAAGCAGGCAATTTTTGTGTCTTCTGTATCAGCTGTGACAAATGAATGAGGCTTCATCCTACAGGCCATTTTCACTTTATCTTTTCTGCTGTGCTACATATTTCCTTCCTAATATTATCATCATTTTTCATACGTTTAAGATTCATCTCACAGGCACAAAGCTTTTGGATCATGGACCTTACATCCATAATTGATTCCTCAATGGGCCATCTGTGACTTTGTCTTGATAAGATAGCTAAAAATGCAGAATTTGGTTCCTTGACTTCATTTTTATTCATTCCACTTTCTAAAAGGGTTTCTGACAGCTTCTGTTCGTAGATCTCTGTGCTGCATATATTCATTGTACAACTAACTACATGAGGTGATTTTGCTAGGTAATTAATGGGAGCTAGAACTTTCTTCTACCTTTATTTTGCACATCAGACTAAAAACTAATGTCACTGGTTTTCTACACTTGGTTGTGCCCTGTTACCACTCCATGAAAAAACAACATGCCCACTTTTGGGGGAACTTGCAGACATGATTTTGTATCATATAAATACCTAGAAGACATGGTGGAGACTGGAATACCATGTTGCAGGTGCTGCATGCACGCATACGAAAAACTAATTGTTGCTGTACAGTCAGCCTTTGAACTTTCAGACTTTATCACCAGCTAAGGACAAGCAATAGGTAATGAAGGCTTCCAGAACCATGAATTTTCTTTCTGGGAAAAATGTGTTGCTTGAAAGCTTTCAAGGCCTTGCTTTTCTCCCTGGGAAGACAACTCTGGTGCCCAAGGGGTAAACCTGAAGGGATGTGGCCATGGCAGACCAGGTCAGACTGCAGGTGCTGTTGCCTCTCAGCTTGCAGCTATTCCACATGCTGTCACTGTTTCTCCCAGCAGCCGCTGCCATAGCCATCCTTAGCGTGAGAGCATAATGGTGTGTGACCTTCCTTAGACTATCGTTTTAACAGTGTGGATCATTAGTGTGTCTTTAACTTCTCTTATTTTGTATTAATTAAGAAGTTCCGCATTTCAGTTTGTTGTCATTAATACCTAGAAAATATTGCATGGATTTACTGAATAATGTATCAAGTGCAATTTCATACACGAGGAAGGTTATTTCTTTCCTCCATAGAAAGAGGATCTTACTTGACTGTTTTTTCTTTCCTGTTGCCATTATATGTTCCATACTTTGCGCTCTTATCAGAGAGAATTAAATGATCTATTGCAAATACCATTTGCTGAATGCCCTTCTGGTTTTTGGTTTGGGATGGATTTTTTTGTGGACTGCAGGAAGTAAAATTTGATAGCAGGTAATACAGACTTTCAAGATTGAAAACTATGTTAATCTCAGTTCATAATGGGATCACTTCACCTACCCAAAGTCTGAAAGGTATAGAAAACAGGGAGAAATGTCCAGCAGGACTGTGTAACTGCTAACATCTACAGGCTCTCACTTCCTCTCTAACTTTATCCTATCTGCCTTTTCATGTATCATTAGGAGAAAATCTGTGACAGGGGTTAAAAAAATATGTCTTGCAGAAGTTCTAGTGTACAGACATCTCAAGAACAGAGGTAGTATGGTTTAAACATCAATTTTTGCTCAGGGTTGTGCTTCAGGGTACAATCATAGAATGGTTAGGGTTGGGAAGGACCTTAAGGTAATCCAATTCCAATCCCCCTGCCAGGAATGGAGCATTTACCACTTCTCTAGGCAACCTGTTCTAGTGCCTCACCACCCTAACAGTAAAGAACTTCTTCCTTATATCTAATCTAAACTTCTCCTGTTTCAGTTTAAACTCATCGCCCCTTGTCCTGTCACTACAGTCCCTAAAGAATAGTCCCTCCCCAGCATCCTTGTAGGCCCCCTTCAGATACTGGAAGGCTGCTCTGAGGTCTCCACGCAGCCTTCTCTTCTCCAGGCTGAACAGCCCCAACTTTCTCAGCCTGTCTTCATACAGAAGGTGCTCCAGTCCCCTGATCATCCTTGTTGTTCTCCTGTGGACTTGCTCCAACAGTTCCATGTCCTTTTTATGTTGGGGACACCAGAACTGTTACAATCAAACCCTTTAAGTGCACTAGAAATATTTTCAGATACTCTCTCGAAAAAAGAGGGTAAGAAACCTTAGTTCCACATTTCATGATCTTTCAGCTGTTTGCCATTGTCAGCAATGCTGGTAGATTTTATAAGTATTAGGTGCTTGTAGAGAACAGGAAAAAACCCCGAACAGTGTGATGAATTTTCCATCCAGATGCTCAGCCCATTCAAAAGATGATGCTAACAGGCCTTAGGGGATAAATAAAGTTTTTTCATAAAATGAAATTTGGAATTAGGGCATTTAAATTAGCTCCATAGTAAGGTCAGGGAACCCTCTTTTATTAATTTCTCTTTCGAAATATACATCTCTTGCTTTTGGAGGCAGTTTCAAAACAAACACGTATTATGCCTTGTTGAGTAAAGCTCAGAATATGTACAGTTTCACCCAGTCATTGTAAACTTAATTCATACTAGCTGAAATAAGGATAGCCCATATCAGAATAAAACCTGCATAAAGGTTTTATTAACCCAATGGTTAACCAAATTCTGACAAAATGTAAATCATTTATGCAGTTGAAGATAGAGCGTAGCAAGTTTCTGATGACTGTAACACTCTGCAGCATGCAAAACCATTGGAAGAACTGAAGCTAAAGAGATGTTTGTATCTTTACTGATACTTAAAGATTGATAATGAGCATCAGCCTCACAGTGACAATGTGAGTATATACAGAAAGGCTCCTTCCATCCTGAAAGAGCATTTGTTATTGGTCCAGGAATGGGGGAAGCTTGTTGGTGCAGCTGCTTTTTGCTCTTGTAAGCAAGAATGTCACAGTACTGTGTTGCATAGCCACCAGATCCACATTCAGCAGCTGCCGTTTAAAACACCTTTCACTACATAGAGGCTAAAGAATACTGATATTGAACAAAGACAACTTGAGAAAACATGCAAAATGAACAAGGGGTGTAAGTGGAAAGGATTTTCCATCTTGTTTAGGCCTTCTATTTAAAAGTCTTTGTAATATACTCTTAAAAGGATAGAGAAAAACATGCTTTCATTGATTCCTGTTCCTTCTGCTGAATGCAGTTTCCATTTTATGACAGTAGAAAGTTATGTTCATAAAATTGACTTTCCACAAAACCAATTCTGCAGTATGTCTAGTTTATGGAGAAGGGAAAGGGTGCACAAAGCTCAAGCTGATTTTGTGAAGTGTAGTCCATTGAATGTACTCCATCTCTTTCTTAAAGGCAAAAAAGTCCACACCAAAATGTGGCTAACCTATACTGCACTAAAACATACACTTCCTTACTCTCACATGCAAGTGGCAGTTTCTCTCTTGCTTCCCACAAAGTGTTTAGTAGTGCAGAAAACCAACAAGATCTCCTTTTATGAGACTTCATTATCATGTTTTTCAGCCATGGTACCAATGCATCACAAAATGGTATCATAATTAACAACTAAACTGATGTCAGCAGCATAAAAACGAATGAAGAACACAGTGATGCAGAATGCATTCATTCTGTGTTTATTACCTTACTAATTTATAAAACCATTAAAATGTTTACAGATGTCTTTGTTAATATGTGAACTCACAAGGTGATTCTGTACTAACAGCAAATACAAATAAATATCATGAAATTAATAACTAGAATGAGGAAAACAGCTTTTAAAAATCTGGGATGATTTATCTTCCCAGTCTTAAAGAAGTAATTAAAGAGAAAACCTGACTATTTTTACTTGTGCATTTTATTTCTGTTAATTGTGGCACAAATTGAATTAAACATAGTGTAAGGAGAAAAGGATAATTATTCAAAGGCAATTAAAGTTTCTGAAGGCTGTATAGTAATTATGATTATTTTCTTTGGAAAATGAGAGTGCCATTTATTTCTAATGTATGCTATGTAATTAAGTCCATATGTGATTATCTTTCTCTTACCATCCACTTCCAATGGGAATTGTTTTTTCAAATGACTAGCAAGAGAGAATGCAGTTGCATGCAGTGGGACACTCCTGTACGTAAAGAATTTCTCAGGTTTAATTCAGCATGACTTCAGTATGTTTTGTAGTTGATTTTTACTTCAGGACTTTTGACGTTGCCTGTGTCGTGTTAGACACATGGCACAGTCACATCTCCTGTGACTTCTGCTTGTCTCAGCCCCTCTGTTCCTCTCTGAATTCTCCATAATTCAGGATATCCCTCAGGTTTTGTAGAGCTATTCTGTTGTGCATCTAATCATGGCTCCATAAAGCTGGGCTCCATCAACTCTTCCTTGTGAAGAGATTGAAAGACTGTTGTGCAAACACTCCAAGCCTTTGTTCTCAGCTGCTTCTGTAGCCAGATAAGCAAAGGGGCAAGAGAAGCTACAGGGAGTGAAGAAAATTGCCTTTCGAAATAAGGTTTGATGTTTCAGCTGATAGAGAACTTGAACACTGCCCTCTGCCCTCTTGATTTTCCCCTTCTCTTCAGGTCTTTCTAGCCTAGTCCTTTCCTAGCTTATAGAAGGAGTTCTGTTGCATGCAAAATGAAGTAGAGGTTGACTTCAGAAAGAGGTCACTATGATGTGCCCTCTGAGGCCTATGGAAATCTGTCTTCAAAATACACACATTGTATCAGCATGCTTTGGCTTGCATTGTACCATTTTATCACTCATTGAAACCTTTTGTATGGTCAGGGCACAGAATGACTCTTAAGGCTGCACTGGCTTTTCTTGTGGCTCTTAACACAGCTGCAGAAGGGATGGTCTGTGATAAAGAGGTTCTCTCCCAGTTGCACATGGCTCAGCCATAAGCAACACGTTGCTCCCATGCAAAGTCCCATCTGGTGAGTGTTGCTACCCAGGAAGCTACATGGATAGTGCTTTCCAAAATGTCAGAAGAGCAACAGGAAACTTAGCATCCAGCTGCATTGCCCTGAAGGAAATCAGTAAGGTAAAAGGAAGATTCTTCTCTGAGTGTGCTATGAGGACATATATATATGTGCAGTGGGCAGCCACAGCTGTTGCAGCTCTTTCTGTTGGTGGGCAGAAGCCATGCGGCCAGGTGTGGGGGTAATGACCTGGAAACAGTGGGTAGAAGCAGATTATGGGCATTTCATGGCTTGTTGAGCTTCCCTTTGCTAAGCGACAAATAGGAAGCCATAAACCACAGGAATAGAGATGGCTGGACAGAAATTAATGTTGCATTCCATGAATTACCGCATTCTCTGTTGTATTTTACATATTTATTGCTCTTAATGTCTACAGCTTTGTGAAGTGGGCCCTTCTACTTAATAGTTCTGAAATGCCACACATGGCCAGATAGCAGTGCTGCTAATAAAGTCCATAGCGTATTGTTTCTGTATGAAATGTATGATAACATAAACATTTAATGGCTAAAAATAAGAAGTTTATTGTCCCGAGTGTTTAAACAATATTGAAATAAAATGCAAGGCTGTGCAGTATTTGTGCACCCTAAACTAATATCCTAAATCAATTATGAAATGGCTATATGCTGCTTTGTTTGCATGTATGTTAAATACTGCTAAATCTCTGCAAAAAAAAGATTGTCCTGTTAATACTACTGATGCCTATATATTTAACCAAATTTCTGGATTTCATTGCAAGGACACGCTCTGAAAATAGAATTTGACACATGTAAAATTAATTTGAAACAAAAATTAGCTTCCTAAAGCAGTTAAATATGAACATAAAGAGTGTTGATTTTATCCTTATTTGTTCAGGATCTGAACGGATTGTCCTCAAGGTGCATATACCTGCATTTAACTGATTGCCTGGTGTATCACATTAAAGTTCAGCATTTTAAAGTTATTTGTTGGTTTGTATGCCAACCTTTTTCAATTTAGGCACATACAATTAAGTAAGTAAGTCAATATTTAAGCTCCTAAACAAAAGCAAACTTGGTTTCATAGTGCTGCAGAGACTTAGTGGCTCCCTTCAGAATTTGATGATCTCAGCAATTCTTTATAATCATGTTCTCCTTGTTTGGTTGCCTGAAGTCAGTTACTTTATATATACTGATTCAGAAATAGGAAATGATGATTTGTCACAGTCAGATTCTCAGTGAAGCTGGATTAATCAAGGACTAAATAGATTACCAGTGTAAAAGGAAATTGCTTTTTTTTCCCAAGCATCTGAGGAGGAAATTTTAGCTAGCTTGCTCGAAGACTCTTCTTTAATCAGCTTGAATGTTATCATCAAAACATAAGAAAAAAATAATGATTCTCTTTATTCTGATCTTTAGATTCAGGTCAGTCTTGTCTCAGCCAGTGTTTCATGGGAGAAAATATCTATGTTTGAATGGTATGCATTGTAGAACTAACTGCATTTTAATAATGAGCATAAATGGAATCTGAGAAATAATCTATGATTCATAAGTGAAGGCTGAGGAAGAATCATAAAGAATATATATCTTGCCTTACAATTAACAATGGTGCCAATTTTTGTCATTTCATCCCCAGTTAATTCATTCTATGATTAAATCCATATCATGCACAAAAGGCATCAAAAGATGCATATCCTTGTGAACTTGTGCCAGTGGGACAAATAATGGATTTTGCCATGTCATTTTGCATTTTTTGTGTCAGTTATTGATAGCATATATCAATTGTGCTGCCTACCAGGGAGAGCTAGTGGGGTTCCTCTGGAAAAGAGACAACCTCCTGAGATCTTCATTACTTCTGACTGCATGCTTGCTTTTCGGGTTGGAGCACCACAGCTTTGCATCATGATGCCAATAAGAAATAAGGCAAGGTGGGAAAATATTCCTGATTCTGCAAGCTGCACAGCATTCTTCATGTGCAGTGGGCCAGCCATACATAACACATGGATGGCAGGTCACAGAGAGAAAAGAGTTCCTCAGAAACTTGAGGAGCATCCTCAGGGATCTTTCAGCTCTAATGTGGAGCTGGGCCAGGCCAAGAAAGCAGCAAATGTAGCTGTAAGAGTTATGATGGCACCCAACCTATTCATCAGCTACAGATTGGCCTCCTGAGTGCAGGGGAATAGGAAGGCAGCTCTTTCTATTTATTCAAAGGTACCGCTTCTTGAAATTCACAAAGGCTGCATGAAGTGAATAGGAGTGCTTCTTTATTACTGCATCAGAAAAACCATGAAATAATCCTGGTGATGAATCAAAAAACAGAATCATAAGGAACAGTCAGGGCTGGAAAGGACCGTAAGATCATCTAGTTCTAACCCCCTGCCATGGGCAGGGACACCTCGCACTGGAACATGCTGCATATTTTATAATGTCCTTTCCAAAGTGCGAAGTGTATTTGAAGTTGTGCAGGTGTAGTAATGTTTAGGTCACATACGTAGTGTAGCATATGTTTTCCAGGGAAAATTGTGTAAAATTGTGACATCAGTGATCATGAAAGTTTGCTAGTGTTTTTATCATCCAGTACATGAAACCCTACTCTAATTGCTTAAAGGGAATAATACCCTTTTGTTTATTGCAATAGTTTCTAAGCCAGTGAGTAAGAACCTTACATAGTAGTCTCTAAGGATACAGGTTCATTACTAGCAATGATCTTGCGAGGACGAATGAAGTGTTTGCTCTTAAAACTAAGCAGGATAGCCTTTGTCTAGCTTGAAAGCCACTCCTGCACACAGTGAAATCCATTTCTTTTTTGATAATCTTTAGATGAATGTAGACAACAGGCTACTACCTTCAGCCTACTCTATTCAGCAAAAGGCTTGGTATATGTTATGTGATTCAATCTTGCTGTGATGAAAGGAAGACCAGTCTTGCAAAACTTTGGTCAGATTGTGCTGAAAAATAGTATCTTTCTGTTCACTGATTATTTGCAGTCCCTGATTCCATATGAAATTCATGTTCTTTCCAACAGTCAGCACTTCATGCTTGAAGTTACATTTGAAAACAATCTGCTTTTTTGTGTTTAATAAATTACAGCAAATTGTCTGAATTGTGTATATTGTTAGCTCCCCATTTTAGGAGTGATGATAGGAATAAAAGGTCACTGGCTTTGACTGTGTCCTTTTGTCTTACATTGTCAGAAATAAGCGTAAAATAGACTGAATTTGGTACGTGGAGGCAAGTCTGTTCCCATTTGCTTCTCCCACTGCCTCAGAACAAAGCAGAGGGAAAGAAAGAGAGTTACAGACCTGCATGAGAAAGGGGAGTGGTTTTCCTTCAGGATTGGTATAGCATAATATTTGCTTTAGGCAGATGAAGTACTTGAAATTGTCTCTGAGCTGGACTTTACAAATGTACTCAGGTGCTTTTGTAGCTGATAGGAAGGCAGTTATCTTCTTTAACATTTGCTGAATTTGGGGTTATGAGTATGATCCCTCACTTCTGATATCATTGCTAACAGGCAAAAATGTAGAAACATTGTTTTGGAAGGAAAGAGTGGCCAGGAGTCATTAAATATCTCTGCAGTTTGTTTAATCTATTCAGCTCCTTTACCTAAACTGAGTGCAAGTGCTCCAGCAGTGGAACTGGGTGTCTGAACTGCACAGTCGGTTCTCTCCTGATGGGTTCCTGTGGAGATGCAGCCACCTTCTGAATTTAGATAAAGGTGCAAGAATGTGAAAAGATGAAGGCATCATTAAAAGGCTGAAAAGCTGTAAAATGTTCCATTGTTTAAGCAAGGACTTTTCTTAGTACCTCGTAAGTATTGAGTATAATGTTTCACATTATAATTCAGTTCAGAACCATTATCTTTCATCTGATCACATATTTATAGATGTTGGAGATCTTTTTACCTTGCAGGTGATGTTCCTAATCACTGCAGGTGATTTTCCTAATCACAAAATAAGTTTTCAGCATCTACAGTAGCTCCAATAGGCTCCCCTCTCCCATCTTTTACTCTTTGAATTTGTCCTCAAAAAGAAATTTTTTCTTCCCTTTTCTTCTTGCAGAAACATTTGAGTAATTTATCCCTGCATGTAGTCTAACAGAACATTTACAAAATGTTATTACCTGCAATGATACACTAATAAGCACATTTACTTTACACATTTTAAACAGTAATACATTATGTGATTATATTTTCTAAAAGATACGTTTGTGTATGCGTAATGTATCAGCACAAATTATACAGTATTATTGTTCTCCAAGCAGACAGCAGTCCATCAAGCGTGATGTTTGCCTACACTTACTGTTATCCATGGCAAAGAGAAAGCTGGGGCTGGCATTTTTAAGATACCATGGTTGTCATGTTCTGGTGCTGGCAGCACAGAGAAGCTACCATAGATTGTTTTCCACTCCTTTATTGGCTAAAGCCAGGAGAAGGGTAATTGATTCCTAATCTCTTATATCATAGGTGGTTTCCTAACTATCCTTTTCTGAAACCATTCCGAAGCGGAGATGGTCTTACTACCATGATGAAAAATGGTGTTTGTTGTTTTCAAATTCCTCAAAATCCAACTTCATTCAATAAAGAAAACAGTGGGGTTTTTCCCCTCTAAACCTCTTCTCTCTGCATGTACTGCGTATCTCTTGCCTTGGAGCTTGTGTGAATTGGCTGAAAAGAAAGCTGAAAATTCCTGTTAGCTCTGTTTTCTTTCTCACTGCCAATCTTGCAGCTAAGTATATTCTGCCTGCTGCCTGCCTACACAATGGAGACTTACTGTGTTCAGGAAGGACAATGACGTACAGGGTCTTTTCTCCCCCTTGTACATGTTACTGCTCTAACCTTTCTATCAGGGCTTGGTTAAGGTTTAAAGAGTTTAATACTGAAAACACTGATTCCAGTTACCAGTGGGAAACCAGGAAAAGATATATCAAACTTTTCTAGTGCTTGGGATTTCTTTTTCTGTGCTTGGAACCAGGAGTCAAATAACTTACAAGCCATATTTCTGTAAAGGGAAGAAAGTTGTGAAAGGCAAATAAACAGTAGGAATTAATATTTCTGAAGATTAATTTAAACAATTATATGGTGTTTCCTTTGGTGACCAGCTGGTTTTGTTGGATTTCTGCAGTAACTTACAGTTCAAAGATTTTTAAGACTTGCTGAGTGCCAAGGTCTGGCTCGTTTCTGATAACCCCACTTCATTGACTGCTCCCATTGCCTGCTTCTATGCTGGCCACACTTTCCAGGGGCCCTCGCTCTGCTGGATATTTTTCCATGTCAGCCTCTCTCTGTTCATCCCTTGTTCTGTTAGTCATCTTCATTAGCCCCATGTCATGCTGCTCCTGGTGCCTTGGCCATACCAGTTAGTTGAGAGAGATTTACTGACAGCTATCTCATCTTGTCTCTTAGAAGCATGCATACAAGGGAGAGGTGTGTATAGTGATTTTTTCTCATAGAAGACTTTTAAGCTTCTCATTCTGTCGGGCACACACATGAGATGTATACTCAAAGCTTTATGTCTTGCACCCCCCCATAGCCTTTAGAATGGTGTCTCTCACCTGTTTAAGGCGAAAGTGTCCACTTGCTTCAGGTATAATTGATTGTTTTGTCTTTGTACACCAGTTCAAGTACATGCTTCTCTTTGTTCTGCATGTAATAAGAGATGACATTTGGGAGATCACCTATTTGCAAGGTGAAGACTACACAGTTGATGTTATTAAAGTATCTTTATACTTGAAAGACATGTTACAAATCCATCATACCTTCCCAGATTAAATGCTACAGCAACGTGGTGTAGTGGAAGGTGTCCCTCTGCCTGTGGCAGTAGGGTTGGAACTTAGATGATCTTTAAGGTCTGTTCCAGTGCAAACCATTCTATGATTCCATGATTCTGCAACACGGTATGGTTAATTATGATCAGTCTTAAAAAATTATTCCTGAATTCTTGCATATTGTACATTGGACATAAAATTTCTTTTCATTGCAGAACATGTACCATTCTGTGACTTTAATGAGTTTTCTTTACTGGGGTGTCCATGTCCAGCCCAGTGAAATGGAGAGTCTGTGGCATGTCAAAGCTCCTAAGGCAAAGACACAGATTTAGCATGTAGAATCCAACTATTTTTTCTGTGGACAGGAGGAAGCCAGTTGTAAAACAAAATTAATTTCACTACTTTCCAGTGTTAGTATTTTTATTAAGTGTCATTTGACCTTTACAATCTGTACGTCTGAGATTTGCTTTAGTTTGACCGCAACCATATATTGAAGATATTTCTTTGTAAGGTATTGATAGATACATAAAATCAAAGGCCAGATTTTTCTGCTGGGAATGTCATCTGTAGTAGATCTCCTGCTAAAGTATTTATTTGGCATTTCATAGATTTTAAGGGCAGGCAGGAGCATTCTGATTATTAACTCTAACTTCCTGCATTAGCTACACCAAGTACCTTATCCAATTAATTTATGCTGCAAAACCACAACTTGCATTTAAAGCTACAGGTACAGGTTTCTAAATGAGACTTACTTTGACTTAGACATTTTAAGTAACAGAAAATCCCCTGAGTAAATAGGTCTGGTTAATTGTTCCAGTGTGTGTTACTGCACTTGGCATTGAAATGTGCAGGGTGTTATGAGTCTTGTTTGTTCATTTTGCTTTTTCTTTCCTAGTTTAAGAACCTGAATCCATTGGCACGTTACAACATAGTTTTACTGCTTTCAAAGTTCAGCACTAGTTGCCATGCAGTTAAAAAAGTTCGTGGTAGTTGTTTTGGAGGTTATTATCTTGCAGTCAGGCACAAACTGAAGTAAAATTAGTTTTCCCCAGGCAAGCAAGCAGGCATGCAAGCATGTACACATCTATAGGATAGCTTTCTTTTTCTTCTTCTCTTTATTTTTCCCATGGATGTTTCCACTTCCTCACTCTTTTTAATCCAGTTCTTGTTTTTTTCACACCTTCCTGGACTTGGAGGTATTTAAAAGCTTTCTCTGTCAGTTTAGTGGAAATGGGAAGAGTGACTGTAGGAAATACTAGTGCAGAATACTTGTTTTATTCACACTTGGCAAGTACATAGACTAGTTTTGCATTGGAAAAATAGGAAAATTTACCATGCAAGTTCATTTCACACGTCTGATGCAGCTGCAGATCGGGTGAGTGTTACAAGGGGGAGTTTTCTGTTATGGTGTGTTGTTTCTCCTACCTCTAAGCAGGTATTGGTTCATCCATGTTAGACATTTTACATATCTGCCTACAGCAGAAAGAAGCAGGGAAATCTTACTACAAAAGCTGAAGTACTAGTATAGTAGGGTATTTTTTAAACTAATAATTGTCATGGTTTGTATGCATCCAGCAACTAGGCACCACATAGCCACTCACTCTCTTCCCATACTTCCCAGGGAGATAGGGAAAAGAACTGGGTAAAATCCATGAGTTGAGATTAAGAATAGCTTAATAATTGAAATATAATAATAAAAATAATAATGGAAAAAGAAAGAAATAATCTCCACCCTCCAAAAAAACCCAAGTGATGCACAGTACAATTGCTCACCCCCCACTGACCAATACTCAGCCTGACCTGAGCAGCGATTGGTCCCTTGCAGTTAATTCCCCCCAGTTTATATTTCTATACTGGGCCATGGTATGAAATACCCCTTTGCCTAGTTTGGGTCAGGTGTCCTGCCTCTGCTGCCTCCCTGCTTCTTATGCCCCTCCTCTCTTGCAGAGCATGAGACTGAAAAGTCCTTGATCAGGGTAAGTGCTACTGAGCAACAACTAAACCATCAGTGTGTTATTAGCATTGTGCTGAGACTAAAGCCAAAACACAGCACTGCAGCAGCTACTGGGGAGAAAGTTCCTGTTGCAGCAGAAACCAGGATAATAATGCAAAAGAAAAGCAGCACAGTGAAAAACTGAAATTTGGAAATCATAACACAGAGTATCAGAACAATGGGTAAGGACACTGCTGTTCTACATTCTGATTTAGGAGCTTTAAGTCACAAGATCAGTTCTGTTCTGTTGAGAGAAAGTTGATCCGTAAGTCTGATCTAGGCTTTACTCAGCCAAAATTTCATCATTAGATTTTCTTAAGGGTTTTACTTGTTTCCGACGTTCCTTTATTGAAATAGGATTTAAGTGTTTTAAATTCAGGTAAAATCACAGTAGACAGTATTCTTACTGGAGGGTAGACATCCAGCTGTTAATGTCTTCTAAAGAAACCTTGGAAAAAAAGCTATACAACCACACTTTTTTACACATCACTCATTGTAGTATTTTCAGTTAATTGAATAGTGGTCTAATCAAGAAAATCAGTGCTCTTCCTCTGTATTAATAATCTGGGTAACTTGATGACAAAAACATTAAAGCCAGACAGAATACTTTCCACAGTTATGTGCTTTTACCCTCTGTTAACCATGTGTCAGTTTGTTAGCTGTAACAGTAGTATTTAACAGAATGAAGTTCACCTGACTGGTATCACTACATGGTGATTAATAAGTCAGTTTGGGCATTTATAACTACAGTGGATCCCTAACATATCAGTAGAAATAAAGCAAACATTGATGAACAGATCTGAGAGTGGGAGAGAGAAATCCATCATCTGATCACATTGGCAGAAAGGTGGTACAAGCTGCATTTTCCAGAGATGCCACGTTTCAGCACAGGATTTAAAAGACAAGAAGTGGACAGTATTTACAACACATTTCTTTCTGACAGTTACCAGCAGGTCCCTTTTGGCTTGTAAATCCCATTTAACAGCAATTCATTCCATGTGGTGTTATCTCACATGCTGGATCAGCTGCTGCCTGTTCTGTTTCAGTGCTGTAAGCATCATGTCATATGACTGATGCCATAAGCAAAGAAGTCTCAAACTCACAGCAGGACTTGTTTTTGGAAACAAATGTGTCAGCTGGGTTCTGGTAATATCATGTTTCCTTGTGTATTTTCTAAAGTTCTTTTATATATATATATATATATATATATATATATATATATATATATATATACTTATTTTATATATATATATAGTGACTATTTTAACAGTGTAGTAGTTTTTCTCATACATTTTACTCTTACTTACACTTTCGTTTCTAGCATTTGTCTACAGGTTAGCAATTTATCTTCTCCTGTATAAATGATACACTTTTATTTAGTTTTCTTATGTTCCATGTGTATTTCTTCCTGTCTTTGATGCATTACCATGAATCTCTCAGTAAGATCTCATGTTTGACATCTTTCTGTGCCAGAAAATCTCACTTTATTTCTTACACTGGTATAAACCTTACTAAATTTTCTTCTCTGTGTGCTGAAGGGAGTTTTCTTTGTGTTTATTGAGTGCCTAGTGCAATGAGGCTGCTGGTTTTTACAGGCAATAAATAATCAGGAGCAAAAAGCACCAAGTATCTGTTCTAGCTGCTCTTCCATTGCATCCAAGAGCTATAAACCACTTCACATATTGTCATCTTATCTGAAAACCATACTAAGGAAACTCTTTTCTTGCCTGTATTGTTGGAACATTTGTCCTCATTTACAGGCTGAATTTACCCCTTCAGTTCTTTTGGTGGACCTGTTTTTAAAACAGTCTCCAAAGTCTTTGATTTAGCTTCTAGAACCAAGGCAAATGTAAGATGATAACTGTCTCCGATTCTTCCTTCTTCTGAACTAAGTGTGCAATTGTGTTGTTTCTGAATAAGGTTAGCCTAAATGTTGTGCCTCTCTCTCCCTGCAAAATCATGTACAAAAAGAATATAAGCCCACATTTTGTCGTTTATAAAATGTCAATCAGGAGAACCTATGTTAGTAGCTAATTGAATGTAAAAGTTCATTCCTGCTGACTACTGATGCGAATGTTCAGGGTTTAACTTGAAAGTTTCACCACAAAGATGAGTTAATGGGTTAAAAGCTATGAAGCCATGTAGGTCTAGATACACCATTTTCAAAATGTGTTTCTTATCCAGTTTGTGCTCAGCACTTCATGACCTGCAGTGCCTTTTCATTTCAGATGATAGTAGTAATGGGTATTATTTTCCCTGCTGTATTTACACGCTATATTGACAGCAAAAAGGACCTGAATTGAAAGATTCATTAATTAAAAATTATCCCTAATTATCCCAAATTATTTTGT
Organism: Melopsittacus undulatus; assembly: GCF_012275295.1. Lineage (NCBI taxonomy): Eukaryota > Metazoa > Chordata > Aves > Psittaciformes > Psittaculidae > Melopsittacus > Melopsittacus undulatus. The sequence continues at coordinate 115,944,460 of NC_047528.1, read as the reverse complement.
TTAGAGATGTTGCTAGGGTATCCTTTGGAAGCTGTGGTCCACATCTTCCCTGTCTCACTCTCCTACAAAGGCAGGCAAGTGGGTGAGACAGTACTCCTGCATGTCTCACCTTGCAAGTGGCAAAGTTGTTATACCATTGAAATCCCTAACACAGATGCTTTCTGGAATTTAACATCATATGTCCAGCCCACATGAGCAGCACAGGAACGTGAGGAAACCAAAGAAGTTTTGTGATAAATTATTATTTATTTTACAGCTTTCAATAAAACACATTTATGTTTTGGGCTTTTTGCCCGAAAGAGCAGAAGGCTACTCCTGTCCAGTAAAGTCTCCTTTCATAGTCACTTTCAACTGAAGTTAGGAAGCTCCACGTTGAGTATGAAAAGTCTTCATTGAACATTAAGACCAGTGTGTTTTAAAGCAAGACAGCTTTGTGAACTGAGGTTTTTAAAACAACTCCACAACCCTTGGAATTCAAGTAACAGACTAAGATAGAGAAGACATTACTTTCTCATTTTGCATTGCACTTGTAGGTTCAGCTTGACTGCAGCTGTGGTATTTTAGGAAACGGCAAAGTGACACATTATCAGTCAGATACTTGCAAACAAGACATTTTAAGTCTGGGAGCAACACACCTACCCAAATCCATGAAGACAATTCTCATATCACAAAGAAACTTAGGTCTGCTTCATCTGAAACAATCCCTTCCCTAAATCGCATTCTTACTGAAAAAAGTCAAAGGACCTGTGATTCTCCCTCATCCTTCTATATCTAAAAATGTTATCTTTACAGAACAGAAACACACACAAAAAAAACCCAGGCTGTTGGATTAGGTGACTAGTCAAATAGTTCAAACAGTCATTTTCAAATATTCACCTTCAGTAAATGCTTTGCAGACAATCATCAAGTGAAGCATTTCACAGATCATAGTCAAAAGGTCAAATTCAGAGGCACATTTGTTCAAAAGGAGAGCTTGTTCTTCCTCTAATGACACTAAATGCTAACTTAAATTGGAGTGATAACTTGTGAAATACTGAAATAGCACAACTGTGGTTTAGTATCTCAAATATCTGATGAGCATATGATAGTTCTTAAATAATTACATGCTTTAAAAGCCGTTAAATGAAACCAAGAATTCAGGATATTATAGGTAATATCAATTGCAAATGCGTTTAAAAATCATTAGTTTTCTTTTTCCCCTATTAGTAGTTTTCTGTATATGTCTGCTTACTGTGCAATTCATTGTATGTGGTCAGAGATTTAGTGCCATGCATTTGTAGTAGAACCATAGGTAGCAAGACTCTATAGACTTTCAATAACAAAAAGAAATTCCCTTTTACACTGCAGAACAGTGAGCTTCTTCCAGGGCTCACCAGACAACATAATTTCAAAACCATAAATTAACCAAGCTAGTGTCTTTAAATGTTTTATTAGTTTTTCCACAGATCTCCTTCTGCTGCTTTTAACCAACTGGTGTTCTGTTTTCAAGAGTCACTTATATTCTTCTCTGACAGTAGTAGGTCTGAAGAAGACATAGAGCCATTCCCAGAAGGCAGAGAGCTGACATGGTTAAACCATAAGCAGTTTCCCTTAGTGTTTATAGTAGAGGCAGGAACAGACAGACCCCAGGACGGTTGCATCCAGGTCTGTTCCAGCACTGTTTTGCCACTGGGTGGTTGCCTGGGGAGCACAATCTTTGTCCTGTGCCACTTTAAAGATTTGAGCAGTGGATGAAGAAGCCCTCACAGGTTTCTGTGACTGCCTCTCCCTTTACCCTTTAATATAAACTTAATGGAGCAAGCAGCTTAGCCCCCTGTGCTGCGTCACATGGACATAAGTAACCCATAATTTGAATAGCAGAGGTCAGAAATGTGGATACTTAGTTGCTTGGTAAGAAGATGATTATATTATATACCTAGCATCTGTGAATAAATACATGTTTTTCTCAGTATACCAAAGCTAAGTCATAACAGAACTTTTATGATATCTTGAACATCTCCACAACAACATTTACACTCTGACTATTCTTCATTATTCCATGCCCTTTCTTCATTATCCACCCTACTTCATCTTTCCACTGGAGGTGGCAAACGAGCACCCACCTTAGCTGCTGTGGCACTTTTCTGCTGAAAATATGAAGTCTTGATGCACTATAAAGCTGTTGATTTGCCCAGTACATTCAATTCTTAGGTTTCACCTTAAATGGTGACACATAGCTCACATGTGTAGGGATGATATGACTATTTTAGTCCCAAATTAACAAATTATAACAGTTGACAGCATCAGGTTCAGCCTTGCAGAATTCTTATACCCAAAGCAAAAAGTACATTTTAGAGCATGTGTTTATACCACTGTTGTCAGCCCCTGAGTCAATGACGTGCATATTTCTCAGTGTGGAGCACTTCTTTTCAGCAACGATTTTAATGGCTGAAATCATGAAACACTGAACAAATATCATTAATGATTCCTTTTAGCAAAAGAGCTTTTAATGACTTCTCTGGTTGTGCTCCTTTTTTTTAACTCCAAACATTATTCACTTTCCTGAACATTCATTCCACTGAATAAACACACAGCACAGGCATCATGGTGCAGTGCTATGTCTTGAACAAACGTTTTTTAGTTGAAGAAAAATATCCTGCCTTCCTTCCCATTTGCATTATGATGCAGTAGGAATTGATGGTACCTCTTACTGACAGATCAAATACACTACGCAAAGGCTTTAATTCCCCTTCCTCCTATTGAATCTCAGAAATTTAAAGGTTGCTTAATCAGAAATTAAGATGCATTATGGTCTTGGAGTGAACAGTTAAGACCACCAGTAGTCTAATGTATTTACAACTGTACTTAGTTTGTAATGTGGTCCTTTGGAAATCTGGTAGCACAGTCACTAACAGCAGGATGAAAGGACATCAAGAGGACATCTAATCCCTTTCCTTGCCCAACACCTGCCTAATACCTGGTAGATATTTATCTAATGTGTTCTTAAAAATACTCTAATACTAGAGATTCCAGTGCGCTCCAGGCAGTCTATTCCAGTGGGCTTCATTATCCCAACATTAAAAAATTATCATTATGTCTCACCTGAATCTCCTTTAATGCAGGTTAAGCTCATTACTGTTTGTCCTACTGCCATGGACACAGGATTTTGCAGCAGCTTTTTACTGCTTGAAAGCTGTTATGTGTCAGCACTGTCCTCTCTTTGCCCGGCAAAGCATCTCTGTCAAAGCACATTTTCCCTTGTTACTACTCTCCCCTAGTGTCCAGTTGGCCCACATATTTCCTACAGCATTTACCAATGCTAAGTGTGTATTTTGCAGGCTGTTTATACCATCTGGTATATCTTTTCATAATGGATAACACTGTTCACTCATGTTCAGTTTATGATACTTTAAAACCAGCAGATCTTTCCTGTAAAATCACCTAGTCAGTGATTACTCATTTTGAATACACACAGCTTATATTTTTCTGCCTAAGTGTGAGACCTAATGTTTCTTTATTTCAGTATTTGGCAGAGTATTTTCCCAGTTTTTCATGATCATTCCCTCATTTACTCAAGGTGTAGCACATCTGTGGTCTGTACTGGCTAGCTTCTGTGACTTTTATCATAAGCATACTTTCAACTGGGCCATTAAGAAAAATGCAACAAATACCAGGTGAAGATGACTATGTAACACACTCTTTCATTTTGACACTGATGGACAGTTTCTAATCATGTCTGTAGATTTTATCTGGAATGAAGCATTTAGGTTGTGAGAACGTTGTGTGAGGAAAACCTCACTACAGAGAAGATACGTGAGAGAGATCTAATAGTTCTCTGTGGACTTTTCAAGGAAGGAAATGAAAGTGATTTGACACCGCTTATTCTAGACAAATCCGTGTTAGATGTTACTAATCTCATTCAAGGTGCTAAAGAATCAGTTGTGTGACACATTCCAGTATTTTTGCAGGAGCTAAAGACTCCTTTGCCAGACAGCAAACCCAAGGAAGGAAAGGAGGAAAGGAGTGAGGGAGAAAAGAGGGGAGGAGCAGGGAAGGGAGGAAGCCCCACATCCCTTTTACCATATAGGTAGATTAAATCAAAGCTCAGAAAGGTCCAACAAATATCAGGGACAGCTGTCTGTAACTTTCTTCATTATATTACCTTGCTCCCCTGAGGCTTCAGCTGAACAGAGGAAAGCTTGTCAAGGGATTTGGGGATTCAGGAAGAAAAACACCGACCTGGAAAGGTGTAAAATCCTATAGGAAAAAAAAAACCCAAACAGATGTCAGTGTGGTTGGCGGTGTGGATATGGTGGGAGATGGCAACTCAGCAGTGTTACAGATTTTTCTCAGTGAGCATTACATATCATCCTTTCCCCTCCTGACTGATGATGCCTGCCTCAGTAGCCATGACTGTTCCAGTGCTTTGTCAGGATGGGTAATTAATGTTTGTTATGTCCTAGATACCTTCTGTGAGTTTACCAGTAAATCATTTCTTTACACTCCCAAGTTATGTGCATCCTGCTTCCAGTGACTCTGTGCCCAGCCCAAGGTGCCTGAAGAAAGTGCCTTGGGAGGGAGGGAGAGCAGCTGCAGAGCTTAATGTCTGAGAGTAGTGGAGGGAGAGGGGGCACTGGGAGGGAAAGGGCCCCTCTTTATGGCAGCAAGCCATAAAGCTGCAAGCCTAACCTATGTTCTTTGTAATTCATTCTTTCCTGTTGCCTTTGTCACCACCTTGATGCCTTTGCCCGGCCACTGACAGCCTGATTGCTTCCAGTGAGCACTGTAAAGTTAGGTAGGAAGCTGTTTGCCCTTCTGGCATCATAAGCAAATGACTTTCCTTCTCCTTACAGTAACTGAATGATAATTACTTAATCTCACTATTGGTATAACTGTAGTCAGTTCTCATGTTTTGCTGTCCTTTAATTCCAAACTTAGCATAAAGTGGTAAGCCTAAAGTAGAATGTACTTATACTTTTCTAGCCATTGAGAATATATGCTAGTTTTCTTTCCCCCTCTTCTTTTCAGTTTTTTAGGCATGGGTGTACTGAAATGCTCTGTTTCTAATGCAGTTCTGGAGCAGAACAAAGGGATGAGGCAGTACTGATCAATTAACTAGAGCTTATATCTGGTTTACATCACAGGCCTTTTATTCTCTACCCCACTGCTTTAATGCCTTGAGATTTTTCTTCCATCCTGCCTTCCAGTTTAAGCACAACTGGTAGCACCATGTAATTACTGTCTTGTTTTTTAATCTTGTAGAAGTATATGATTCACAAATAACCTAAAAGAAATATTCTTTTTCACAACTGCTGCATCATTTCTTCCAAATGGAAGTAAAGCCCAATTATCCTTGCAACATGATGCAAATTCCCTTTGTTGGTACGAGGTGGAAAAGTGTACTCACAAATGTGTGCAGGGGCAAGAGGGTCTGACAGAGAGATTGTTGGCTGTCTTTAGAGTCCATTTTCCAGTACTACAGAAGAAGCTGAGTTTGAATTCTCTAGCTGATGCTTAATGCCTCATAAAGTTAATTCAATATTCATATGCATAGAATATGTTGTATTTTATATAGCAAAAGTTTAAAACTTGTCCATCATTGTGATATAGAGGTGAACAGTTGCTGACACTGCAAATATGCCAAATTGGTTTTTCCCTTCTCCAAAACCCCCTCCCTGGCCCTGTCTCAGTTCATGCTTTGTTTAGCTCATTCTCAGAAGAATCACTGGAATCAGCGTTGTACTTCAGCAGGGTTAGATTGGGCAACACTGTAATTACCCTAAATCTCCACTTAAATCAGCCCTGAATTGAGACTAAAATTTTATGTACTTATGTTTGCATACTTGTGTGATGTAAAAATTGAACCCCATGCTAGTGTAAAGTAGTAGTACTGAGGAATGTTATTTTCTCTCTGTACCAAATCTTCATTTGTATTGTTGACAAAAGATTGTATTGTTGATTTAAAAGGTTGATAGAGTCTATGAATTGCATAAAGAGATCTAAAATTTGAGCCAGGAATGAAATAAGGAGAGGAGGCAAACTCATTTTCAGTACACTAGGATATAATTCCATTCTCATCGTTTCAGTATAATAATGTTAGTATAGTTGCTAGATTAGAACTGGATTCTGGATTCACATTAACAATAAATGATTGCAGTCTGCGTTTTTTATTATCTCATTACATATATATATATTCATTAGAAGCCAACAAGTCACTCTGAAAATGATGTCCAGGTTGCGATGAAAGAATGTTCTGTTAACCAACACAGCTATAATGAAGTGTGAAAAGCAGCTTATAGAGCATTAATAAATGTGACAATCATCCTCAAGATGGGACAAACATTAGTGGCTTTCAGAGTTATTTAAAGTTATTCTTCAGTCAAGAGAGCTTGCAAATGGATCTTTCAGAAGGAAAGCCTAAAAATGCATTTTCTACTTTGCTTGTTTAATGTCTGCTAAAGCAGTTAATGGTAGAACACAGAATTTTAACATTGAAAGACTGATCTGTGAATATTTTTGCTATGTAGCTTTACATCTTAAACTCAATGCAAACTCACAGCATGTGCTTATCTTTATGTTACTTTTGATGCTAGTTGTTTAAAAATGCAGAGAATCTAAGCATTTCATGGGACAGTGTAGAAGTTGGTGGTGGTCACCAGATTGTTCAAATGGAGCTGAGGAATCTGCCTTTGGAGCAGATTTCCAAGCATCTTACCCACCCAGCTCCTTGGCAGTGTGCCTGCTGGTTTGCTGACAAGCGTAGACTTTCAGGCTCATGACTCTTCACCTTTCCATTGTGCCAGTGTCTTTCAGCTCTTCCCTCCACATGCCCTCCAAGATTATACATAAATGCTGGGTAGAGTCAGAAGCTATTTGTCAAAAGTTATGGTTTATTTTTCTGAATGATAGGAAACTCTAAATACATGTGATTATTAACAAAGCTTGTTTGCTCTGCTCTGCGGTCCATATCTTTTGGTATTCAAGCAGTTGTGTGGTCACCTACCAGAGTTTAACTCTAAGCAGTTAGTGTAGGTAACATGAGAATCTGCATCCATGTTAGGAATTGCTGTGGCAGGACGATGATCAATGCCAGCAAACTGTATAGGCATCGGCAGGGTGTCTTCTGCAGTAAGTTGACTAACTGCAGTGAAGAAAATGACATAGAAATCCAATGACTCAAAGGGAGAATAAGTTGTTCTGGATATAATTTCTTCAAAAGCTTTCATTGATATGCTTTTGGTGTAGTATCTCCTTCAAAACTGTTTTAAAAGTGATTGTTAATATCATGTAATAGTCTGATAAATAAACCTCTGTCAAAAATCATAGAAAAATAAGGATCTCCACTAAGGATGAGATTTTGTTCAAATTACAAAAGATTATGCTAATTCTCTATGCGGTCTGCTTCACCAAACCATTGTGTCAAAGACCATGTAAAACCTGTTCTATAAAATTGCTACAAAAATCCTCACACAAATTATTATTCTTTGAATATCTGCAACAAAGCTTCTAATATGTCAGGGGACACACATTGACTAATCCCCACCATTATGCACTTCTGTCAGTTTTTAGTGTATTCACCTTCTGACTTCAGACGTGCATACCATGTGCAGTAGCATTTACTTTTACATTGATCCATTTTAACGTGCATTTATGTGTGTAGGCAAGCCACTATTGAATGCGTTGGTATACTTCCTTCTTCAGGCTTCCAACATGCTTCTTTAGACAGCCTTGTCTGTAGCTCACTTTAAATCCATGCCATCATGCTCCTATGTCACTGAGTGTTCTGACTATACAGCTAGCTGCCCTGCAGATACATGCTCTTATTTGTCATCAGCTTGGTCAAGGAAGAGACCAAACTACATCCTCCATTTGACTGCCAGTGAATGACAATATTCCCTGTTAGCATATTCTCATCCAGTAATAGTTCACACGGCTTTGTGACAATGGGTCTTGCGAGACAAACATTATTCTGTTTGTTGATCGATTATGTATTGGGCTGAGAAAAATAACTTTCCAGTTAGCTTACTTAGATTTGACATTGGGAATAAAATGATTTCTGAATAAATGGCCAATTGGTCTACCTTAAAGTGCTTGACCATAAGAAGCTTTATTGAAATGGGAGAGATGCAGCTGATGCCTTACAGAGCTGTATAGATCTCTTGGTAAGATGATTCCTGTCATATGATATACTCTCTTAAAGTTGCAAAATTGCATGCATTCAGGTAAAAGGAATATGAGCTGCAATGCACAGCACTCTAGAAAGCAGCAGCTCAGTAAGAATTATTAGTATAATGGTGAATAAAAACATTATTAAACATTATATAAAAGCATTATATAGGAGCCTTGGTGAGCACTGGTGGTGTACACTAGGTGTACACTACTGGTGGTGTAGCAGGATCTCCCTCCACTTAAGAGTGGGCTGTAAAGAGACATCTGTAGAGACCTGAGGGCCTAATAGCATGCAGAACCCTCACCCTCAGTTGGGTCATGGTAAAATGCTGTTTGGAAGCACAAATGAAATTTGTGTGTATTTTTAGAAGTCTGTCGGATGGGTAAAGACAGTACAGAAAAAAGGTTATAAAGGAGTCTCTGGAAGGAGTAATGTGATTTTGCTGCAAAGCAACATCAGTGGATTTCTTCAGGGGTGAGTGCCTTTCAGGAGAATGCAATAATAAGAGACACATTTTAATTGCATGCTCTTTGTAAATGGGAGATCAAATTGGACAATCAAGTGAACTTTCCTGCCCCTGAGATGTCTGAAATGAATTTTTGATGAGTAAATAATATGAACAGTAGGCTTATGTTTGTTATAGTCTTTTTTCTTTTGTTTTTCTCTGAAAGAAAGAGCATAAAAGCTTTGAGGAAAAACAAAGTAAGCCACACTCATTTTAAGTGTAGGTTAAGATACAAGTATCTGCAGCTTGGGTATCTCAATTGACATTGCCCCAGGTAGAAGCAGCACAGTATATTTCCCTTTCTATCACGTCACTACATCCAGTAGATCTCTTCCCTCAGCTGTGCCAAGTATCACTTCATCTTCCTCGCCAGATGTTTTCCATCTTGTTCTTAGCTACAGTGTCAGTTCTTTTAATAACTTAAAGTTACTGATTTTTTGGATATCTGAGATATTATCAGCAAGACAGCTGATAAAGGTGTCTATTTTATTAGTAGTGTCAGAAAAAGGAAACATGAGGTGAACCTGTCCCATGACTCATGAGAGCATATCAATGTCTAGGCATGTGAATGTCAGAATTTAGAAATACATAGGTGATAAGTAAAAAGAGTAACTATAAGAGAGGGATAAAAGAAAGATATGCTCTTTTGGTACCTTACTTGCATCTTTCTGCTACTTTTCCATGACTGGATTTCAAATTTGCAAAGGCAGTGGATTTTTTTTTTGTAATAACTTTAAATAAGATGTTGGATTAATACATATGTATCAGTAAAACTCCTTTTAAAGGTTGGAAGATGTGTGTATCTGTTTGATTTTACTTGGAAAGAAGTTATGGAGCTGAGAGATTTGTCATGGAGGGTTTGTGCCTGTACCATCCTGCCATACTAGCTAGTAAATTCTTGCCCTGCTGACAACATTTAATGCCCAACTGGACCTTTCGGCATTATTGTCCTTTTATGTGCTCCTTACATTTTCATATTACAGTAATCCCTCCTGGCAGAAGATCAGTATCTCCAAAGGCTTATCATGTAGTTAAAAAATAGCACAAGGTGGCAGAAAATTAGTTTTATTTGGTAAAAAAACAAAAAATGAAAGGTTTAATGGCTTGCCCAGAGACATCCATGAATTCTGCCAAATGAATGTCTGTGCCTGCAACTGGGAGGAATCCTCCTTCCTCATTCTTATTAAGCATGAATGAAGTATCTACTGGTAGCCTAAAATTTGGCTGTTTTGGTGGAGAGCATTTTTGATACTTTAGCATTTTTCTGACCCTGGGTATAGTGGAGCTGCCTGCCTCCAGCTGTCCTTAATGCCTCCAGCATTAACCAAGTTCAGGTCACACAAGTACTCTGTGTTCCCAGTCAAGAAACTGGGATGATAGTGCCAGGGTTTTTCAGTGCTTTGGAAACAAACGAGGACAAGTACAAAAAAGAGTCCTAGAAGGCTTCTGCCTAACTGAGGGTTCAGGGAAATTAATAGAAAAAAGGTAAGGGAGAGACAGAAATCAGAATTAATTTTACTGATGCTCATTAATTGCATGTCTGAATTTGCCCCAACTCCACCTACATTTTGGCAAATTGTATGTAAGAAAGTGTTACTGGGGAAGAGGAAGATGAGAACAGATTGGAGGAAAGCAGATGTTTGTGTTAGAAGAATACCTGAATCTGGCTTGTTTAGCATGGCACAGTGAAAGGATGGAAGCTTTCACTCCACAGATACTGCAACAAAGTAAATAGAAGGATAAAAGCTATTTAATTTAAAAGAGTAATTTGAGCACAACTTAAAAAACTAGTATGAACCACAATGAATTCAGATAGGAAATTAGAAGAAAGTAAAGAAAACCAGAAAGTCTTGCTTCAGGCTTCTTGCCTATTGAGGCGAGGAATGAAAATTAGTGTGTTACAAATTGTGTGTGTATGTGTGTGAGTTCAGTGCAGTATTTAAGCTCTTTTTATGCTTTAAAAAATTCTTTAATAGCACAATATATAAATGTTGATTTTCTCTGTTTGTGTTGACTTTGACTCTCTCATCTATTTTCTTAATACTAACTCATAGGCATTAAAAGGATCATCCCTGCAATCAGACATAATTTAGTGTTCGGTGTAAACTTCCAAATGGACCAATTTCCTTTCTTCTTCAGGATAGCAGAAAGTAAAGAAGCCAAACAAAATAGGAAGATGTTGCATTAAAAACCATCGACAACAAAATCCCTCTTGATTTTCAGCCAGTTGATGATTCTGGAGGGTTTTCTTTTTGAAAACATGTGGAATTGGTAGTACTTAAAGCAGCATAGAAGACTGTTGTGGATGACCTGTGTTCATCTTCCTGAATACTACATGTAGTTTAGGTTGTGTTTGCAAGGTAGTTAAGAAAGAGCTGCAGTGTAACCAGATGATGGATGTACTAAATCATAAGAATGGTTTGCACATATTGTTTCCTTAGACACCTTAATAAATGAGATGCACTGCTTGCTTTGGGACTAAAATGCTAGTAGCATGGTGATGGAAAGAAGACAGTAGAAGGAGGAGTCAGGTAGGTGTTAAAAACTGCCAGGGCCCTGAGAGTATATATCTACAGGCACTAGTTGCCCAGCCCAGCCCAGCCTGGGGCTGCTGTCAGCAGTAGCAGATCATCAAGCCTGGGGACAGCCTTACTTGCAGCTCTGCTTGGGCATGGAGTGGGGCAAGGACCTGTGCTGAAGCACAGCTCCCATTTGGAGGGGTTGTGAGTGGAGCCCTTGAATGGAGCAGGTAGGGGTTATTGGTGCACTCAGGGCTCTGAGGAAGATTACCCCTGAGCGCCCAGACTTGTGGCACAGTGCCTTTCCAAATAGCAGCATTAAAAGCTAATTGATGTTTCAGTAATATGTGCTCCCTAGATCAGAGCCCACTGTGCTAAGTAAAATAAAATCGTGAGTCCAAGGTGCTTGTAGTCTACACAAATGAGATAGGTGAACAGTGAGCAAAAGGATGAACGTCTTTCTCCACTCAACAGCTTGGGTTTTAAAATTGTGTGTACATCATTGGTTTTAAATATTCCTTTTGTCCCATTGTTGGAAAGAAATACTTTACAGTTCACATAATGGGAAAGTTTTCATCAGAGAACAAGATGTCTAAAGAAAGCTGGTGCAAACTGAGGCAGATGAAGGAACACTATGTGCTTTCCTAATGTTCATGGCTTTTATGTATTGGAGAGGAGGCTCAGGTTCAGGTGGCCAGAAATGGCAATTTCTTTGTAGCAACTTTACAACTTAGGACATAAAGGGGTCACATCTTCTGGTGCAGCTCTCATAAAGTCAATAGACATCTATTTTGGTACCAGCTATAGAAGCTTAGTTAATTTTCATCGATTCTTCACTTTTCTTTCTGAGTGGTGAGAGACATTTGTTATGATTTAAGTCATACACTACAGTGATGGCCACCTTAATACAGGATTTGTGTATAATCTGTCATTCAGAAAAGAGTAGAGGCTACACAGATGACCTGCGTTAAGAAGTAACTTACCCATTGTGTTTATAATGGCAAGATAAATCTGTTGCTATCTAATTTCTTTATCCTATATATACCAGGATTTTTCTGACTTTCTATTTCATAAACCATCCCTGTTTCTATAAATAGAAATAATTCGCTTAAGCACTTTCCTTCTGAATACTTCATTATTCAGCTCGCTGTCTGTATTGGTTTTCATGAAGTCTTAATCAGATATATCAGTCTCTCCCTGGATTGCCTTTTTACTATTCCATATTTGTGCTTGTGTTACATGGGTTTTTTTTCCTCCCACAAGACTCTGTGGATCTTTTCTAGTTAAGGATTTTATTCTTTGACTTTCAGGTTTTGTCAAATCTTATTTCTCTGAAAAAGAAACACACATTGCTATATCTGATGCAGCAGTGATGAGTACAGCCTTTGGCAAACTGTATCCCTGCTCAAAAGAGTGGGGTAAAGGATCCTTTGGAGGATAGGGGTTATAATTCTCTTTTAGCTTTTCAGGGCCAATATTGAGAAAAGCTTTTAGCGATGCTCCAAGTGGGGTGTAAGAGGTGCATCCCAAAAGCACATACCACTGCTGATCTCTTGCTAACCTTGTTTTTGTTGTAATTATTGAAATTAAACACAAGCAAAAAAAATAATTTCTGCGTTATTGTGTTGTGAAAGACATTTATGTCAAACTGTGTTAAGGGTCAGGACTGGAAAATTAGGAGACTGGTGAATTGGTTCATTCAGAGAGGAGAGTCCCTTTTTACGTGGTATCCTCAAGTGGATTGTGCATAGGGCTGGCCTTGTAGACTGTGCTCAATAGGGAAGTGGCTTAATAAACACTTGTGTGCTACACAGGAAAGCATTAATAACAAAACAGAGAAGGGGGGGGGGAGAGAAAGAAAAAGATGGAAAAAGGATTTAGAAGAGACAGAGGAAGGAATAGGAGGAAGGAGATGGAGCAGTGGTTTCCAGTCAAGCTGCTGACATGTTGTAACCATCATGACTCTCAACCAGAATTTTGCTGATCTTAATTTCAACTGTACCTTGTGGAATTCAGCTTCTTCACATGAAAAAGTAGCATAGCTATGTTAAGTGGCTATGGCAGAGATCCTTTATTTAGCTGGTCTGCAGGTCTCCAGGTATTGATGGTGGAAGTTTAACGTATTCATTCGGAAATATTTAGGCACTAAAGAGAATTGCCCTTTAATGTGGTTTTGTGCTACAATTGATTAACAGCAGTTTATTAGTAGTCCAGGGGGAATTGAGCACACATTCAGGCTGTGGGTACATCAGCCACCAGCTGCTTGGTCAAATTGATCAATACTCTCTCTGTGCTTCTTTGTACTTGTCTGTCTGTAGCTCTTGGTTTTTTTCTCACCTCTTTCATAGACTGTGAATGTTTTAGGATTAGCCCTGTGTGATGAAGATGTAGTTTATGGCTGGGACTGCTATCTACCACAGCAATAGAATGAAAATGGCAATGGTAACAATAATATGTGTGGATCTGGAGAGGTATCATATGTATTAAATCTGTCTCAGGTTGCCACTTGGTTTCACGCTATATGACTAGGTCCATCTGTTCAAAATACATCTATTGTATGGTGCTGCATTTTTTCAAACCAAGGACCAAGCTGACAACTTTCAAACTGCTACTTCGTAATAAAATGTCATATTATCCTCCTCCAGCTATTTCACACCTCTAGTTATTCGCTTCAGGCAGATTCTAAAATGAAATTAGTGTGGGGGGTTAGTAAAGATTATGCACAGTAAAGAAGCAATGAAAAATGTTTGAAAGAATGTTAACCAGCACTTTATACCTTTATTCCTAGCAGCAGTAAGGTGATCACATACAGTATGCATTAGTACCAGATCAACACAAATCATTCATAATAGCCTGAGCATCATGTTGAGAAGAAGAATGGGAAATACATAACATACATAAAATTATAATAAACTATCATAATGTGTGCAAAACTGAATCTATTAACCAAGACAGTCATTTTCACATACTTCAGTGAGCTGTTCCTCTACTCCTCACTCAGAGATAAGTATCAGAACACTAGAGAGCTGTCTTGCACAAGTTGCCTTAGGTAGCCTATTGTATCTATTGTCGTCTCTCCTGCTACAAGCATGTACTTGATGATGTACAAATCTGATTCTGGAAACTATGCCAGCTGGTTTTCTGTTATCAAAATGACTGACATCATAGAATAAGCAAATCCATCCCTTGGAGCCACCTTCACTAAAGAGTTCTGATTTCCATAAGGAAATCATTTAGGGCTTGTTGTTACAAGGTGTTGCAAGATTTTCTGTAGTCCTACAAATAAAGTCCAGACTATCTCCTATTGGAATTTTGCCATTCCTTTGCAATAATGCTGTTCCTTGAGTTCTTATATGCCATTGAGAGGCATGATTTTGAGAATCTATGATAGTATTTTACTTAACTATTTCTGCCACAGAGTAAAACCTTTTTCTCTTGAGAATCCTGCATGTTGTGTCACAGTGGGACGGAACTGAGTTACTGGATGATTACATTTCCCAAGATATGTAGTGCTCTGCTCCCCTTTCTCGCTTCCTCCCTCCCTCCCTTGGTGAATACTATTCCAGTCACTGAACTGAAACAGCACCTTCAGCAGTCTGGTTTATTTGCACAACCAGGTAGTAAAGCTATTCAACTTCCAGTGGCATGTTATCCATAAGGCTCAACAGAGTTGCTGAATTTTGTCCAAGGATGAAGTCAGGTTGATACACATGATAAGGAGTACTTTTTTTCTCTATAAATTTGGGAATTAACAAAGTTTTTCAACCAAAACAACTCCCGAGGCTACCATTACCACCCCATCCTTTTTCCTTGACTATTATTATTTCCACTCTCATGCTTGACCTTTCTTCTTTTACGTAGGAGATCAGAAATGTTTGTCCCTCATTTAGTCATCAAACTATTTTCTCTGTTCATTCAGGGAGGGATAGAGGTTTTCAAATTTCATCCTATTGCTGTAGAAACTGTGCTCTGAATATTTAATGCATATTTTGTTGTTGTCAGAGTTAAAATATGCTTAAGGGGGAAAAAAAGCATGTTTTAAAAATAGGGCTGTTTCTTAGGGAAAGAAACAAACAAAAACAAATGCCATAAAACCAGAAACATGCACACACACACGCTCCCAACATTCCTGACAAGCTCTGACTTTCACATATACAAACCAGCTACAATGAGCTTGTAGGTTGGGGGACTTCATTTTTTTCCTTGAGAGCTATTGCAGCCCTATAGTCATAAAAATTAGGGTTGGTGGTTTATTGGTTGACATTTCAGCAGTCTTGTAAATCGTATCAGGTGATGTGGGAAGGCTAATTCATTAGTCAAAACAGCAAAATGGATTTTGTTTATTTAACTATTTATTAGGATCAGGTTTGTTTATTTAGAAGACTTGAGCCCACAGGGAGAAAACTGTCAAAATAACATGTGAGGATTTGGCCTACTGAGACCCATTAACTGCAGCAGGAGTCATGGAGCCAGAGCCACAAATCCCACTTTAAATGTGTAGTGGAGGGAGATTAGGCTTAATCTGGCCAATGAACCTTAAGCCATTAAAATGTCAAGTCTTTGAAAAGTTTTGAGGTAATATACATACTTACAAGAAATTAGACAAAGATATGATGTTGGTGCAGACTAATTCCTTGTGACAAAAATCTCTTTTTAGTGTTATCTTTCCTGTATCATTTAAAGCTCCCATTCCATAAGGCTGGTGGCTAAGTGGGATTTTATAATCTCCTTTTCACAGCTGTCATAGGCAAATAGATACACAACTCTGTCTGGTGTTCATCCTGTTGACTAGCTGCAGCTAGACTGCAAGATCGCAGCAGGTATTACAAGTAAGCAGCGTGTTCATAGCTATATCTTACATCTTTAGAAAAAGGATTATGCAAGGCCTTAACTTCAATTATGCTGCTTTTTTTTACACATCTGATTTCTATAGAGCCAGCAAGCAGACTACAACACTGGGGGTATTTAATATGAGGAAGAAAAGAAAGAAAAAATTGAGATTGCGTCCTCTTGGCCCACTTGCCCGCTTGATCCATCCTTTCCACTCCTGTATGCAAACACTGAAATAAAATATATTGGTTTATGCATGATTAAAATGAAAGCCAGCTAATTAAAATACTTAGATGGGAAACTTTCAGGCAACATATGAGACATATAGAATATTTTTAAGGTAATTTAAATATTTTCTTTTACAGTTTTTGTGCTGGTATCTAAATTCCTCCAGGTCTCTTTCTTTCCTGACCAAAGATATGCAGACCCTACTTTTAGTGTTACCTCCACTGTAAAGCCCTCAAACCAGATCTTGTTTTCCTGTGTGTCTCACTCTTCTGACACAAGTGTTACAGCTGTATTAAGAGAACAGCTAAAGCTTATCACTACCTTATGCTTTGATCAGATTCTGCAATGTTCCCCTCCAGGAACAGCAAGTCACTGTGGATCTCTGTGGGGACACACCTGAAACCTGACTGTATTCAGGCAAAGAGCAAAGAATTGAGATGTCTAGATCATTTTCATGTGAACTGCTGGTTGCTGGACACATCTTAAATAGAGAAAACACCAATTTAACTTAAAAGCTGTGTTTTTTGAATAGTGTGAGAAACCAAGTAAAGGCAGCCAGTTGCCACCCTCTAGCAGTAGTGCTGTTCTGTCTCCTTGAATGGAATCTCAAGGGTCCTCTTGGCATACTTTGCCATTAGGAGAATTGGGAATATAAGTTAAGAAGGGCTATTGATAAATAGCTGAAAGCACCAAACAGTGGAAAACTCCACTCTTGCTCACAAGTTAACCCATGTACTTCTAATTGAAGAGAACTCTTGAAGTTATAAACCAAACTTAGCTGTCGCTAAGGGTGCCTTTAATGCCCTGTGTACTGGGAAGAGGTACAGAGCAACATAGCATCCAGCGCCAGCAGGAAGTGCAGAATTGGGCCCATTACCAAACAAATTAATATGAAATCCTAGGCCTGTCCAGTTAGATATAGTCACCCTGTGTTCGCTGAGGCAAGCAAGATGATAGAATCATAAGTGACGTTGAATGTACAAATACTGTCTGGCATCACAAATCTTCTCCCATATATTTACAGACTTTGTAACACTCAGTTCTATCATCATACATTTATTAACATACCGAACACTTATGGTTGCTTCCTTATATAATTACCTTGGATGCCACTAGATGTATAAATGATGTCGGGTAATAACAGTCACATATAGAAATCTGGCTGGGGAACCTCACTGACAGTTATATCTGAAAGTTTATAGCATCATGCATTATACTTGATAAAGAATTAAATACAAAGAAAAGATAGTGAAGCAATAGAATTTCTGATTACTACCGAATAATGTGCTTAGATTGTTTGACTTTCAAATCTGTACCCAAGACACCATTTTCAGATTACTCTCTAAAGTGCATTTGCATTCAAAGTGAAACCCATTTATGTTACACCGACTAAGTTCTGAATAGTAATATGCATCTCTGTGTACTTAGCAGTCTATAGTTCCTCCTGAATTTTGGCTCTTGTTTGCTGCAGTGACTGGACTGTGCCTTTCATTCATGTCAGGTGAAGCACTGTAGCAGTTGTTTGGGAAGACTGTCCTTGTTTTAAGTTACTGGAAAATGGGTATGTAGCTTTTGCAGAAGCTGGAAGAATGGGCTTCATTTCAGAAGCTGCACCAGTCCTGGCCAATCTTCAGGAAACAGTTTCACCAGAGAAACTTCCCCAAATTTTTATTGGGAGCAATAACACTTTGAAACTTGGCCTCCTCAGAAATGTTTGTTTCTCTCTCAAGCTTAACACTGACCGTTGCTGGGCCCTAAGAGGCAGTTTGCTTTATGTTATTAATAATTAAAACAGCAGATAAATAGACCATGCTATATAACAGAGTAGCTGTTATGAAACATCTAATAAAAGTATTTGTTTGTGGCTCTCTAACTAAGAAAATCCAGTTTCTAGGTGTCTTGAGGTGTCTTCATTTATCAGAAAGGAGCAGGGTGAAGGAGCAAGTAGTGGTGCTGTCCTTCCAGCAGAGGTGCTGGGAATAGTGTGAAGGTGAGGGGCTGAGCTCTTGATGGTCACCTGTGGGGTTCCCCTCATCTTTCCACATGGGTTTCAAGCCATCAGACTATCAGGATCATAATTTCTAGTTTGGGGGTTTTAAACATCTTTGAGAGAGCTTCGCAGAAAAAGAAAACATTTCCTTACTTTTCTGAGCAGATTTAAGGTAAATTAGGTTAACAAGGGTTGGAAAATGAAGTTTTCTTTCCTTCTGTACCCTTGGTATTTCAGTTACTGCCATGTTAGGCATCCCATAACAGCATGTAAGAGCAGAGTTAAGAATATATAGGCTCCAAAACTACATACTTTGGACTTTTCTGTTTACTTTAGTTCCTAGTATGTACTTCCAACCTTAGTTTTTCATACAACATAGAAAGCATACAACAGGTTTCTAAGTTTGACACTGAATTGTCTGTTACTTACAATTGATTTTTTAATCAGGACTGTCAGGGGGTTTCTTAAAAACAGTGTTCAAGTTTGCTTTTGTTTTCTGCTTCAGGAATTGTCTTGCACATCCCCCAAACCTTTCCTTGCATTAACCATAAATTGGAAAAGGTAGCAGTCCCATTTCACCTCTCTAAACCTTTGCTTGCATGAAACTGAAACCCTACACAGTTGACAGCTGATTTAAATAACTTAAAAGCAGCATACAGTCCATCACATTTTGGAGGCATTCCCTGAATGCCAGCCCTAAGGGATCACTGTTTAGATTGTGCTTTTGATGCACAGTTTTTGTTCCAAAACTTGAATTGCAATTCAGTTGTTTTCTAAACCTTTGCCCTTGGAAAGACATGAGTTCCCTGATAGTTTCCATTGTATTTTTCCACACTGCACACTACTGTTCCCCAGTGTATGTGCCCATTCCTGTCATCAAAATGTGAATCTATGGCTTCGATGGCAGCCGTCTTTGCAAGATCTGGGACTCTTTATTTAGCAGAGAAGGTAAAAGGTTTAGTGAAGCTTTAATACTCTTTCATCCATCCTCATTTGGTAAATATTCAGGAGACATTCTTTTTTTGATGGTTGAACAGCTCTGTAGAACAAACATCTGGTTCAAACAAATCTTCCAGTTTTCACTGTCATCAGTTTACAATCAGAGATGGGCTTTTACTCTTTTAACTCCCCAGTGTCCTTATTTGCTTTTTATTTCATTATCAAAGAGCAGTTTTTTCTGTAAACTTTTTAAGAGTTACTGTATGATAGGATCGAAATGAGCATTGATGTGATTAAGGATGCCAATAAGCTTTAACTGAATTTCTTCAGAAGCAAGAGGCACGTAGCTGCTGTATATAATGAACTCTGAAGAAGCATTCTATCTCATTTCTACTTAGCCCTGCATAGAGCATTTGTATATTAAGCTTAAGGGGCTTTTCTTTCCTGTAAAGACAAGAATCAGCTCAAGGTTGAAAAATAAATCAGCCTTCGCACGTGCTTTTCCTTTTCACTCTGTCTCTTTTTCCATACCATCCTACTGTTTAGGTTTCTTTCTGCATAGGACATATTTAGTATAGCTAGCATTGTATTTTGTTTGGATGCAGCCTTTCTAAGCTTGAAGCCTGCTCTCTTCAGTATCAAAGATCATTGCTCAGCATTTTACTAACGGTAAGCTCTCCCTGCACTTCACTGATACATGCTGCCAACTTGTAGAGTCTCCCAACTTCCTTCAGTATCATTCTTTATGAAATCTGGTTAGGTGCCACAGCAAATAATAGATCCAAACCTAGGAGTTTCTGTTGTCATCATGAGCATATGGCCGTATAAACCACAGGCAGCCTGTACATTAGAAACAGGAAAACCCAGATGCCTTCAGCAAAAAGGAAGGCCAATTTATCATGCAAAGGAAAGGAATAGGAATAATCCACAGTTTGGGATTAATTAGTGGACATCGAATGGGCTGGAATCTGCCAAAACCAGAGGTCTCTACCTTTGGCTTCAGTGCTCAACCATTCACTTAAAAAACAGAGGGATTCAGATTTTCTGTCTGGATGTGTATTTGCTTTGCAGCTATGTTTTGCACCTAAAAATAGCAACTAAAAACTCATGACAAAGACTAAAGAAATCCTGAATTGTGCCCACATTTTCATTTTCCAGAATTGAACACATAGCCAGCTCTGGATGTGTAAGTGAAAAGTAATGAGGAAAGGCGTCATCACAGTGATTTTAGTTCTATTAATCATTGCTTCCTCATTTAAAACAGTGCAGTAATTCAGTTACATGTGATGACATATTTCTCATTACTCACCTTAAATTTCATTTCAAAACTTCTGTTTCCTGAAGACATAAAGTCTCTGGTTTCTTACCAGTATTTAAATGTACTGTGCTATAATTAATTCTCCTTTACCATAAGACTCAGGATCAGCAATGTGCCACAGTGGTTAAGAAGACTGGATATAGGTTACTATGAAAAGGAGGGCAACCTGCATATGTCAGTAAGTCTTTTCAGTCATTTTGAATTTGAGAACTAATTCTGCCTGTAAGAAGCCTTGGTGTGCTTTAGAGTAATAGGATACAGCCAAGTCAAGGTTAAATAAGATGGAGACATTTTTACTCTTCTATTTTATGTGAAGCATTTGTAGCAGTCTTGTGAGATTCTGTTTTATACTTTTGGCAGAGTAAAATGAATTAATAGACAATCCACTTCTATCTAGGCAGGTAAACAACATCAAAAGCTTAGATAAGATCATATAACAGTATGAATTAGCTCATTTGCCTTCAGATAAATCGGCAGTGATCAGATTCAACCCATACGCAAACATGTACACACACTCAAAAGTAATACTGATGTGTGTTGATTTTTTTGTTGTCCCTGTAAGGCAGACGGCGTTTAATGAATACAATCAATCAAGAGCAAGCCTCCATTTTAAAGTAAATAGTTATTTCATCATTTCAATAAATAGCTGTAGTCCATTCAAATGTGGATGTATGAATGTGTTGTGAAACTCATGAATAATGCAAATGAGGCTTAAAACTTGGAAAATGTTACCATTTCCATAGCAGCTGGACATTAGAGTCAGCCCTTATTGTTTGCATTTGCACCAAAAAGGAGATGGGCATTTATTCTTAAGCAGTTACTTCTGTACTGAAGATGTAATTAGAACATGAGTTTCTTTAGGATCATATTGTGGTGGAAGCTCATGTTCTGCTTCAGTTTAAAGGTTAAGAAGAAAATGCTTTCCTTCCCTAGAGTCTGACTCAATACATACTGAGTTTGGGGCTGGATTTTTTTCACTTGGGTCAGTCAGCTTTGTATTTGCTCCTTTAGGAGATACTAGAACACCTTAACATCCTGGAGTATGTGGCTCAAATTCTTTGTACTGCCAGGCTTTCAGTGGTGTTCTGTGAGTTCTTCCTGTGAGAAGGTGAGCTGGGTACCTGGGGGCCATTGCTTGGGGCTTTTGGCACCTTGTGAAAATCAAGACCATGCTTTCCTGGCATCTCTCTGCTTACCGTGGTCTGTGTTGTCCTGCTTAGTAGTTGATCACATAGTTTTCAGTGGTGTGGTGAAGAAAAGCAAGATGCACTGATTTGGCGTTAAAATGCCACATGTTGCAGAACTCTGAAGATAAAAATATTTAGTTTTTCATGTTTTGTTTGCTTGCTTGCTTTTCCCTTAATTTTTCCTGGTAAGTCCTAGGATTTATAACTGTTTATGGTAGCTCACCGCCTTAGGATATACTGCTGAGAAGCCCGATATTTGAAACTGCCCTCCCCCAGCAAAGATTGCGTGCCATGGAATCATTCTTTCCATGCATTTTACCACATTTTCATGTTGCACTAACAAAGTGACTGGCTCTGCCCAAAACAGATAAAGGAGGAGCTCCCATTTGCAGCTTCATCTGTTACCTTTTCTAACAACTTAATTCAGCTGGTGTAGACGGTGTGGAATGGGGGTAGGAGTAAGCCAACCTAAACCTAAAGAGTTCATTCTTAAGCCAGTGCAGGAGCTGCTGTTTTAGGTGGTATGTAAACTGTGATGTTTAGTCTGACTAAACATCATAGTCTGACTTTGGTATAGTAATCATTTGCCAAAGGTTTGGTGTTTCAAGCAATTCTGAGTGCATTTCTTTAAAAATAAGGCAAGACCCTTGTTCATCTCAGACTCCATAGCTACAATGAAATGTACTTCAGGGCACAATAATGTTAAAGCTTCATCAATGTTATCTGACAAGCGCTATCATTATGGGAACAAAGTGCCCTATGTTTCAGAGTAATGTTTTATATGGATAGTGGTTGAGTCCTATCTCATTTCTCCAGTCTCTGGCAGTGGCTATGATAAATGGGTTGTAGACATCTTAAATTCATGTCCTAATGCAAATATAACCGTGTAAGGACCATGAATGTCTGTATAGGTGCCTTTCTACTGTTTTTTCTGTCCTGGCAGTGGTGATGTATTGAAATCACTGAGAAAACTGTCTTTGGAACTTGGTTTCTTGGCTCCCTCCTTTCTTGATATAAAATACAGTCAATTGAATCTGCAATATAATCACATTACTGGCACTACCATTTTACAGATAGACTTAAACTGTATCTCAAGCAAAGTTGAATCAGGCTAGAATCACACAACATGGAAAGCGGTACTTAGAAACATGGTACATTATATTTTTCTGTTTCACAAAGAAAGGGCTCTAAGTTGTTGTGAGGAGTCCAAGTAAATCTTTAGCTCAGATTTTGGAGGGAATAACAGAAATCATATCCTCCGCTAGGCTGACTTTTTGGCATAAAATGTCACTTGTTTGAAGCTGCTCACAAGCTGTAGCCTAAGAATAAGTCCTGAGGGTATGAATTAATAAGCAGATGGTGTAAGTAGCTCTCAGAAAATTGAGGGATACATTCCAATGTCCCCATTTAATTCACTTGATTTTTGTCATAAACTTCATCAAGAGCAGGACTTAGTTTTTGTCATTTTTCCAGGAAAAGTTTACCTAAAACATTAAGTTTCTATTTTGGCTAATGATTTGTGCTGCTTCTACAAACAGTTTGTTTTCCTTTTCTAACAGCAGACTGCATCAACATTTAACAAGGCAGTACTTGGCTTTGTTTAATGTAAAGTTGTTTTTTACTATTGCCAATTTGCCATCGGTATGTCAAGACTGTAGAACTTCACAAAGACAAATGTGTAGATTTAGCTGATAGCAGTAATCCTGCCGCAGAACACATCAGTACATAATGCCCCATCATCTACACACGTATTCCTTTACTGATTCCTCACTTTTCATGCAGTATTCCTGGCTGGCTGCACAGTTTGTCTTGCAGTTTCCGAAGACCATGTGTAGAACAGAGGATGTAAAAAATGCAAACAAATCCTTCTTAGGATTCCTTCTTAGTGCAAACCCACTGCCACCTACAGAACCTTACACAGTGGTGTTAGCTAGCAACCTGTTCTGATGTTTCCACTGTTTTGATCAGGTAGATTTAATCATAATACCATACCTATATGCACTTACCCATTTTTCTACTTCTTGTTGTACTGGGAAAGGTCCTTCTTACCTGGATTCTTTTGCAGAATTCCAGGTGTTAGGAGCTGCTTACTTTTAAGTCTTTGATAGAAAAATCAACAAAACCAAATTACTTATTAATTTGTATTTTATTTGGTAGCTGTAGCCAATGGATTATGAAGTTTTCCACATTTTTAGTTACTGGTACTTGCAGATGACCATTTGAATACCTTACAGACCATAGAGGATTGGTGAGAATAACAGAAGTATGAATCTGTTAAATTAAAAGTTTGATGCATATTCATGCATATCACTGAATTATTTCAGGGAAAAAATACATAAAAGTGTCAGAAAACCATCTGAAATGATTAATTTATTTAATTAAAGGGGATATGCATAAGGAGCTGGGATATTACTGCAGCTGTGATTGATATCTGACTATACTCATTTGCTCTTATTTGTAGTACCAGACTTGTCTCCACACTGTCTGCTGTTATTTTGAAGTGATCTCTGAAACAAAATATCTTGTATCCAAAAGTACAGAAACAATACTTCCGTATGTCAGAGTCCTGAACCTGTAAACTCCCCAATGCGTGTGAAGTCACAGTTCCATCCTTAAGGGCCTTTTCCTTGTCTTCAGCAAATAGATATTAAAAATAATTTCTGTTTGCAGCATTTTCATCCTTACAGCGATCATAGTCAGAACTTTCTTCCTGTTGGCAGGGTTTGGGTGTTTTTTAGCTGACTAGCAAGTATTTTAGATCATCTCAAGCCAATTTGCTTAACTGGTGACAGCATTTATGCTATCAGGGAGCTCCACATAGTATACTTTGAACAGATATATATATATATATATACGTATAAGCTGTGCATTCTGCATAATTATTCTTCTTCTCTAGGAAGCCTGTTCTACTATGCTGCATTGTGTGTGAAAAGAAATTCTTTCTGCCATCACAGCGCAAAGTGTAAGACAGTCTTCCTTCCATTGTGCAGGCGGATATTACTTCCAGTAAAGCAATAGCATCCAGCCTAGCTAGATCATAACACTTTCCTGTGTCTCCACTGCAGCAAAGGGGAGGGTAATCACATCAAAGTTTAGGCAGTGGGTATCTGGACCTCGTTTGAAATGCAGAGAAATGTAGAAATACATTAGAGTACTTATCAGGATATTCTCCCAGCTTCTTGATTTTAGAACCGGCTAGCTTCTAATGTATGCAAATTAATTCTCTGTTAAAAAGAACATTTCAAATCCAATAACAGTAACTTCAACGGAAATGAAGGAGTGGTTTCCCCCCTTGAACCTCTGGGGGAATTTGATGAAATTAATTTTCTTAAGCAACATCATAAATCCAGAGAAAGAAAACCACATTTAGATAAATGAAAGTCTGTCAGAGGCCACAGTGCTAGTGGTGTTGAATTGGACAATTAATGATGTATTTTGTGCACATCATAAATAGTGAGCAGCTTAAAGGATGATGACTCAATAATATAGCAAGAAAGAAATCAGAGTGAATCTTTTATCAATACTTTTCCCTTGTGACCCATGTTTCACCCAGTGCCGTTGTAATGATGTGATGAAAGGATCAGAGTGCCAAGATACCCAAACCTACTGCTCATTCTGACAGCCATTGCTTCCTACCATCAGGAAAATTAAATTAGCATATATGGTCAAACAGAGAAACGGAGGGGTAGCTCTTTAGGCTTACAAAGTCTCATTATGCACAAAACTACATGCACAAGCTAGCTGCCTCATAATATCAATATGACAAAGCAATGTGTCTGTGGGAACACTTTGATCTCCTGATATCAAAGAGAGAAGATTCATACTGCTCTTGTCCACAGTATTTATATATGCAAGGCTGAGAATTCGCTCGGTAAACAGAGCCTGACTCATGTATGTGTCTGCCAGAACAGGCTGACTACACCTTCCACTTTTTTCTCTATCCCTGTGTGGATGATATTTTCCTTTTTCCTTTACCCAGTTGAAGATTTGATTTACGTGCTGTTCTCCAAGAGGATGCTGTTCTGTCCTTTGAATACAGCCTGTGTAGATCTAACTGAGCTGGCCTTAAACAAGATGGCTTAAGTGCTGATGACACTCTAATTACCAAGGTGCAGTGCTCAGCACAGGCTGCTCAGTATGCCTCTGAGGAGCTGTGAGAATGTGCAAGTGTCCCAGTAGCACTGAGCTTTGCATTGCACTGGCTAATTTAAAATTAGCCTGGGTGCATGATCCTCAGTTGCAGTTTTGGTTGTGGAATGGACCTATCTTAAGAGCTGCAGTGTGTTAGGTATTAATTGTACTTAAGTGACTGAATCAGGTCTTCAGGTCCTCCCTTTGAGAGCTGTAGCCATGGGTTCAGACAGCCTCCTTCTTATTTTAACAGTGAAAACAAAGTGTATGGTTGAAAAGTCTTAGAACTAGTGGTTGTTCCTGGATGGTTAAATCAGGCAAGCCTGACTTCATCGGCATGCTCTATAGATGCCTATTTCATAGTCTGGCTCTCCCTGAGAAATAACTTTTGAAAGCATGATTGTGTTTTAATTGCTCACTTCTGCTGCATTTCTGGATATTACTTTTTCTGAACAGAATTTGGTCTCATGTTTCTTTAGGAAATAAAACATTAAGACCTAAAGTTTGAACATTGTTCCTTAATGGGAACAAGGCTTGTTACGTCTCACCCATCTTTTGCTTTGTGCTTGATTTGCAAACTAAAAATGCACAGGGCAGCCATCTCAATGATTGCATCCTTCACTCCTTTCATAAATGATTATAAGGAAGTTTCCACACTCCAGTAAGAGTTCAGCTGAAAAAAGAGAACAGCAAAATTGAGAATGAATGTCGGCATTGAGTTTGAGCAAAAGAAGAAGGTAATAACAGTTGCCCTTGCCCTGTAGGAACATTGCAATATCCTAAAGACTATCTGTCAAAGGGCAGCAAAAGGAAGTACATTTCAGACTATATGTGATTAGAAATGTTTCTGGTTTTGCTGTGGTTTTGCTCTTTCCTTGTTTTGTTGCCTAAAAGCTGTGGAACCATTCTGCCTTCTACACTTGCCATAGCCATAGGTGTGATGGAGTGAAGCTGCTGTCATTAGATGTTCGGTGGAACATCTGAGGTGATCTTACCATCTGGTGGCAACTGTGGAGTCAACAGCAGGATGGACATCTCTTGCCATTGGGAAGAGCCATTTGAGATCGTTCACGTTATGCACAGGGAAAGGCACCCATCTGCAGTCAGAGCTCTTTGTCTCCTTTTTTGTGCCCATCTCTTTCTTTAGCCTGCTTCCCCTACAGTGAAAATACCAACGCACTTCTTTTTGTTTTCTCTTACTGAGTATTTAGAGGTAGTTATGGACTCTGCTTACAATACTAGCTGGGCTGAGGCAACCTGGGCAGCCGATTAGCAATAGAGTGCAGCTCAGCATAGACCAGGCAAATATATACTATTAAATGTTCCTCAGTAGAAGCCAGGGGCAGGTTTATTTTCACAAGCTGGGCTAGTATTCCAGCTCTGAGTTTGTGTGGTTGTTGCAGCAGCTGGTTGTCTGAGGAGCAGGAACACACTGTGGCTGGCCTTGAGATGCTCACCAGTGGTCTGACACAACATGCCCTGGTTTCCTTCCTGAGTCATCATCACTCATGCTTTAGGATGGAGCCAGGAGGCATCCAAAGCCAGACCTACAAGGGAAAGCACTCTTATTCCCTTAACTTGTATGCAGCTAATATTATCCATGGAACTCGCAACCTGGCAGAGGGGGCCGGGCACAGATGGCTTTCCTTCTGGCAGAAACCATGTTGCTACGTTAGCCAGACATTGGTGGCAAATCAGATGTCAGTACTGCTTTGTGTAATGTCTGTGTTAGGTTTTTCCAAGTGTTGTGGTGGTTACTTAAGGGAGCTGTCACAGGACAGCTCAAGACAGGATTGAGCAAAGGCTGTTAACCAGAACACGGAAAAGCCTGTTTTGATGGTGTTGTACTGGGTATGATGGCAAGTGGGAAAATGAGGGGTGGCAGAAAGCAATGACAGCTGCATCAGACTTCCACTACATTTACTTTTACAAAGATTAAACTCCATGAATTTTTGGAACTTACAGGGTATCCTGGGGAGTTAGGGATGATGACAACTTGGAACTCCATCCTTCCTCCAGCAGCCCTGCTCTTGTCTCAGGGAACAGCATTTGCCCAGTCATTCTCCACAAGAAAAACCCCTTATTTCAGTCCTCCTTTCCTGCCTTTTTATGTACCTGTTCTATCAAGCCAGCATGAAAGGCGGGTTACTGCTATGGATAACAGGCAAAATCTTTTCAGACAAGGTAGGTTCAAGATCCAGAGAGATTTCATTGACCAGTGAGATGTGGCCAGGGCAGATCATTTGCCAGCAGGTTGTGAAGGAAGATATTGCCAAACTATACTGTGAGCCCTCTGCTTGTAATTTGAATCTGTTGTTTGCAGAAGATTGCTGTGGTTAATGCAGAACACAACCATGAAATGAATTAGGCTTGATTTTTCTGGGAGACAGGGATAAGGTAAATATTTGAGTACCTTGCAGGCTATTACACTGCCTGTAAGATTTCATTGGGACCTGTTCTTGAAGATTTTTAAAGCTTATGCCTGGTGCAGCTTTGTGCATGTTAACTACATCTCTGCTAGTGAATGGAGAAAGTTAGAGCAGTGTCCTGTGGTTGCCCATTTCATTTAATTGTTGGTCCTTACCTGGCATTATTCTGTGGTTTCTCAGACAATCCAAAGAACTAAGTCTAAGGATAGTACAGACCAAGGTTTCACTCAGTGGGTAATGCAAGCACCATGTTTTGGAGGAAGAGGGGTTAGCCATGTGTATACCATCTGTGTAAGTCAATTTTACAGACAGTGGCTGAGCTAGTGACAGTGGCAGTCATTGTGATAAGCAGTAAAGAAAGGACTAAGCAAGTTTTCTTTCCTTCTAGGCAGAAAAGAGACCTTATTATTGTTATATTTAACATACTATAATTTATGGATCATCTTTACACTTACCTGTCTTCAAGTTAGAGCTAATAACACAGCAAAGTTTGCTAAATTCATCACTCATTGCACAATGCACATTAGTTTTGTTTAAATTCTGCTCCCAGCTACATCCCATGCAGATTCAATTTTGTAAGACTTAAATGCCTCTTGCCCATGTACCTCTTAAGACCCTTTCTTTTTGAACATGCCAAGTTGTCTGCCTTTGAAACAATCAGAATGGTTTGGGTTGGAAGGGACCTTACATTTCATCTACTTCCAACCGCTCTGCCATGGGCAGGGACACCTTCCACTACACCGGGTTGCTCAAAGCCCCATTATAAACAGTCATCAGTGGGGGGTTTTCCCCATTCTATGTTTGCAGGGCAAAGAAATAGAAACAGGAATTCAAAGAAATAAATGTGTTTCCAACATAGACTTAGGCCAGTGATGCTGTGAGAAGGTTCACTGAAGTGAGCTTTCCAAGGAGATTTCTCATATGCCAAGGGATAATTTTTCTTGATGTAAACATGAGATTTGGGTAACCACTTCTTTGTACCTGCTTGAGCTAAAGAAATTGCCTCCTTTTGTCTGATTATTTGCCTTCATATTCATAATTATGTGAAAATGACTGCTTGGAGCTTGGTCTGAGCAGCATTCACTGCTGGGAAGACTGTTGCAAAAATCAGGTCATCAAAAAAGAAGTAATGTATTTCCTAATTCCAGTGCAAACTCTTTCCTAGATGAGCACTGACCAAAAACTGACATTAAAAATAAATGAAATTCATAGAATCTATGGACAAAAATTGTTAGAGGAGAGGAAGCAAAAGAATCTTTTGCTGTTTTCTATTTTATCTAATGATGAACAGAAAAAAGTCAGGAGGAAAGGTAAAATAAGATACTCTGTTGCTTAAACCCTTCACTTTCAGAAGTCCTATTGTCTTTGGTTTGGGAACTCTATAATAATGGAATAATCAGTGGTATTCATGAAAATAATCTGCTTTTGCTGAAATTAATTTCTAACTGGAGAAATAGAAATACACATTGTGATGGCTAACACCACTGCCTCCCTCATTCCCTTTCCATCTTTCCTCTCCCTCCCCACCGGCTCTTTGTTATATCATGTTTCCAACACCTAAGCAACAGTTTTATTTCTGTTTGCTAGCCTGTTACTGTAAAATAGCAGTCTTACTCTGGGAAGCTAAATACATCAATAAAAGGAAATAATTTGGGGAAAGTCAGAATTAGCATCTAAATAGCGCAATAAAATTCTCAGATCTGATACTAAAGTACCATTCTGAAGAGCATATTTATATTCAGAAGTCTTAAATGAGTGTATTAATGACCTTACACTGGATAAGAATCTACCATGAATTGCACCACCTCTTTTTCAGGGAAAATTTTACTCCCTAAGTAGTTCTGGAATAGAAAAGAATGCTGTTCTGCCAAAACTATTCTCCTTTTTAACAAATCTACTAAGACCTCCTTTGTCTTGCCTCTTATCTCACAGGAGGTCATAAAATATTTTGTCAGTGATTCATGAGAAACACGTATTATAAGTCATCTCATTTCCGATTGTTAATTTCCTTGTCTCTTTGTGGAAGTGGGAACACATTATTCCATGCGCTGAAATCAGAAGCAGCTTCCTGCCATTTAGTATGTCCATTACAAAGTGTCATAGTAAAAGTAATAATGGATGAACATTGAAAAGTACAGAAGTTTGGTATGGTTAATTACAGAAGATGAGGTGATAATTCACAATTCATCTGTGCCACCCAGAGAAAGCAGACTGGCTGGAGGAAACCTCTTGGAGATGTTGTATGAAGCCAGTTCTGTCTAACAGAGCATGTTTGATACCTGAATCCAGTTTTTGTAACCTTTCCATGAGTTCCTCTTCCTTCTTCTGCATATATCCCTGTCTACAGAAATATCCCATTCATGGTGACAGGACCAATAGCTGGAAAATTAGCTTCTATATCAGAATCACAGAATGGTTTAGGTTGGAAGGGACCTTAAATATCATCTGGTTCCAACATGCCTGCCATGGGCAGGGGCACCTTCCACTAGACCTGGAGCACTGCCAGGGATGGGGCAGCCACAACTTCTCTGGGCACCCTGTGCCAGTGCCTCAGCACCCTCATAGTGAAGAGTCTTTTCCTAATACTGAATCTAAGTCTCCCCTCTGTCAGTTTAAAGCCATTCTCCCTTGTTCTGTCAGTAGATGACTTGAAACTTGCCATCCACCGAGATGACCCATTCAGGAATTACCTTGCAGGCTCTCTGACCAAGGGCTCTGTTCATCCCAGCAGGTCTCTTGCTGTCCCTGGTGATCTGAGGCCGGTGTGAGAAGCGCTGTGATCAATATGCACAGGCTCAGGCTTCCTGTTTGAGCAGTACATTCAGGTACGGTGTGGAAAATGAATGCAAACAAATACTAACTTAGTAGACAAGAGGTGCCAGAAAAGGAGGAAAGCCAGAATGGAGTTTGACCTGTTTAATTGATGTATTGTAATAGGCTTTTACGGGGGCTTCTGTAGCTTTACTGCTATCTTTATAATTCCCTTAGAATGAGAGTTAAGAAGGCTTGTTCTAACTTGATCAAATTTTGAGCTGATACGTAGTGGTTTGTCTCAAATACTAGTAAGTCATTGACTCAAGATAAAGTCTAGAGGGAGACTACTTTGGTCCCTCATTCAGTTTTGAGCACACATTTCATAAGTTATCTCATCTTTGGTTCCCAGGAGAATTTCTTGCTTATCTATATTGGCTTCTAAGTTTATCCCCCTCTTATGGCAGGAGATTACCTGCTCAGTCTTTACAATAGGTATGTTCTTTCACCTTTCGCTGTCTTTTGACCTGTTTTCATTTTCTGCTTCCAGAAGTTCAGACACCAAGCTCAAAGCATTTTTTTGAAGTGCATATGACCTTGTTTTCCCTATGAAGCTAAGGTCCCTTTTCCATACCAGAATATGCTTCCTTAGCAGCTTTTAACCCATTCTGGAAACTGCAGTCCATTAAACTAGCCTAAGCTTCAGCTGAATTTTCATTGTACCCTTGAATAAGACAGTGTGTGAGGGATTAATCTTCCCCTTGGCGACATCCTTTATTTTACACTTTTAGGTTCTTTCACTGTGTTGTTTTGCTCCAGAAAATTGTCTCTGATTTTGAAGTGAATATTATAGAGCAACACTCTTGTTATCCTGGTATATGCAAAAAGCAGCTATCAACCAAAAAGCGAGCTTACCTTCCCCCACAAGTTTTCCCAACAGAACAAATGGGTAAGCTTATATGAATAATAAATGCAGATACCAATAATTAATAAATACATAAAATATATAAAATAAATAAAAATATTATAAAAATAAAATTCAATATAAAAAATGATAGCTGATGCCTTCCCACTCTTCCTCTGTCTCTAGATGAGGTAATACAGTAGTGGCTTGTGTTCATATTGCTCACAGCTAGTCTTTCCCAGTGAACTGCAGCTGCAGTCCTCCTGCGGGATGCCTGGCCCAAGTGTTTCTGGGATTTCTGTAAGGCCTTTGTATCCTAAAACACTTTGTTTTGTGACTTTTCAGTGTAAAGTCACTGAAGTAATTGTATCAGACTCTTGCAGAGCAATTACTTTCTTTAATTGCCTGGTAGGGAGAGGTATTGCATGCCTGGTGACATGGCATGAAGCCATGTGTGGTATTGCTGGCATCAGAAGACTATCTAGGATTTCATTTCCTTTTGCTTCCCCATTAAAACCTGTGCTGCTTGTTCAGCATCTTAACTATTCCCGGAAAACATTCCTAAATTGAATTTTAGAGGGATTAAAGTTGAAGCTAGGAATGAACCAATATACTGAGTGAAAGGTCAAGGGGACAGCAGTGAACCAAGGAGCTAAGTCATTTGACGATGTAGATGCGCAGTGAAGCTGAGTTGAGCTTTATTCAAGCCCACGAGACAGCTGAAGTGAACGTGAACAGTTCAAGTCTGACGCAAATCCAAATGCAGTAGCTAATTGTGGTTATTATTTGGGTCTGGATTAATTATACTCCAGAAGAAATTTGTGACAGAATTGTAATTTAGTCATCATAAAGAATGAGTACAAAAAAATGAAATTAAGGAGTTTGCACGAGACTGATTTTCTTACTTTTATTGAGAGAAGTGAATAAAAAGAGGCAAATCCCCACTGCTGTAAACTGATTTGGATCCTGACGTTTTACAATGCAGTGAAGGAAAGTTTAACACTTTCACTGACCATTTAATAAAGCAATGTGTATTTCTTAGTTTACTTTCCTACTAAGGCACTACCAAGAAAGACAAGATTCCTTAACAGAGTGATATATAAAAGGCTGTGAAAATATTAATGGTGTCTGAGTCACAAAGAGCTGACATTTGCTTTTGTGCAGTATTCATTCACAATCCAGTGTGGTGAAGACTACAGTCTTCACTGAGGTGTGTTAATTACGGAGGGTGAGTTTTCTTATACCCATTAATGGATAATAGCTTTCTGGAGTTTATGCAGCATCAGTAGTGAAGCAGTTAAATCCTGGCTGCCTTGGAGTAAAATATATTGTAAGCTTTGCATCTTAATTAAACAAGCCTGTGTGGTTTTTAGTTGTTAAAACTTAACTGGAGTTAGGCAGGCGCATCCAAATCTGAGTCCTGAATAATGCTTAGTTTATTTAGCATAGAACTTCATAGTAATAAAGAAGTCCATTATTACAGAGCTTTGCAAACTGGAGAAAAGCCTTCCCTGTAGTCTTGACTCAAGCTAAAGAAAGGAAAACCTGTGGATTTCTTCTGCCAGGGGCTTCCTACTCACATCTAATGAGGGACACAGGTACCACGGAAGCGTAAGGGGAGAAGGCTCAGCTGGATTGCATTTGAACTGGACCTGTCCCACTGCATCTCTGAAGGGTCCTAGGGCACAAAATGTGTGTGACATTTCCACAGGCTGCAGAGCACTAACGTTAGATGATGTGTGACACACAGACCACCTGGGTGTGCAGTGGGGGCTAAGTGGGGTTACATGAGTGGGGTGAAAAGGAGAAGGTCTCCCTTCTCCCTGTTGTCCGTCATTCAACATGTGTGTGGCAGTCTTGGCCCTTAGTGTTGCTCC
This sequence comes from Melopsittacus undulatus, assembly GCF_012275295.1. Classification (NCBI taxonomy): domain Eukaryota; kingdom Metazoa; phylum Chordata; class Aves; order Psittaciformes; family Psittaculidae; genus Melopsittacus; species Melopsittacus undulatus. The sequence continues at coordinate 115,910,703 of NC_047528.1, read as the reverse complement.
TGTGTGCTGTTAACACAGACCTACTTTAACAATGGGATATAATACTGAAAGGCAGCTCCACTGCAGTCACAAACTGATTAAGGACTCATGACACTGTGTAACACATTTACTGCAGAAACCATTACCTGCTTATCCAGATGAAGATGGAGAAGGGATTCAGACAGGGGGAATTATTCAGTTTCAGTCTCTGGATGGTCCTCCTTTGTCCAAAAATAACTGCAAATTTAATGTCTTTAGCAACACTGGATTTCAGTCTTTTCTGAAAGACATCTTCCTTAGCCATGCTGTGTCTTATAACATCCTGCTTATCCTGTAGGTGACCTTCAGAGGGGAAGTAATATATATCACTTGGCAATTGTCAACATGAATTTCTAGTGCCCTGGAGGATTTTTTGTCATTTACAGTGCAATAACTATGGGGGAAAAAAAAAACCCAAAGCAAAACAACCCCCAAACCATGGTAATACTTTCCTGTTCTTAGACATCAGATACTAGTACCAACTGCTTTACCATTGTATGCAGAGGGATGGTCCAACAACAGAATGTGTTTTATACAGAAAGGATGATCAGAAAGTGGGAAACAAAGACCAGCACTGAAAAGACCTTTCTAAGAGCATGCAGCACCTTAGCATTGGATCTTAAGAGAAGGGGAGTCTCTCACTGCCCAATGTAATTCTTTATGTTATTCAGCTTGTATTACCTGTCACAAGCAGCTGTTACTTGGTCAGTTACTGCATTCTAATATTTAGTAGTAAAGTTCCTACAATATCCAAGTGTATGTTCTGTAAAATTCACACCCATGTGTATTCTAGCTGTTATTATGAGACATATTAGAGATGTAGCTGTCTTCCTGCAGTTTGAAATTACCCAGATATGGGGCAAAATTAGCATTATAGACGTGCAGCAAAAATTGAGGGAAAGAAAGAAAAAGAGCATGCATATGCACACTGATAGAGTTCATGTTTTCTTCTTTTGTAGGAATTGCTTTCTGAATAATCCTTTGTTGCAAACACAAGATTACAGCAATATGAAATAAACCTGCTTTTATCTCATTTATGAGGTTTTTTATAGCCCTTATGAATTCTATTATAAAAAAGATGGAAGGGTAAAGATCAAGATCTATATTAAGAAGCACAATGTCACCATTTAGCTCTCTCTTCCAAGGTGTAACTTCCACTTCATTCCTTGGCATTGAGTCTGCTTTTAATAGTGAGAATCAGGAGCATCCCATAGGTCAGTGAAATTCAGGGTAGTGTCAATGCAAGCCTTCAGCTCACCAGTGAAGGGTCACTGAGTCCTAGCTTATATTTGTGATTTGAGGATTAAGCAGAACTCACTTGTTTTTAAAATCAGTATGGAGAGAGCTGTGGATACGTGTATTAATTATTTACTACTCCTCTAAATTTACATAGCTAAAACGAATTTTAACCAGTTAGACCTAAGTTAGTTTAGACTTCAAGAGCCTCAATTTCATCTGTGCTCTTCCCTTAGTGTTTGCAGATTTATGCATATATTTATATTCACTTTAGCTAAATCCAAATTGGGTAAGAGTTTGAATGATACGAGTGTGTTCATTTGAAATACAATAATCGTAAAAGACAAAGCCTCAAGCCTCCAGCAAATGTCTTTGATACAGTCTATATAATTTAATGGCTTATTGGTCTATCCTAAGAGCACCTGGGGCATGAGGAGTACTTTAAAATAAGTGGAGTTCTGCATGTGGAGAGAAGCCCACTATACTTTTCTCCTGGGATAAGAGGAGACCATAGGTAAGCTGTTAGCCCAGCTTTTAAATACAGATTGCCTAGCACAGTTGGTTTTAACTCATGCCTAGTTGCAGTATAAATAAATGCTGAAAATAATCTTATGAAGTGGGGAAACTGGAGTGTTGTCTCTCCACTTACTCAGGCTTTTATATTTATTATTTGTGACAACAATAATGAAACGGTATTAATTTTCCAGTTAATATTAGCATGAATATTGACTTACGCTATTATATTAAGACACAAAGAAGGAAAGCTTTCCTGCTGCTTTACATAATTGAATAATGCTACTTTAACATTTGCACGAACTTCAGGGAAGTAGAATGAATTCTGCAAATACTCAGATTTGCATATGGGAAACAGAAACAACTGGAAAGTTTTAAAGCACATCTGTTTTAGTCCATGCAAAGTGATGCTGGTTGTCTAAAAAGGAAAGGAAAGGAAATAAAATTCTTAAGAACCTGTAAAGTAATCTTTGCCCCAGAGCTGACAAAGCCATGCTTGCATTTGAGCATTAGGAAAGACTGAGATTTATACTGAGAATAAAAGTCTCTCATTTCCGAGTCTGACAAAACAGGCAATCGGTGCAAAGCACGATTTTGGGAGCACCCAAGAATGGCTTAGCAAAGAATAAATCGGTGACAGACAGTAGTCACTAAAACATCTAAGGCATTGAAAAGAAGTGAAAACTAGGATAAATAACTGGTTCAAGTCACTAGATGGTTGTAGCATAAACAAAGGCTCCGAAAACTGACTGGCCAAGCATAGTTGTAGTCTTTGCTGCAAAAGGGGCTTCTGGGTGTGAAGGGTGAGTGTCCAGCACTCAGTGCCACCCTGTGATTAACCTCCCTGAACAGAATCTGATTCTGCATTCCTTTCCCTAAGAATAATGGAGTCCAGATCATCTTGCACCTAGACTGTTTTATAAACCACTACTTTTTCTATTAATATTTAGCTAACACCTGGCAAAACAAGCTGTAGTAATGTCCACTCACTGTAGTATGTCTAGAACTGCTTGAATGCAGGTTAACATGCATCTTTTCTGTTGCCAAGATATTGATGTCAGTATGCTGAATTGCATTCAGAAACAGCTAGGAACACATAGTCCGAGATACAGATGCAGCTGCAGCTCCATTTTCAAGCTGGAAAGTGAATACATTATTTGAAATCTAGGTATTGATTTCTCTGCTTGCCCTTACTTCTCCTTCACCACTTGCAGTAATTCTTAGGAGTGGCTAGTTGCAACTAATTCTATGTTAGTGGAGAAAAGTCTTACTTTCATTTGAATTAAGATAATAGCTATAATTCAAAGCATTTGGCAGAGATATGGCTGGTGCTGCATTGCTCCAATTATGAGTTCTTTGGCTTTCTTAAATACAGCACTTCATTCATGAGATTCTCACCATTACTTTCTCAAATCCCCTTTTCAGGCTCAGGATCATCTCAGGGCTAGGTTTGCTCTTTCTCCTTGCTCAGGGTCAGACAAATTTCTGCTGCCAGATTCTGTCCAAAGCTGTCACCTCTGGTCTTGTCCTGCAGCACCATCTTTGGGGAGCATTTGGCATCTCTGAGCAAAACAGGACCCCTGCGAGGAGCCCATCAGATAATTTGCTTACTGGCTTTGATTTTCATGCCTAAGAGTTTGCTCAGGACAATCACTTTCCCTAGGCTATGTCTTGCCCAGTCATTTCCCACTCTTGCACACTCACAAGCATCACACAGTACTCCTAGGCTCAGAATCCAGACTCTTACTACAGCAGTATGCTAAGTGAAAAAAATGCATTGGTGCTGAATAATAATTTATGTAACTGAAACCTTCCCACACTACTTTTTCCCTTCTCCTAGAGGGGGAGCACAAGGCTTTTCTTCTTAAGCCTTCTGGCTTATTGCATTAATAATTCATAACCAGTGTACTTTATATAAGCCGTGCCTCACTCAAAGCAAACTTACAGAAAACCATTTTTCCACCAGTGTTCATCAGAATGGGTTTTCTTAAGAGCATACAGCTTTTTAAACCACAAATTCTTAGTTTCTGTGGTGGAAAAAACTTGTACTCCTATGAACTGATTATTGACACTTCTCTGCAGAGTTGAAGATATGCACAAAGCAAGGAAGGAGGTGTTTGTTGCAGCAAATTTTTCAGAGTTAGTACAGGTAACACAGCTGCATCAGTGGGAAACCACAGTACTGTGAGACAGCTCTTGATTAAACATTTCACTGTAACTTTATCATAAGGACTTAGCAATACACCTTCATATATTACTAATAGTAACAAATTGCCTTAAAATCATAGAATCAACTGGGTTGGAAAAGACTTGTAAGATTATCAAGTCCAGCTGTTTCCCCAGGACTGCTAAGTCCATCACTAGACCATGTCACTTCATGTCTTGGAAGACTGGGAGCAATTTAACAAGTAATTAAGTTGTCTTAAGTCTATAACAAAACCAGTAATGTTTTACATTTTCAAATAGTAAAAATTTAACAAACTCTTGAATTCCCATTACTAAGTAATAGCTTCCTAATATTAAATGACTAGAGTTATGTTGTTGAGAAAAACCCCAGATGGAGTTAATATTTTCAAGTCAATCTTGGGAAAAGTGTTAAGAAGATGAATGATCTGAGCAGGCCAAGTCAACTTGATAAGGTATAAAGTAACATAAATACTTCAGAAAACTGGAAATGCTTAGTACAAAAAGATGGTTTAGCCTCATTGGATAACTTTCAAAAGAGATCTTCCCAAAAGAAACTGTAAAGAAATGTGAAAACAAGACAGAACCCAGCAGGAGAAGGCACCTTTTCTTAGGTTAGGGCATTGAATACAGTGAATAAATCTGTATTATAGCTAGCTGTGCTTCAATTTTTGCTCATTTACACATTACATTATTGGTACTAAGAAAAAGATTTGGAGGCATGTAGCTTTTGGCATTTGGCTTTAAGGGCTAAACTGTGTAATAGAGATGAGGAGTCTTGGGAATGTCTTCTGCCTAGATTCCAATTGATTTTGTGGGAGAATGGCAAAATCAGTCAAAAGAGAGTGGCTAAACCTTCATCGCCAGCATCCTGCACAGAAGCCCAGCAGTGGCCAGCTCACAGAGGTGAGCCAAGAGCAAAGAAGTGTTGAAGCAAACAAGCAGCTTCCAAAGATGAGGAACAGCTAAAAATGGGGGGGGGGGATGGGGACGGGGACAGAAAAGGATAAAAACAAATAAACCTCTGAGCCTTTGATTGAATGCAACGCTTTTGTCAAGTTAATATTTGTATCAGGTAGGCTCAGTACTTGGAGATGTAGTCCTCAAGAAACTGAAAACTGACAATTACCTGGACAATTTCTTCTGTAATAGTAGCCATGTGGTAGTCAGTGTCTGTTCACTAACAAAGACATAGTCCTACTTTTAGCTGAAAAACAAAAATCAGTCAGTTCATCTCTTTACACTTTTCAGACCCCAGCCATCAAAGAGTTCTCAACTCAGAAAGCAAAATAAGCAGTACAGTTAAAGGCAATGATCCTAATGGTCTCACAAGCACTTAAAAACAGTGATGACTCCTACTTAAGCTCTGCAACCCCTGGGTTCTGTTTGTTGTCAGCTATGAAGCAGCAGAGGCTGTCTGTTATCCAGGTACAGCAGGAGTGGAGGTGTTTTTCTCATTAGGAATTAAAAAACTCAGCAGCAAACTACACTCCATCAGGTTTGTTTCAGAATGCTTTCTTTGAGTTATAACTTTCCTAGGGAAGTTTTATAATGCTTTGGCATCCCCCAAATCCTGCTTGAAAGCTGTAATAAAAGGAAAAAAATATTAAAACAATAATGGAAGACTGGAGTTTTTAATCCCAGCCAGCTCTGGCATGCTGCTGGAGAGAAGATAGGCTAGAAAATACTTCCCAGCCACATTCTGACAGCAAGGAATTGGGTTTTCACAAAAACTAAAACACTATACCTTTTAATAAAGTAGCAGGAGATTATGTACAATCCACAGTGAGATAAATAATAGGGATTGTTCCTGGATGTTACTGTTATATTGAATTGAAGGCTTCAAGTGAGATAGTGAGAAGCAATTCACACCCACCTGAAACGTGTCAGAATGAAGTCTACATGACGTATTGGGTCAGGATCAGAAGCAGTTTATTTTACAATGCTGTGTAGACTGTAATTTTTGTAATTACAGGTGAATGTTCAAATTCTAGGTGTGTTACAATTTGGGGATTACAGGGGAAAAAATCACATTTTATTAATTTATTTATATAAAATGGTGTTATTTCAAATGTAATACGTGAAATACTATGTTTGGAAACTAGCACTATTGGAAGGTTTGTCCAAAGCTCTTTTGATAACTGAGCTCTTTTCATTTCTTAAGGATTTTCAGGCTAAAAATCTGGAGGTTGCACATGTTGGTGGTGGAGTGATTCTCCAATGCAAGGACAGACTGAGATGAGAGGGAGAATGGAGACCTGCTCTATTTACAAAGAACTGTGGAAGGCACGAAGTGTGGACCTCTGGCCCTATGGAAAAGAGGTATGCATACATTGTCACTGTATCATCTGCTGTCTTTGCAATAAGACAGGTAGCTGCAAAAGCAGACCAGAAAGTGAGGTTTGACATAGACTCCCTCCACCAGTTCACGTTCTCCCAGAAGGAGCAATGAGGATGGGATGGATGTGCTCAGGAAGCCTGTTACCTCTTCTCATCCCTATTTATATGCCTAGTTAGCTATTATAACTTAGAAAAACATGACAGGTGTTAAGTTCTCTTCTTGCCTAGTTCAAGCTCTTTCCTTCCTCTTTTCCCTGCTTTCTTGCTTGCATTAAGGCAAGCAGCCCTGATCTGTAACTATAGCAGGAGTAAAAATCTACTCAAGGAGCTTATTGCATGGAATGAAGGAAAGTGTGACCACAGGTGCTACTGCAGCTCTGCATCTTCCTCTGTATAGAATGGTGTGGGTTGCAGCAGGTGTTCCAGGATGGAGCCCACAGTAAAGTGGCAACAAGTGCTTGCTTGACTCTGTTAGGAAATCCTACTTGTGTGATGGTCAGTGATACCAAATAGTTGTAAGTATTGATTGATACATCCAGGGATATCAGGCAGTTATTTTCTGTGGTTTTATTTGCAGCTCTGATCATAAATACTTTGAAGTAGTGACAGGGAAGTGGAAATACAGACATGCAAAATGTATATATTATGTTCACTGAACAAGGAAACTCAAAAACAGAAACATGAACAAAAAACTTAGCAGGGGTGGTTGTCAGTCTTAAACTTAGCAGTGGTTTAGGGCTGAAGAGTTTCCTGTTATCACGTACTCATTCCTTCTAGTTGCAGAAATTAAAGATTAACAGTTGAAAATAAACAGAAGTCTTCTATTTGAAAATGTATGATGGATATTATAGCTGTGGGATAGTTTTTGGTAGAACACTAAAAATATAATAGGCTGGATGTTGTGAGCCTGAAGAACATGGATGTGTATAGACAACCTTTTGAAGGCTGGTCTAGCTGCTCCTTGTTCTTATGCCGTTTCCTTTAAGGTTCATTGGATGAGCACTGGTGTGTTTTAAATAAACACTTATAGGGAACTGTGGTAGCAGAATAACGGAGATTTGCTTTCAAAGATCATCATGAGTTTTGGCAATGCTTTTAATAAGAATAATAACAGTCCTCTGAAACTCGTCTGGTGTTCACTCATTAGGAGGAAGTACTGTTCTTACTGCATAAATTGCAAGAAACATTTGTTTTCAGTGTATGCCTGAGGGAGTTAGTTAGCAGCATTACCATCCCATATGTATTGCATTAAACACTTTAAGTCACTTTAATAATGCTTGCAAAGTTTGAAATTAGATGCAAGACTGGAATGATTTCAAGGTCCTGAAAATGAATGAACTGTGGGATTATTTTAAGTATAATTATTTATATTTAAAAATATTATTCCTAAAATGTTCAGTTTTGGCATCCGAAGAGATTGATTTGGCAGGCTCTTTCCATATTAGGCTTAATGAAATCACTTAAATTCAGATATTCAATGTGACCAGTGATTTATAAGTGCCTAATTTGACACATATTGGAATGCCATTATCATAAATCTTTCTAAATATCAAATATGATATCATTTGGGCCCCACAGAATTGCTACTTTCCTGAGATACGATACCATATTTGTGATGTAAATCAGTTTCTAAATTACTTGGAAAAGTGGTATGAAAGTGGATCGTTTAATGATTACCTAACTTCTGTAAAGCCTGTTGAAGATTTTAATGAAGCGCTTAGGCAACAACTGTGTCATGGACTTCCAAGTCTATTAGATGGCTAGGCTGTAAAGCTTAATTAGAATAATGCTGGGATGTGTAGGAAGCTCTGTGCTGCTGCTATTCCAAGCCTTGTTGAGAACAGGCCAAATCATCTGGTAAAAAGTCAGCTTTAGAGTATTGCACAGAAACTCCTGAAGTAAAAACCCCCAACATTTTCATATAGTGGATTAAGAGAGAAGGAAACTAGGGTAATTGTCCACATGCATGTCAACAGCTGTTTTGGATTGCTATGTGCAGGGTAAAGAAAGCCTTTTAGCATGACAATTTGAATGCTAACTGTGGATTTCTTACTCTTGTGAGGAGCATGGAAGGGAGGAGAAAAGCCAACTCCTGTCCCAACAGCTTAGCCTAAAATTTGGCTTCCATTTTGTACTGATGGATGGGGATGAGAGGTGAGAGACAGCATAGGGTTCTTTTCATATCTCAGTAAGAAGGGCTTGACAACAAATGGCATAATAAAATAGCTGATTTAATAAGACAGAATAAAAAGAGGATTGCAGGATAGTGAGTAAATCTTAATCCCTTTAGATGCTGGGAACCCCCCATTCATGCAGCATCAGATGGACCCTGGTAAATACAATGGTAAAAAATGCATTATTATCAGAAAGGTCCTCATGACATCATTGTAATGGCACAGGGATACAGAAAGGACCATCACACCTCTATTTGTACCTGTGCACGAATGGACGTATGGTTAAAAGCAGGTGTGCTATGCATCTGAAATGCCCTTCCACTGCAAGGGGGCATGGAGTGAAGTTTTGACACAGCCTATATGTTTCGGTCCTCATATTTCTCCCTGGATGTCACCCAAGGCCATGACAAATTACATGTTGACAAATTACATGTCAGCAAATTGCTGAACTCAAAGATGTATGGTTGCAACAAGTCAGATTCTCTTAAATATAAACAGATCTCATTAAGGCTGTCTGTAAATTTTATGTCTGGCCAAGAAGGAGTAAGTATTGTGTAGCCTCAAGATAAGCATAAGAATATGAATGAAAGGTCACATTTTTTTTTCTGACAATAGCAAGAAAGCAAACACCAGGTAGTTTTAGAGCTGAAAAATTTAGTGCTGGAAAGTCATCTTAAAGTAGGCAATAGAGCTCCACAAGACCAGAGGAGATCTATACTACTTCATTTTTCTTACCAGGAAAACAAAACCAACCACCCAAACAACAGAAAACCATGTCAGATTCATCTTGGTTTTCCACAGCCACAAAAAAAAAGCCTCTGCAATGAAGGCGACAGCAATTCCTAACCAGAAAATCCATTCACTTCCATAACAAGGCTAGAAGCAAATTTCACCTGTATTTTTGAAAAACACCAAGGCTAGCCCATGCTGCAATAAGGTTCATGCAGCTACAAAAAAAAACAACACAGACCTCCAAATATTTCTCCTTCTAAATCCCAGTTCAGTGGTTTCAATATTTTAGAGTATTCACACAGGTATTTCAACTACAGTACATTTTAATATAGCAATATTTTTCATATAGCATGTTTAACCCATAAGCTTTTCAAAATCTGGGAATTGGGAGGGAGCTTTCTTGGGAGTTTGTTGGTTAACAGGGAGTTTTTTGCAAGTTAAAAGTAAGTATCTCTTCAAGACAGTGCTGCTTCAGGTGAGAGGGGGTACATAGTGTGATGTGCAAGAGAAGACAAAGAGCCAACACGTTTTCTTGTTCTATATACAGAGTGTTTTTGTGTCTGGGGGCAGCATAAATCTGATTGACTTTACTGATCTATTAGCTGGAGCATTGCCTATAAAGAATAACATGTTAAGAAGCTGCAGGCTCTTCTTAACTTTTCATACTATTCAAAATGAACCGTAACTAAGGTTTCAGTGGAAGATGTGTCATCAAGCAAATACTACCATAGCTTAGAAAGCCATTGTAAAATGTTTGCAAGGTAGTCCACCTGTTTTTTGTCCAAATCATATGAATTGCCCACTTTAAATTCCCATTTTTACTCAGTTTAATGATTGTCATTAAGTCACAAAAAAGGTCAAACCTGATAACTGATCGTCATTAAGTAACAGTTAAAAATTAAAGAGACAGAATTCTGTTTCCAAAACCACAATATAAGAAAAGCCATGTAACAATGAAACATACATACCAAACCTTAAAGGCAAGAAAGTATTACAGGGAGAAATTAAAGCATTCACCTGGTTGTGAAGTGGATGCAGTCCTTTTTCTAAAATGAGTAGTATTCAAATCTCTGTCAAATCACACTGAGGTGTTTTTTAAAAGCTGATTTTTGGTCAAAAGAGCCAAACTGGACAACTTGGTTAACTTCTCATTTGGAAATACAAACTCTCATTTAAGATTAAGCATGTCCCGTGTCAGTGGCATTATAATGTACAAGATGACATTTCCCTGTTATGCTTTCATATCTACTGAGCATAAATGAGAAATAAAAGAGAAAGCACAGCTATGGAGAATGGTTTGCACTGTGGTAGATCACATTAGCCAAGCAACATCATCTCTACAAAAAGTGAATTCCTGCAACCTACTTCCAGCCCCTAATCTTCCCTTAAAAATATTACTGCAGTATATCCAGCCTGGCTATATTTAATTTACCAGTGAATTACAATTATAGCAGAATAGTCAAAAGTAGCTAAACTTTTCTAAAAGATAATTAATGTGTGGAAAGAAAGTCATAGCAACAAAGTTTGTTTAGTGTCACCATGAGAGGTGAACAACTTACAAAGAGTAGCATATAGACACAGACACATCAGTATATCACATACAAAAAGCCATCTCAGGGAGGCATCCAACAGGCCTGTTGGACTGAGCATACAAAAATCTTTGACTTGTCTTATGTCTGACTCGTTATCAGATTTTACCAAGGAGATCTAACATCTAAAACTTCACACAGAGCAAGGGATGAAATGCACCACAGAGAGTAAAAAGAGTAAAAAGCTATCTATTCGTGTTATATGGGATTTGAGAAAGAAAAGCTCTAACAGAGTCAATCTCACAGCAAAGAACGTTTTCATTACCCAGTGGTTAGTTGAAGGCAGCCTAGTCAAACAGCTACAGATTTATTCCTGTGACTCAGAGGCTTTTATTCCATGCATGTATGTGAGTTTATGTTAGATGATTCCATTGACTTCTGAAGAGTTATCTTGGATTACACTGATACCACTATGATGAGGCAAGCAGCCTCATAAAAAAATGAAACCAGCAGTGCCAACTTCAAGGTTAAAAAAGCTCAGAACTTCAGGAACCTGATGTTGTGTTCAGAGCTATATTTTAGAAGCCTGGTTGCAGACCCTTGTACAAATAGAGTACTAGAAATCTCTCCTTCTTGGACCTTTTCAAACAAGATAAAGCTGAATACAGAGCTCTGAATATGTGACACTGAGGAACAGATTCCAGACAGGAAGCAGGGAAATCATCTCCCACTAAATGGTGATAGGCTGTAGGATTGTATAGCATAGATTCATTTACTTGTCAGTAATAGCTGAAGTACCAAGACAGGAGCCCCCCTGTAAAGACCCCAGGAATGCAGTATTGGATTGAAAAGAAAGCATAAAACAAAAGAAAGCTGCCAAAAGCTCTCTAAATATAAGGTCACACAAGGCAGTTGTAGATCACATGAGCCTTCTCTGGCAGAAATAAATTTTGCAGTGTTTTAAAGAACTGCCTGCTTTCCCATTATTGTCTGGTTTATAGCCCTGATGTGTTTCTGTTGGACCCTGTGGCTCAAGAAAAGAATAGGATGGGTTTGTTTTCAGGTGCCACTAAGGCATACTGTAAAGGAGTCTCCACTGAAACCTATTTGTAGTAATAAGTATGAATTGCACTCTGGTAGATCTTAACTTAAATGATTCTGGGATAAATGGGATTTCTTGGGTGATGCAATATTGACAAAAGTGTCACCAGCCAGAAGTATGCCTGTGCTTGTATAGAGGCAACAGTGAGGTTTTAGGATCTCAGAAACATACACAACAGCTTAGATCTCCAAGAAGTTGTCACTTACAAACACAGTACAGCAAAAGAGCTACTACCACAAAGCCAAACAACCTGTGGGGGAAAAATTGCTCAGTTACTAATCTCTTTGGTCTACAAACAATTGTTAGCTTGTTCGAAGTCAGCCTCATTTCTCCACAGCAAAAATACATAACTCTTCTATAGAACCTCTACAAATGCAAAACTGCAAGCTTTCTTGTTGATGTCCATTTGCCTCATCTGAGGTTGTGACTTTTGTGGCTGTGGTGCAGATGTCTGTGCTGTCCTAGAATCAACATAATGTGCCACAGATCACTTCATGTGAGAGGTATGAAGCTCATAACATATCCAGTGATGGAAGATAGTGTGTGTTTCTTGCTGTTAGCCTCTTCCAGCTGCTTCCTCAGTATCCTCTGCTGTTCTGCCTGCTAGTTTGCTAGTGTGTAGCCTTGGGCTTTTGAGTTCTCAGAAGGAATGATTTTAGTTGCTAAGGATGCCAGGAAGTAGAGCACTGCCATTCAGCCAGAATGAGAGAAAGAATTATGCACAATGACAGCTCTCTGTAGCCCTCTTTGCTGAGAAGGCAGGAGTCCAGTCCCTCACTCCATTATCCTGCAGACTAAAGTTCACCTCATGGGTTACTTACTACTAGATTGGAAAGCTGCATGGTATTTAGAAAGTTCAAAGCTACATGAGTCAGAGCCAGTTCCTCTTTTATTCTTTCACCATGTCAGATACCATAGGATAGCAATTTCCCTAACTGATATTTAATGCTAATTACTTCAGGGTCAATGAGCTGTAACCAAAAAATCTTTAATAAGGCGTTTCTCGTCTAAGGCTTATAATGAGTATTTCCTCAGACCTATTTCAGCTCTTCATGTATCTGTCCATACCTTACCCCTGCTAGCCTATATGCTGATGTTCAGCTTCAGACTTCTTTTTTGTTATCAAATATCCTCTCATGAGATCCCACCTGGATTATTGTGTTCAGCTCTGGGGCCTCCAACATAAGGAGCACGTGGGGCTGTTGGAACAAGTCCAGAAGAGGGCCATGAAGATGATCAGAGGGCTGGAGGACCTCTCCTGTGAAGAGAGAGGTCCTGTGAAGGCAGGCTGAGAGTTAGGCTTGTTCAGCCTGGAGAAGAGAAAGCTCTGGGGGGACCTTAAAGCAGCCTTCCAGTACCTAAAGGGAGCCTAAAAGAAATCTGGTGAGGAACTTTTTACAAGGGCTTATAGGGATAGGACAAAGGGGAATGGCTTTAAGATGAAAGAGGGTAGATTTAGATTTGATATTAGGAAGAAATTCTTCAGATGAGGGTGGTGAGATACTGGCACAGGCTGCCCAGAGAAGCTGTGGCTGCCCCATCCCTGGCAGTGTTCAAGGCCGGTTTAGATGGGGCTTTGAGCAACCAGGTCTAGTGAAAGGTGTCCCTGCCAGTGGAAGGAGGTTTGGAACTGGATGATCTTTAAGGTCCTTTCCAGTTCAAACCATTCTGTGATTCTGTGTTGACTCTATGAAATATGCCTCCTGCTCATGCAGAAAGGCTTCACAAGAGGCACATGTAAGCCAGCTCTCTTCAACACGACAGCCCTCCCTCTGTGCAGAGTGCTTCTCTCAGTGCCTTCCCTCTGTCCTTTCAGGTTAGAGCTTCCAAAATGACATTGTAGACCTGAATTTGAGCTCACCAGTCCAAATCTGTGAAAGCAAAAACACGTTCACTTGTGTTTCAGATTGTGTGTACTGCAGATGAGTTTGTCTCATCCCCTTTCCCCCTTCCTGTTGTCACAGGGGGCTAGGATTTATTTGTTCATACAAACATAAACAAAGAAAAACATGGGGCTTTCTTTCTGAATAGAAGACAGGAGTTTGAGGCTTTTAGAACTGGAATGAAAACCAGGAGTTACTGAGTGAAATTGTACAGCTCTTTTCTTGCAAAAGCAAGACCAGCTATTGTCTTTGTTTCTTTTGTCCTTCAAGCAGTCGCAGTAGTATCAGTCTTTAAATAGAGTCAGACCCATGGGAGAAGATAAAAGTAATAATTTTGAGTGGCTTTTTATTTATCTTTGAAGATCATGAGGTTTAAGTTCTTAGTCTTGTCTTTGGTGTCCTGAGGCTAGAACTTAAAGCTGAAATTCTGATATAATCATACGGCAAAAGGGCTCTCTGAGCTTTGAAGAAGTTTGACCAAGTAGGGGAAAGAAAAACCTCACCCTTTTGCAAACACAAGTCTGGGAGGGCAGTATTACTTAAGGAGAAGGAGCAGTCCTTTTATTCTTTCCCTGGAATATTAACAAAGGTATTTACAAGGTCAATTGTTGTTAACCAGTGAGATTAGAAATACACTGCTAATGAGAAAAACAGTTAACATTTACACAGCACTTACTCAGAGGTACTGTAATATTTGCAAAAATACCATCTAAATTTAAGCGTTATAAATAGGTACTTTAAAATATATTAAATATAAAATATTAATAAATAGATGATTTAAAAAGAATTGTTATTTACAAAAACATACACTGCTTTTTTTGCCAGTTTGCCAAATGTCTACCAAATGATTTTGGTCAGAAAAAGAAGATAATTGACCTAGACTGCTAAAACTCTGCTACCATTTTTACATCAATTAGTAGCTTTGGCAAATGTACTGCTGTGAGTTTATGGAAAACCAAACTTAGTTTCCTACACAGCTTCTAAACTGGTTTTAGCCATTTGCTAGGGAGAACTCACTGTGTTGTGGAGTTCCTCCTGCTGACATTTTCCCATTCTAACCACAGTGTTTTAGAGTGTAAGTAAACAGCAACGATTGAAAATGAGAATTGTTTCATAGCCTAATACTTGGGCCACTTCTCATCGTGATGAAACACCTGAGCTTCAGCCTCTGCTGTAGTGCATATTTAAGTGGTCTTTGCAAAGTGGACAAGTACCAACAGAAGTGTTTTGGGAAATGCCGATAGAGGCAGCCCTGCTTAGCGCCCTGGTAGTCAGACATTGCTCAGGTGCAGGTGTGATGTGGATACAAACGTGATAAGCAGAGAGGGAAGTTGAGCAGTGATACTACAAAAAGCTGAAGCCTAGCTCATTTATATATTTTGCTTCTCCCTGCTTCATTCTATTTACTTTTGAGTTTGCTTTTACAAAGCAAAAACTGTGATAAGAATAAGAAGTTCAATGAGAATGTTATCAAGGAATTTAGAGTTTATGTCAATTTTCCCTATGAATATTGGAAATTATTTTATGCTATTCTGTGTGTTAAATCAACAGGAAACCTTACATCAAGTACATGTTTGACAGCTGCTATGCACTGTGTTCTTGTGGCCTTGAAAGAGCACAATTAAAATTTTCATTAATTTTCATGATTTTCATTATATGTGATACCATTTTTCTGCTCATGTGTCTGAGTTACACCTATGTGAGCATTGTATCCATGCTGAAAGCTTCCCATCATGACAAGCATTTGTTGTAATTCTAAATGAGAAAGGAACAAGACACAGTTACTAGTTTTGGTGACTTTCTCACTTTCATGCATAGTCTAGTTCATTGTCAAACGTGTTACATTGAAAAGGCTTGAAAGTTTCTGAAGGAAACCTATATATATATATATATATATTCCATATATATACACCAATATTATACCAATAATATACACCAATATATATATACACCAATATATATACACCAATATACACCATATTCCTGCCTATGAATACAGTGAATCCTACAGTGCCACCACCAGAAAGTAAAGTGTTGAAAAAAACTGGTAGGTCTGGTTCAATTTGGTTTAAATTCCAAACATCATCTGTACTAATTTTTTCCTTAACGTGGGAAAGTAGAAGATAAATAAATGGGAGATTCAGTCCAGAGGAAGATCTCTTCTGCTGTCTTTTGAGAAGATGGAGTAGGGTGTTGAATTTTATATGCAAGTACTTTCTTCAGAGTTCTTTCTCTAAAGAAAGGCAAAGCTTTATTAATGGGAAACCCGACTTATTATCGAGCAGTGAATCCTAAAAGGGACACCATAGGCTTCTGTAGACAACTTTTGCTTTGTTAGTGAGAACACCAATATGAAAGCTGTGGGATACAGTTCTGTCTCTTATTAGCTGCATAGAGTGGCAAGGAGAGAGATGAGGAAGTAATCTGCAGCTGAGAGCATCCGTGAGTAATTCTTAGCCTACTCACTTCAAAAACTTACACAGTTCACAAAAGTGTAATGAAATGAGGAAAGTCTATTAACACAAAGTAACTGCAGGCTTCATCAGAAATTAGGTCTCGTTAGCAGAGCAAATGAACCAGCCACCCTCACAACATTTGAAAAGCGTAGCTTATCATTACAGTTGCCTTTTGCAAACTGTACTTAGTTTGATTCCTTACATTCAAAATGACCAGCCAACTGATACACAATGCCTTGAAATTATTATCATTATTATTGCTACTTATTTTCTACGTGATTTATAGTTTCATACTTAGTGAGCAGATGAAAAATACCTATGTTCTGTAATTCTCTAATAACTCGCATTATTTTCTTGAGTTTGAAGTATTTTCATTAAAATAATGAGCACTGACATTCCATATGGATGTAGCTTCCCTTTGGTATGTAAAATCAGTTAAGATTTGTTTTTAAGGAGTGCAGATACATCCCTTGACTCAAGTAACCTCCTGCCAGAGTGGTAGTGTTAACTCTGAAATAGTTAATAAGCCTGTAGATACAGAGATTTGTCTATAATACAGGTGTATGTAGAGATATATTTGTGTGATATATATATATATGTGTGTATATATTTGTGTGATATATATGTGTGTGTATATCCCCACGAGTACACACAGCTCAAGCTCTTCTTTTTTAATTATTTTCCCTGAAAATATTCAGATAACTTCCACACAAAGTTTTAGTGTGTTATATGAGTCAGTTCCAGTTTACAAGGCAGGCTAACATCTGGTACAGAACCCTGCTTCTTAATGTGATGTTTTCAAATCCACAGTAGAGTATGTACAGGTGAGAGGGAATTTGCTTTTCTTCTTGTTGCTGTTTCTGAAGGAAGCACCCAAATGTCCTGTATCCCTCTGACATTCCTATGAAAAGATACCAGAGACACATTTGATTCTGACCTCTTGGAACTCTAGATGATCTTAAGGTCCTTTCCAACCCTAACTATTCTATGATTCTGTGATTTTCTTTCTGACTCTGGAAATACCTGAATAAAGATCCAAAGTTTCTTTTACTTTTATCTGACTCAGGCTCAGGCAGTATTTTTAGGAGTTATTTGGTAAAAATGTTTTAAATACAAAATCTGTCTCTTTGTAAATCCCTTGTTAGAGGAGGGAGGCTCCCTGATCATGAATACCATAGAAAAGCACTCACGCAGGTTTTATTCTGCCTAGGCTGAAGTTCATAAACTTTAACAAACCAGCATGATGAAATCCTTTGCTTTCTGGAGACAAGTCATATAAGGTGCTAAATGATGCCTTTCATTGTACCTTCCATTGTCCTGATATCAGGACACAGTCAAAAATATAAACCCTGTCTTGCCTTAGTCTTCTAATGGTAAAGTTGAAACAGATTCTTTCTCACTTTCAGCTTACTGTGGAGAAACAGCCCTTCATAGAATAGATTTGAAAATGAAAGATTTTGCTTTATACATTCGTGGAATTGGAGCTTTCATTGTAGTAGGGTTCTGTCTGTCTTAAAAGATAATTTTTGTAACAGAGGCAGAAGTAATTACATAATGTAGTACACTCTCCATAATGACACAGCCTTACTGGAATTTAAGTTAATCACCATAATTCTATGGTATGTACTTTATTAATATTACAGTATGCTGCATTAAATTACTATAATTTTATTAGAAAATTGAGTTCATATTCCCTCTCTCAGAAATGCAGATGTAGGTCATGATGTTAAAAAGATGTTTGCAAAGCGAAGACTGATTTTAAACTGTTTGTACTATTATAAAAGACCAGGAAAGTTTCCCTTACAAATGTAACTGTATGACTGTTACATGCTTAGACTATTTCAGGGATTTTGCCACAGGAGATTAGAAATCACAGCTATTCCATGTGTGATGTTCAGCTATTACTCATGAAGGATGAACTGTACCAAATGCACATTCACAGGGAATATATATTCCCCTTTCTTCCAAGGAAAATCATAACCCAGAGACATAAGCAACATGTGAACAGTGTTCAGCCTTTCATCTGTCTCTCTCTCTAGATGTATATTCTCTCCATGCATAGTGCTCTGGAATATCTGCACAAGATTTTACATGCCACTTGTTCATAGAAAGAGACAGGCTATAGAGAACCTCTCCCTTGAAAGAATAACATCATGAAACATCCTCATGACTTTTAAGCACGTGATGTCCTCACCAGATTTTCTGACTCAGTCTTGGAATCTGTGTTGTGTTTGTAAATCAGTCTAATTTATTATATAATTACATGCCTGCACATAAAGTATACCTTTATTTAGCAATGATTCAGCAGTTGTGTGGACTCTGTAGAGGGAACACCTGTAGAGACATGGAAATACTACTCAAGAAATATCTGCCACTCATACCCATTGTCTGTTCAAGTTCAACAGTATTGCTTCTAAAAGAATGTCCCCATTGCTTTCTGAGCTCTTATATTTGTGAGGAATAAAAATACAAACAGTGACCACTTGTTCAGTAATGGAAAACCACTAATGAAAAACTCTTGCATTAATGAGGTAACAAATATACCCTTTGTGTTTTCTTCATTACATTTGTGTATCTACTTTTTAGTTAGTCTTTCTAGCTAAAGACTGCTCAGAAATGTTTCAAAGTAAGGATGCAGTTAATCCTCACGGTTTTGCATAGAGCACCTAAAAAAGACAAAACAGAATATGAGGATTTTCACTTCATGTTATTACATTGTTAATTACGTCTGTAAATCAAAAGTAACATATCAATGTCTGCTATCTAAGATGACAACCATACCTGAGTATATGCTTTCCCCAGAGTTCATCCAGCAAAATTCAGGGCTATAGGAAGACAGTTTACAGTGTATAAAACTAGACCTACCGTGGAAGAATTAATTTGGAATGTAAAAATGGCATCTAGAATTGGCTGCTTGAAAAGAAATGTCTGAATAAAACCCTACACTTTTAAAAAGTAGAAGAAATTAAAACCCAGTGATAATCTTGCTGTAAAAGATGTATTCCCATGGATAAGGGAAAAATACTTAGGGTTTCTTTCCAAGTTTAAAAAGCAATGATAATAAAAGCATTAACTATATGTGCTTTCAGCTACCAGACACCAAGGCAGGAGCACTAAAATTGACAGAGCTCACAGATACTATTTTATGAAAGAAAAAAGGTTATTCTTCAAGTTCCGAGTCACTTGGTGCAAGCTAGAGGAATGAAATTCAGCCTTCTTAAAATCATGTAACAGAAAATGTTGATACTGTGTTATTATTTCCCATCAGGCTTCAGGATTAATTGTGTCAAAACCATATTTTTATTCTACTATTTGAAATAAACCACATTTATAAAACAAGATTCAAGGTGCAAACCCTGTCACTAATATAGTTAGTGAAGATGAATCTGGTGGCCAAATTTGTCTGACCTTTTTGATAAGGTTTTATTTTTACATATAAGTACTCCAGGCCTGGTGAAAAGAGTACAACATATTCTGCTGACAAAGGCTGAAGCCTCATTTCTGCTCCTGCATTTCCATGGATATCAAGAACTTGGTAAGAACAGATTCATTTGAACACCCTGTAGCTGCTCCCTTGATTTCAGTATAAATGTCGTTATAAGGCATAATGTTGTGTTCAAAAGCCCCATGAGATGACTGGGGCTCTGCTACAAATCTCTCTTTAGCCTGAAGTGGGACCCAGTTAAGGTAACTTGTTAACTCTGAAAGGAACTATTTTTTAGGGTTTTTTTTTAATTCAAAGGACATCTGTGCTTCTCAAATAACAACTCTCCGGTTTGGCTTTGGGGTCCTTATTTCATGACTGTCTACACTGAATAAATGTTATTCCACTCCTTTCCCACTGAATCACCTCCAGAATGTGAAGTGTAGGCAAAACCAGCACATTTTTTTTTCCTTCACCTGCTGAAGAGATGAATTTAGAACAGTATTGATTAGTTGGCAGATTTAGCTTTGCTATTCATACAACATAGATGTGGTCTAGGTCTTTCATGATCCAGTGGGCACCAGTTCTACCTAATGAACTGAAACAGAGCCATTGCTTCTAAGGTAGAATCTCTTTTTCTGGGCCAGGTTCATTATAACATTTGGCTGTACCAGATGATAATTTCTCTTAACAAGAGCTACTGGGAAGTTTAATCTTTCACTCACTGTGACAGTATGTTGCAAATGCCATATGTTTTATGGAAGAAAGTTGGCAAAGTGTATGCTGTGTCTCCTGTAAAGTTGCACCTTCACTGGTTATGCTAGAAAGTTGCATGGGAGCCCTGAAGGTAGCAAGCTTCTGTTTGGTAGTACCTTTTGTTTCTTTGTTTTTGTTAAACAGTACATAGCGTACACAGAGTATCCCATTAGGCAAACTAAAAGTGTATTGAAAGACAAAGCACTTTATTATTACTGAACAGAGAAACTGGTTTGTGTCATCTACTTACAGCAGATGTTGTACCTACCTGACTCATTTATCTTGCAGGAAACACTCAACAAGGGTCTCACATAATTTTTATCCCAGTCTAGTGTTACCTGAAGGTTAGCTATTCTAAGCTACTGAAACTACAGCATAGAGAATGAACAGGCTTAAATAGGAAGAGTTTTCAGCACCTAAAAGCTTGTGTTTCCTGTCAGATTTTGAGAAGTAAAATAATCTTCAGTTTTAAATAGCTAGCACAACATTTAATGTGTTCAAATGATTTTATTTACTTTCTCAAAGTCTTTTAAATGCCTGCCTTAAAAGTCAAAACAAAACCTTCAGGAAGGAGACTGAATGTTAGAAAACAGGCATTGGTATTATTTTCATAGGCTATAATACCTTCAAAAAATCACAACTTTTACTGCTATAAATGAACATTATACTGGGTTTGAGTATGTGGTTGCTGATTTAGTGAGGTATCATGCTATTCATATTTTATACTGACATTTCATTTAAATTGGGCTCAATATTAATAAGTTTGTTTTCCAATGCAATTAGGAAGTCAATTTGAACAGTTCATTGAAGAGTAAGGACATCCTATACTTTTTATACAGTAGGAACCTGCATTTCAGGCTGACCTGCCTGATTCTGAGTTGTATTTATGTTCTGTAGTATAGGAATAAACTGGCAAGACCAATTTGATTGGCATTTTAGTAAAATTGCTACATTTGCCTCATACTCTTTTGTGTGTGTTTTGATACAACACACAGCCTAGTCATTTGGGGAGGCATTTCCAATCTGTCATTAGGTAAAGCTGGCAGAACAGTATCTTCAGCACTTACTGTCCCTTCTCACAATTACAGATATATTACAAGAAGCATTAAGTAAGTATCCATCAAAAGCCTCAATTTCATCAAGAGCTAGAAACTCAGAATACCACTGCTGCCTGTTTTGTTTCACCCATAAATCTGGAAACGTTTATGGGAAACAAATGCTAGGTATGAGGAAAAAAAATTACAGATACACTCAATGCATGTACATTTTGTCCTTTCCATTTAAAAGTTGATTTGACACCTTTCTGCTGAGCACATGGGGAGAACTACAAATAAGAGAAGTGGGATGCTGATTGTCATGTTTATGTCTTTTCAGAGCAGACGCTCTTTAAACAAATACAGGGAAGTTTTTTGCCAGTCTAAGACCTACAAATAAATAGTAACAACAATTATAATAATAAAAGTAAGTAAAAAGGCAAAACACCCTTCTACAACCCTGCACCCCAGCTTTGTAGTAGAAGGGGATGTGTGAATCCTTATCTGGTAGTTCTGGGGTTTCCTTTTAAATTTTAATCTTAAGGAGCATGCATTCTCTTTCCAATGTAGCTTTTAATATTGACAGTAGAAAATGAGTGGCTTTTTGAATAGGCATAAATATAGTCATCTTTTAATTCAGGAAGGAGCATGCTTTTACTTGTTCTTTGATTTAATGTGGTCAATACAGCATCAGTGTTTGGGTTAAAAATATCCCATGCACTCTACCCTGATATGTGGACATAATCATGTCTGAGGACCTTGTCCTTCATTCCATAAGCCAGTTAGAGTAGAACAAATATAATGTTTCCTGAAGAACTCTAGTTTATGACAGGGGAGATCCACAAAAGAAATTGGGTGCCTAAATTTCCAGTTAGATTAACAATTCTGGCTTTACTGCCACCTTCTGCCATACTCTGCACTACAGTCTTCAGGGTTTAATGTTACAGAAAAGACTAGAAAATCCACTTCTGGACTGATATGCTGAAAGTGGTGGCAAGTAGAGAAAGTCAATGCTCCCCCAAATCCTGATGAGTCTGGGAATCTCAGTACCAAGTTTATCTCAGAATACATCAAGTTCCATAGACTTGGTGTCCCTTTTTCTGTCTTATCAAACAAGCTGCTCAGATAGGGATCCTCAGAACTGCCCACTGGACTAGTGTTTGCACAAAAATCTGGTCTCCTCTTTCAAGTCCTGTGCTGCTATCTGCAACATGTAGATATCCCTTTAAGCAGGCCCAGCAACAGAGCTCAACTCATCTACACCCAGGATGAAAGCACTAGTCACTGACTGACAACTGCATTCAGTTTGCTGTGATACCTTTTGGGGTGTGGGCTGACAGGATCTTAGGAGCAGTTCCCCAGATGAGGATCAATCTAGGACATTTAACTTTTGAAGTATAAATGCTGTCTTTAAATTATAACACATTTCTCTGCATAGTTTTCCCTTTAATAATTGAATAACAGGTGCTGAATGATCTGGTTACATTGCACAGGCAGCTGAATTAGGCTAAAAATAGCTGCTAAAGAAGAAAATGGTATAAGGAGGGGAAGAAAGATGAGAATTAGCCTTTCAGATGGAAATTGTGCTTTTAAATTAGATGCATGATAGAGGATGACAGAAAAGTGATAGAAGCTGCAATCCTTGCTCACATTCCTGTGGACTTCAAAGGGATTTTTCCCCATGCGAGAACTGCAGGATCAGACATCCTATCTATACTTGTTTCTTTCAGCATCTGGCTCTTATATGTGTTGTCAGGAGAGCTTTTCTCACCATATGGGTCATGTGAAACACATTTAAAGCCCTTGGTAATGTTCAGTCCATTGCCTGCTTGGTTGGGCATTCCTTACACCTTTCTAAAAAGTGCCACTGCAGAGCAAAGTTTAATTTGCACTTTAATGTGGGAAAAGAAGTCTTCCTTTTATAGAACGTTTATTTTACAGCATTTGCTTCTTACAGCAGCTTTGAAAAAGTGAAACAGAAAAAAACCCTGGCATACCCCATGCTGCATCAAGAGAATCTAGAGCATGGCCTTTTCCCTTCCTGCTGTCAGACTGGGGCTCTTTCTTTTCCAAACCTCACTCAACAGCCTGAAGCTAAAATGGTCTTCTTTGGAAAGCCTGAAAAACTTCATCCCTTTCAGGTCATGGGATGCAGAATTACTTTTGGGCTCCTCTTTCAAACTGGAAAAAAGATTAACCATTCTCTCTTCAGGACTGCATGTCTGGAGAAAGATGAATCAACTGCCATTAAAGATGCAAATGTTGCTGTATAAAAATATATCTTCTGTTGCTCTGTAATGAGGACCTGATTTCACATTTATCCGCTAGCTATTCTAAACACTGGTTTCAATTTTGTGCCAATGCACAGCCTGACTCAGAGGCCTTTTTTGTATGTTTTGCGTTGCTACATTAACATTGGAGAAGAGGACTGGTGAGTTCTGGAGAAAGCTAACACAAATGTTATATCTGTAAGGCACTTTGATCATTTACCCACCACTATTTTCTACAACACTTAATTTCTTCTGTGTGAGGCTAAAGAACATTCCGTGTCAGGCTGGGGCAGGTGGTAGGATCACTATGCACAAACTCATCTTTATGTCCTCCGTAAAACGTAGTACACATTCTTACTACAGACAACAAAATCCAGTGCATAATTTGCCTGGATTTTGGACTCGAGTTCTTGGCTACCATTCTTGTTCCACTGAAGCTGAATAACACTGAATATCACAAACTCCAGGGTAGGAAGAGCAATGACTCTCCAAACCTGTTGGAAAACAACATACTCTAACTACAGACATTATTTTTAGATGAATATAGTAATATATAGGTGTATAATACATAGTAATATATAGTGAGAATGCGAATATACAGTTTTCTTTGCTAATCAAAACATGCAAAATCATCCATTTATCCACTTTTCTCCCTGCTGAATCTTGTAATTCTGAGAAGTGGATTGAAGCTGAAAAATCTGTTCTTCTTGAACAGTCATGGTGTGCATGTATCAGTTACCTGACAGTGTTGTGTTACTAGCTTGCGTTTAGTTTAACACACTATTGTTGAGGGAGAAGTCCTAATTTTCCTGTTGTAATAGTGAGGAGTAGCACTGGTAAAAGCAATGTTCTGACAGCTTTAGGCTATGCTGAATGAGCAGGAAGTATCCTTATTTATTATGCAGTAATAAATGTTTTAATTCTGTTGCTGGTGGTTGTTTAGGGGGTGGAGTTAATTACAGCAGATATGCCAAATATTTACACACTGTGCATTTATTCCCTTGCTATAATGCATGGTTTCCTTTAAAAGATAACATTGGTCATTGCCCACTGCTTCTGTTTTGTGAATATCTGTAATTAGAGTTACAGAACTGTGGTTTTTTATCACCAGGCTCTTCTGCAGACTCTAGAGCACCTGAGCATCTCCAGTAATCTTTTCCTTCTATTTATCCTCTGGCATTCTACTGATCTAGTTTACATATAGCCTCTGCCCCACGTAATTTGAGATGCTGAGGGTGAAAATCACGGCACAAGACTCAAAAGGACTCATTTGCTTAAACCTCTGGGTGGCCATCAAAAAATCTTGTTTCAAGTACCTTTCCACTGTGCAAAAATGAACAGAACTTCATTGTGACATTCAGCTTTGATCAAATGTCATATCTGGGATTCCTTCTGCACAGCAGTGTTTTTATAATAAGAGCTATCATAAGACTGCAGCTAACACTTTAAACTACCATTAAATATGAGCTTGACGCCTTTCACAGTGGATAGCATATCTTGTCATTCTCTGGAAGAGGGAAGTTTTAACCCAATAGTACCTTCATAGGGTACATAAGTTCCTTCTGACATAGAGTTCCTCTGTGGCCCTGAAAGTCTTAAGCTGCCTTGATTTTCTCTAGATTGGCTTATCTTTAAAACAGAGATAATGATACTTTTCCCTTGAGGAAAATGGAGTTCAGATAAATTGGGATTATTTTTGTAAACCTTCAGAATCCATGACTTCGACAACATGATACAAATTTACCTGTGATTTTAGTCTTCTGTTAAAAGAAAGCATGAGATATTTTACTTCTCTAGTGTCTTTTTTGTTAAATGATATGCTCTTGCTCATAACAATCATTCGTGCCCTGCTTCAGGGGTGACAGATGGAATCTGTTGTATTTTTTAGCAGGCAGTCTCAGCATTGATGTCTGTCCTGGTTTCAGCTGGGATGGAGTTAATTTTCTTCCTGGTAGCGGGTGCAGTGCTGTGTTTTGGCTTTAATCTGAGAATAATGTTGATAACACACCAATGTTTTTCTAAATCAAGGACTTAGTTTCTCATGCTCTGCAAGTAAGGAAGGACACAAGAGGTTGGCAGTGAGCACAGCCAGAACAGCTGATCTGAACTAGCCAAAGGGATATTCCACACCATGGCATGTCATGCCCAGTATAGAAAGTGGTGGGAGTTACCAGAAAGGGACAGATTGCTGCTCAAGTTGGGCTGGGTATTGATCAGTGTGTGGTAAACGATTGTATTGTGCACCACTGCTTGTTACTGGGTTTTTTTTTCTTTCCACATTGTTTTATATTCTCTCTCTCTCACCTTGTTATTTCCCTTATCATTATTATTACTAGAGGTACTAGTAATAGTTTTGTATTATACTTTAGTTATTGGACTGTTCTTATCTTAACCCATGGGGTTTACAGTCTTTCAGTTCTCTGCTCCATCCTGCCCGGTGCAGGGTGGGGAAGGGGGAATGGTGAGTGAGCGGCTGCATGGTGCTGTGTTACTGTCTGGGTTTAAACCATGACAATAAGACATCCTAAAGCTGAGGAGGAGGATAGCACTGTAGCAGGCAGCCAGAGAACAGACATTGTGGATGGTTTCTGCTCATTCATTAAGAGAATTACATCTAGAAGGGATGTGGCTATTTGTGACTTGCCTTCAACATGTGAATTGATCTATTTATGGTCTTTTGGCCATAGTTTTGACTTTTTTTTGTCTAACAGTCAGGGACCTGTGCACTTCAGACTTCACTATTCTCATACATTGTTTCCAAGGTAACATATTTTTAGCCCACAGATCCCAGTTTTGATAAATGAAACTGTTATGGCACTTTTTTTTTCTCCCTTGGTTTTCTCTTTGAAGACTTACTCAGCATTCCTGGGGTTCCAGAGGCACACTGAAATTATATGCCATACTGTCTTCCAAAGATTGCATTAGCATGCAAAGCAGACTTTGTCTGAATCAGTACTGTAAGGAAAGACTGTGATCCAGATTTTTTGGGTACATACTGAGATAGCTTTTCCCATTGACCTCAGTAGGCTTCAGAAAGAGCACATGTAGAAAGGCATTGGCCATCCACAAGGGTGTGGGTTTAAATGTCGGTTTTATCAGATGATAAGCTGTCTTTTTGAAGCGGTTGTATTGCTGAAGATAAGGTGCAAGACAAATGCTTTAGTTTACAATTTAGTGTAGTCCAGTGGCATATCAGTATCATAAATATTAACTATGGTTTCTAGAGCCATTTTTCCACTTTCCCAGTTCATCCTGGTAGCCACTTATAGATCGCAGCAGACTAACAGAAGATGCACCAAGCTGGATTCACTTGCTAGACACAGAACTTTCAACCTTGCTCACAAAAATGGCACACACCTCTGCCATCACCCTGTTATTCCTGCTTTCTTTTATGGCTTGCAGCCATTGTGGAGCAAGAAGGGATATTTCTTTTATTTCACCCTACTGACATTTGAGTAGATCAGCCTCCAGACAGTTTCTGTGGCCATACCTTCTGCACACTGGAAATGCTTTACTATGGGAGATCAAATGTGTATCTAAATTCACTAACCACCAGTTAATTCTACATTAGGAAATGAAATCTGACAGTAGAAATCGGAAGAGTATTGAGCAAATAATTTTTTAAGAATAAAGGGGTAAATTTACATACATTATCTAACACAGGGAGAAGAATCAAGAAAACTATTGCAGGACATCTGTACCAATTGCAGCCAGTTTTGTTTTATACTGAAAGCCATGACATGGGGCTGTAAGGAAGAGCTCGAGCTTGTTGTTCTGGCAAGATCAGTCTTTTGTGGGAAAACATCTAACTGCCTGTGTGCATATGGTGAAAAAGAGAAAAGATAAATCATTAGTGCTTCCATAGGGTAGTCAGCCTCAGGATCCCCTACTGTTTTCAAACTTTAATTAATTCTTGCATTACTTTGGCAAGATAGAAAATAAAACACTGTCTCCAGATTGCAGCAGCATCTGTAATGACAGGGTCTCCGCCGAGGCTGCATACCAAAACCGGTCCCAGGTCAGTTGCTGACCCCAGACTTTCTAGTGAGAGTTCTTGCAGAGCTCCCACAGCAATAAGAAAACAAAGTTAAAAGCCCTGCAGGTGTCTGGTTGCACTTTATCAAGAAAGAGCACAGAACCTGCAAAAAGTGGGACATGAATAAACTGCTGTCAAGGCCACTGGCTTCTGCATTTGGAAATTCTACTCCAGACTCCCTTATAAAATCTGATATTTTAAAGTGATTTAAAACTCTGGACTTTGGGTTTGAATTCCTCTGTAGGATACATAAAATGATCTGGTTTGTGGGATGGTGATAAAGAAGATTGTATTTTGTTCATTGTCAGCTACCGAGAACTTTCTCAGGTGTGAGATCAGGCTATAAAGCTGTGGCTGTTCTTTTATTTTCAAAATGCTTTCAGAGATAAGAAACCCCCCAAACCCCCCAAAAAAACAGATGAAACCCTGTTAGTAAAACATTTATTGTTTGAGTTTCTTTCACCTCCTATACCCTTTCAAATCATCAGGGGCTCAGACTCTTGCTGATTAGCATTCAGACGTGATATTCATTATATTTTGAGGCTGAATTCTGACAGCAGGTGTACATGCAAGAATTATGAGCTTTGTTCTAATGAGGAATTGACTCCAGCTGCAACGTGTATGAAATACTCCCAGTTCCTTACTCAACTAATCATAGCATGCTTTGACAGGACTGTGTTTCACAGGTCTGAGATGTGGTCTTAGTACACCAAGACCTATAAAGCAAAGCAGTCCTTGTGGGGACCCATATATTTCAGGCAAAGGTGGCTAAATATATTCCTTTTTGCTTGTCATAGATATTCCTGCACTCATGCCAACTAATGCATAAAGCACTGAAACCACCAATATGGCATTTTCTGTAGAGTTGTATGATTTCATAGCTTCTTCCTTGCCCTTATTTGCACTGTAGGTTTTTTTAATAGATCTCATTTTACATTGCTGTTTTCCCTTAACTGCTTACTGACACAATAGCACAATATCTGTAATACGTTCTTAGGAACTTTATCTGGTTCTGATGGCACCTGGCAAGCAGCTCTAGAGTGAAACAGATTTCTGAATAACAGTGATCAACATTTTTATCACACAAACCTCAGTCAAATTAGCTGGTTTAGATCTATGGAATTCTCCACAAAGGTTTCCATCATTGCATCTCACCTGGCTCCTGTAACTACCAGTGTGGACCGGATGGAAGGCAAGCCTTGATCTGGCCATGCATTCAACCCCCATGATCTAACCTTCTCAGTGGAAATGACAAGAGTTTATTCCTTGGTGGGATACTCCCCTCTCTGTCTCTGCCATTTCAACTTAATCTATTGCTAGGATCTTTTCCACAAAGCAGTTTCCATGTGAGTGCTGAACAGCATCATAGATGTTTCAGAATTAATAAACTGACCTGTTGTATTTGCTGTTGTCGTGTAAACCAGAAGTCTGAGCTCATCTAGAGCTATACTGTCCCTCCCCACTCCATTCCCTGCAAGCTCATTTTCTAGACTAATGCCTTCGAATGTAACTAATTAATAATTATTACATTCAATTTATTTCCTCTTGCTTCTGTTTCACCTTTCAGAAATGTAGATGATGACAGCAGCACACAGGGAAAGTAAGTGTGCTTCTAGTGGAGCAGAGAAAGTCTAAATATCCTCTCTGCATTAACTTTCAGCATTTACCTTCCAAGTTAAAACCTTTTATATTGTTTGAAAAAGTATGAAAACTGTTCAGGTTCCATTTCTTGTCATCCTTTGCTGCCATTGTGGAGCAAGGAGGGACATTTCTTTTATTTCACCCTACTGACATTTGAGTAGATCAGTCATGGAGAAGTCGTGTGCCCTTTCAGTAAACTCATGGTCTTCATTACGACTGTCACTTAAGTAATTTAATGATATTAATACAGTCACTCCTCTTGTCACCTTATTTAAAGAGAAAACTGATTGTAAAAGGAGCTGTTGCAGCTGAGGTGCAAAACCTCTTTAAGTTCTCTGCCCTTTCTGAAGCAGTGAGGAGATGCAGGGTTTGTATGCTGCTCACCTAGGAGCTGGTGCTGGTTTGCAGTTACAACAGCCAATCTAATGACTGAGTAAGAGCCTTTCCTAAGAAGAGATTAGTGTTCAAATACAGGCATTGTTAGTCTGTAATTAAAGCCACACCTTTTTGCAAAAGTATGGATTTAAACCAAAAAGTCACTAACATTCAGGCCTTTGTAAAAGCCTAAGAGAGCTTGGCAGCAGTCCTCATCTTCTGCATACACCACAGCTGCTTTCTCTTCAGGTTGCCACTGCTTGCAGAGGTTTGGGAAAGTATTTTGAATGTTGTTTTCATGTGTAGGCAACTGATGCTGATTGCTTATACAAAATACATCAACAGAGGTGTGTATTTCTAAGCCTGCTGTGTAACTGTTGCGTAATCCTCTATTTTAAAGTGGGAATTCACTCAAAGAAGTTGTTGTAACTTTCTTATGCCTAGCAGAGACCAACCACAATGTATGTGAGACGTCTCCTTTCTAAGAACGCAATTCTACCCTTAGTTTATCAGTACTTGATGGTTAATTTTTAAGTATAATTTAAGTGGATGATTCCGTGGGGTGTCAGCAAGGTTTTCACTGTGATATCAGCTGTCTCTTCTGTTTCTGCTTGTGTAATCTGTAGTGTATTTTCATCTGTTTCTTCCCACTAATGTATGCTTTAGCTATGCCTCTTTAGGTAGGACACTTAAAGATGTGGAGGATGTGCCAGTGGGTTGGCAGAATCAGGTATTTGCATGATGATGTTTTTATGTTAATCTGAAGTTTGACAAACGTTCTGTGTTTGTTAGTGCCTTTGTGTGATAAAATGTGTCTGTACGTATGTGCATATTCTTGGCTAAATGAAGTACAGAGTAAAGGTGAGAATGGTGTCAGTTTTAATGGAATGGGCAGTATTCTGTAGCTAAAAAATGTAAACATTTCCATTATAATGCACTTACCACTGAATAATCTGTTGTGGGAGAGGCAGGTACATCTGTGTGCATTATGTTAGAGATATGCCCCCGTGTCTCTTCTGTATCAGGCTCAAGATAAAAATCAGTCCCCAAATTGCTAACATGCAGGTACACAGCAATTGCTGCACTAAATCAAAGCAATCAAATGACTTATGCAATGTAGGTGAGTTCAGATGCTGGAGAGGCAGGTATGAACTTTTCATAAAGGATAAGTTCCCCAGTAGCATAATGTTGAGGTTTGGGAAAGAGCAGATTTAAATTAGTTTATAGTCTGAAAATAACTGCCCTGTAAACTAAACAGCAAAAGTCCTCCTGTGCCTGTGATAATTTTCATTGTTCATCCTTGAACATGTATCTATTTCCAGTACAGTTTTTTTAAGAAGGGCAAGTGAACAGAATATTTGTGATAATACAATACTACTTTACAGTAGTCTCATTACTGTTCCTGAATCTGTTCTTTGGTGGTCACCAGGCAGGTGTAAGTGCCTTGGGTTGTTGCACTCTGCAGTTTGGGCCTCTGCAAGAATACAGATTTACAAGTAACAATTTAAGACTGCTGTCCAACCTTGTTCTTAAAATCACAATAGACTTTCTGCCATTTGGCTCACCCTGCAGTCCCACAGGCTCATAGATGGGACAAGGAACAGGAGCGACTGGCTGGAAGCTATGTGGGAGGGAACAGTAAATGGGAGGAACACAAAGGAATGATAGTTCTTCAGATGAAGAAAGATGAAACCCCCTACAAACAAGCTTATTTCCTGATTAAAGTTTTCATGCCACTGAATTATTCACCTGCCTAATCACCTGCTTTGATGATGTCAGAATGTTTCCCAAGTTTTTAATGAACATCAGTTAGGGAAAGAGACACATTACTGTGGATGTGAGGGAGAGAAACAGAAAGCTTGAAGGAGACAACTGTGGCCAGAATTCCTGCTCTTGGGGAAATCTCTGTTCCTGAAAGCCCTTGAGGAACAAAAAGAGCAGCCTCAAGGAAATTTCACTGCCTAGTTAAGTATCAGTTGTTTGCTGAATGCTGATAGCTCCTGCTTGTTATTGAAGGCAATATCAATGTAATTATGCTTGGTTTTGGGTGTTTTTTTCCCTTTCATATTCATCTTGAGTATAGCGATGCTCACCTATTACTTGTTTACAAATTAATAATTGGGTGGGAATGGTCTCTAGTATGCCTGCTTGTGAAAAATAGGCAAGTGGGAATAGTTGCTTGGATTTCACTGTGCATCTGTATTTAGGCCTATAAAATGATAAAATTATCTTCCTTAAATGAAAATGTCAGCTTCTTTCTGGGCAGTTCCAGGCAGAGAAAAGTTCAGTCTGGATTGATTCCAGCCTACAAGTGTGGAAAAAAGTAAGTGATGCTGAGTGATGCACCCAAGAGGAAATCTGGGAAATAAAACTAAACCCCAGAGGACTCAGTGAGTGATAGTGCCCTGCTCATCAGCAGCATTTTTAAACAGACAGAACTTAGCAGGACAAGGGAAGAGGAAGGTTGTGGAGAAGGTGGGGACAAGGAGTAAAATGCTGATATGGAAGACCCGATAGGCAATGGGAACTTTTTCCCCCTTGGTCAGAGTTTATTGACTATTAATCCCATGTCAGTATTCCTCCATTTGAGAGACATTCAGGAGTTTGTTAGTTGCCACCTTCTGCTAGAAGACCTCACCTAATCAGAATTTGCAGTCTGTGCTCAGGAACCCTGGATTTTCAGCAGCTCTAATTTATCATTCCCAAGGGATGAAGAGATTATTATCCTGGCTGTACTTGGACCACAGCTCAAATGTCTCCTCAAGGCTGGTGCAGCTGATGGCCTCAACCTGAAGACCTTTTACCCCTAGGCATTTCTCAGATGCTGTCAGCATTCACAGTTTTCATTGGATCACCTCTTTCAGCAGCTCCAGCACCATTTTTTGTCTGTTGGACAAAGTGATTTATAGGTTTCCTTTGCTGAATATTTTCACTGAGCCTTTTCCTGTGGAAGACAGCTTGTCCTTGCCTCTCTGGTCTCACAAGGCTCTCCGCCCTCCCACTGGTGATCAGGGTATTGCTTTCTGCATGCAAAATAAAAATGATCTCTCTGGAAAATGCATTTTTAAGCAGGAAATGCACCATTGCTTTAAAAATATATTTGTGTAGTGGGTTTTGCAGGCTTCTTTTTTAACCAAAATTCCCCAATTTTTGTATAATGTAGAGGCAAAGGAGTACCGACCTCTCTTCGGCTCTTGCAAAAGGTAACTAGGAGAGGAAATGAAGAAAAGATGAAAAGACGTTTGAGTATGCAATGAGAAGGAAGTCCTGATGTACATTTATGTGTAGGGAAGGAAACTTGTAGCAGTGATCCAGGTTATGGTCACAGGGGAGAGAAGTTCCAGTCTAAAGAAGCCAGAAGTTCCCTTATGTGGGAGGGGGTTCAGACTAAATGTTGCTCTGCTTGCCCAACAAAGGGCTCCCCCCTATACCTCTCTGACATCTCATAGGGACCATGGTAGCTAAGGCTTCCCCAGGACTACACAGGGATGCCGAGTTTCATCAGGAGAACACAACCTTGAGAGCACTCAAGGTCATTTAGGGGATGCCAAAAGAAGTTACCTTTCCCTGGCAATTGCATCTTCTCACCCTTTAATCTTGCCTTAACGCAGCAGCTCTGTAGTAAGGCACAGTTTGTCTTCTAGAGCAGTATACTTAAAGCAGAAGTAAATCTGATTACTTCAGTACAGTCTAATAGTTTCAAGCTCCAGAAAACAAAGTGGGTTTTATTACTATTATGGGTGTATTTTGGCAAATTGTCTCTTTCTTTTCTTAAAACCTGTATTTTATTATAAAGTCTGATGAAAATGGAGTTATAGGTAAGTTATATGTGAAGGTTTAAAATCATTTACTAAACACAGTTTGAGCATGTTGACATATTTAGGGCCTTTTGTAGTCATGATTATTTTATGGGTAGCTCACTGTTACGTAAAATATGCAAGTAGTCTGTGGGGAATGAATTCAGGGCTTAAAGGCACTGGAGGAAGACACACTCTTATCACATGAGCTGAGATGCTCATTGTTTGGAGATACTGTTACAGCAGGGAGGCAGGCTCACAGCCATGCATGCTGCCAGCAACCAAAGGACAGTGCTGGCCCTGTTCTCAGGCATGGCAGGAGTTAAAGATGAATTTTCCTCTTTCTCTCCAAAGCTGGCCGATGCAGGTCAACAATCTTCTGCAACCTTTCTGTGTTACCACCTGACTCTGTTACTCACCCCGAAAATACAGTTTTTAACATTAGTCAGTGTTATGTGCCGTGTCTAGTTTGTAGCTAAGAAAAACCTAAAGACTTTCTTCACCTCTAGCTTAACCCATTTTGAACTAAAACTGCAAGAGCGGTTCAGGTCTCACTGATTTCCAAATGAAGTGCCGTAACCCCAACAGCACAGTAGCACCTACGTGGAGTTCACAAGCTAGACAGAAATAGAGCTCATGGCTCAATCCTGCCAAGAGGATTGAAAACATAGAGGTAAAATGGGAAAGGAAGGTTGCTGGAGAAAAGGTTATCTTGGAATAACTGCTTGACATGATAGTAATATTCATCAAGTATGATAGTTTTCATTAACATTATTGACCAAGAATTACAGACCTTATTTTCAAACTTCCATGTCCTTATAGGCAATTTATTTTATTTATTTCCAATACATTATTAATTCTACCTTGCAATCTATCTCATTTTATCTCTCTTGGATGCCCACTTACTTTTATTAAATATTAATAGCTATCTTTTAATTTATCCTGTAATTTGCAAACAGAAGAGCACTGCAGTGGCTTCTGAGTTTCCGAGGGACGATATTTCTGTAAGTTGATGGAGGAGTCTGAATAGCAGTGCATCTATCTCACTGGGTATCAGGCCCAGGTTGACAGCACACTGATTGTCCTGCCACTCTTATCCTGTGGAGGTAGAAGATCATTTGTAGAGCTGTGTGAAAATGTCAAGAGATAAAAGGCTACCCTCCACATTTCATACATTCAGGAGGAGTGTTCATGTGGAAACCAGCATCGTTGAGACAGAAAATACAGCTATTCATGCAGAACCAATGTACTTCAGCTTTGGAGATGAGTCTCTCTTTCCAGGGCATTTCCAAAGCTTCTCTCCAGGGTTTGAACATCAAGAGTTCAGGTCGCAGCAATCTGCCTGGCACTGTCTGAAAATGGGGAGGATTGGTGGCGTGTTGAGCATTCAAAACCCATTTCGTTGTAGGACTTTGGCACTCCAGGGGTGTTACCAGAAGCACTAACTGCAGGTGAGCCGCTGTTTACTGAGGGTAGCCTTGCAACTGAAAACAGCAGGAGGGTCTCTGCTGTGTCTCAGGATGTTTGGGGTGGGCTTTTGTGGGCTTCCTGGCCTCCAATCATTGATTTGCTTATTAGGCAAGAAGGCAGTGGTGTACTCCCTGGCTCAGTGACAAAAGAAACATTTCACACTGACTTTCCCTCTTGTTTTTTGAGTTTAGATCATGGCTGCTCAGAATACCCTCAAGCACTGATGTATGTGTGCAGTCAAGGATATTGTCACCCCATCAATAGAATGAGGAGGGACATTAAACGTTATAAGATGTCATTCTGAATCAGCTTTAAAATCTCTTGTTTCAGGACAAGCTGTAAAGTGGTTATTCATTTTAGATAGAAGTCAGTGGGGATTTATTCTTGTCCTTTCCTAAAAATGATTGATGATAAGATTATTTTATTTAAGCTGCCCAGAGGGGTTGAGAATCTTTATCCTTTGGGTGAGGTTGATCCCTCTGACCAAGCCTGTAAAGTTTGTTAATGTGTGCAGGGGACTAAATCAGGTTTGCCTTAGACTTCACTCTGCTTCGCAATTTAGAAACAAATAAATAGCCCCTTCCATGTTCTTGGACTAATACATTTCAGTATTTTCCCCTGTACTTAAAAAATGTGTGATTCAGTGGAAGCTTTGCACTTGGGAATGAGGTGGTGTTTGACAATGCTTTCTGTTCAAAAATAAACATGTCTCTGCCTTCTGCTGCTCAGAGTTGCAGGCCACACTTAGAAGATAAGGATTTTTCCTATTCCATACATACCCAAGCAGACCTGCCTTTTACTTCTGGACATAGATTCCCAGTGCTCTATATTAATAAATTAAGCACCTGTTTCAGAAAGATTTCAA
Source organism: Melopsittacus undulatus (assembly GCF_012275295.1). Taxonomy (NCBI): domain Eukaryota; kingdom Metazoa; phylum Chordata; class Aves; order Psittaciformes; family Psittaculidae; genus Melopsittacus; species Melopsittacus undulatus. The sequence goes on along the minus strand of NC_047528.1, from coordinate 115,874,868 downwards.
AGACTTCACTGAGTTTTGTTTAACTCAGTCCTACCTATGTAGAATTTATCTATTTTTATTTTATCTACAACAGTTCTGAAGGTTCTAAAGGACAGGAAGAGGTCAGAATTTATAAGAATTAAAGGAGGAAATTTGGGGAACTAAAAGATTGTGATTACTGATGGAATAGAGGATTGAGCTTTCAAGGTAATTGTTCAAATCCACCTTAAGATGCTCAATTGCAGATACATACATGTTTATATATATGTATGTATGTATCAATTTTTATTCAGCTGAGTAACCCTGGTGCTTGTAACTATTCATGTGCACAGAAGTACTCAAGTATATGTTGGGAAATTAAGGGCCTAAGTCTGTATTTTGTGGAAATTGTTACAATTTGATTCATAAGAGAGCATACTGGTATACAGGTACTTAACAGAAATTGGCAGAGCTAAAATATTGGTGCCAGTAGGGCAGCTGTTAACACAGCTGGAATTAAACAAGGATTTCCCCTGTTCTCCCAGACACGGAAAGCAAACTCTTATCAGGTTCAGTTCATTGAAAAGCTGGCACTCTATTGACTGCTGTCCCTTGCACTGCTGAATCCTGTCTTGTCACCTTTTCTCTCTTGCCTGTAGCTTCCTCTTGTCCCTCCTCCTGTCTGTGCAATGTAAGTTCTTTAGGGCAGTGGTTTTTTTCTTACATGCTTGTGTGTACTCACAGTCCATTAACAATCCTGAAACACATTAAATAATTCAATATCTGGAGAGATCTAGGACCCCAAGCTAATACTATCTACAGTATGGATGATCCTGTAATTAAATGGGTCACTGATCTAATGTAGCTTGCTTTCTTATTATAATTATTACAATTTTACTAATGCCATTGCTAGTAGAATTATGGGTATAAGGAATTTTCATTCAAGTATAGCCATCAAAACTGTTTACAGTTCAATGCCTGTTGAAATGGCCGATTTATGTCCTCTATTTGTTTTACTTCAGAGTGGTTTAGGTGCTACTGGAGATTAGAGAGAAAGAATAAAACAAAGAAAAAAAAAAAGAGGAAGGAAAAGCAGGAATTGAAACTCCTCAAAGAAAGGGGCTTTTCAGTGGTAAACATTTCAACTTTCAGTTATTCTTTTACCTGAATCTCTGAACTATCTGCTAATGAGAAAGTGGCGTCAGGCATCTCCTGCCCACAACCAGACCTGAGATTTCTGCTTTAAGTAGATAATCTCTGATTTATTAAGGAGTGCTGCCTGATAGGTTTTGGGAGAGCATTCCAGACCTTGTTTGTTCAGTAGTCCAGGGTGATGTATAAAGCCAATTTATTTTCTTAGTATAATTGTAGATTATTTTTTCCTTTCTCACTTGCTACAGATACACTGCAACTGAAGAGTATCCACAGCTAAAATAGGTGTATGTGTAGGTAGCATTTTCCTTTTTAGTAGCAAGGGAGTGGCCTGATGGTTTCTTCATTGCAGAAGTGTGATTGTTAAATGATTGGAGTTTTGAGACATTCTTTTAATCTCAAGCTAAAAGAGATTTAAGCCCCCAAAAATAATCATAGAAAGGTATCTAAACAGGAATCAGTTGTCACCAGTTCATCACTGCAATATTTTTTGTTCAGAAACTGTCACCCAGTATTGTCATAATATTTGTGGGCTGTGGAAAATGGGACAGATAATTGGGTTGGCAACATTTGGAAATCACATAAAAGGGAACACTGAGTAAAACTGCCAAGAACTCCACAAGAACAGGTGATTGGATAATATCCACTATATGAGATCTGTATCATATTCCAGTGGTACAGTAGATCTTGTGATACAGATACTGCATGCAGTTCTGGTCATGTCCCTTTAGAATATATATTGGGGTTTTAGGTTACAGAAGCAATTAGAATTCTATACAAAATATTGATGTTTATTTTCCATTATAAACAATAAAAAGACATATAATCAAGCCACCAATGAAAAGAAAAAGAAGAAGGGGGGGGAGAAAGCAAAGAAGTTACTGACAGTAAATGCCATTTTTCTTCTTTTTTATAATACTAGGTAAGCATATATCATTAAATTGAAAGCAATTAATTGGGAGATAGCAAAAGCAATAATTCTTTTACATAACAAGCAATTAGTATGTAAACCTGTTTGCCAGAAGCAATGACTAAAGTTGAGAGCTTAAACCAGTCTCTGCGGGTTTAAGTTTTTGACAGGTCACAGGTGAATTAGGTTGGCATTTTTGCATCATGGGGATAAGGGCAGAAGAGCTTCCCAAGATAAAAGTAATGCTTTAAATAGTGTTTGTTTCTTGTATGTTCCCATGAAGACATATTCCAGGCCATCATGTAAGACATGGTTCTAGGTTGAGTCAATCACTGCATTGGTTCTTACACAGTTTTATGGAAGGGTCTGTATTCACAGAAGATTAAGGTACAAGTACCAGTGTACAGTGTCATAAGCAGGATGATGTCATATTTCAGATGCCTTTTCATCCATTTGAGTATGTACCTTATTTCTGAGACAGTTTTGATCCAGTTAATGAATCAGTTGGGCAGGGAGGGGGCTATTTTTAAGAAGCCTAGGGAGGCCTAATAGTTTTTAAACAGACAAATATCATGTCAGGCCTTTGCTCTGAACCAATTATCTTAAGCTAAAATGCTACATAGGACTGGTTTGCCTCTCTCAGTAGTGCTTGGGAGTATCATCAAAGTAATGTTTGAGCAACTCTGACAAAACATACTGCTTTTTCCATAGTTAAGGAAGAAAATCTAAAATGGCTGAAGGATTTCTGCAGATAGGGAAAAAAATGCAGCTGCAAAGGAAAACAGAGACAAAAATATTTGCACATTCTTCCCCATAACAGACTCTCATTGCGACACTTGAATTAGGCATTGACTCATCTACGCAAACCCTTTTACTGCAGGTGCCATCCATTTCATGAGTCTCTTCAGAGGGCATTGGGGGGAGCTGTGCTGCAACAGGAATGCCTCAGCCGGATACAGCAGGTAGGAGAGCAGAGTCCCTCTCATACAAACAGCAACTTGCTGCAGCTCTTCTCGCTTCAAAGCAGTATTTCATCTCTTTCTAAATCGTATTCCATGGGGTAAAGGAAATGCCACGCTGAGATTGTCAGCAACATTCCTCACTGCTCAAATGGCTTCCTTTGAACAGCTGTTAAGATACCATTTTAGCTTCATATTTGCTCTGAAGGGATAGCAAATAATGAGTGCTGGTTGGAAAGAAACTATTTGAATTCCTAGGCAGATACCTTACTTGTACTGCACTTATGGTCGGCCAGTGGCAGTGAGCATTTGTTTTTAACTGTCGCTGGGATCCTGTGTCCTGCTGTGTGAAATGAAACACAGCAAAGGAGTCATTGCTCCTCTCTCTTGACTTTAGGGCAAAAAGACTGGGGGTTGCTGCAGACTTGAGTCTCAGGGCTGGGGGGATATGTGTGAAATGAACCAAGCACCACGTTTTCTATGCATGTGTGGCTAATAAAATACAGTAGGAACTGAGAACGCAATCCAAATCACTATGAATATTCCTAGAAAGGTCTCTTATCCCTTCTAGCATCGCTTCCCAGGGCAGGGAAGTGCCAGTGCTGGACCAGTTGCCGTAGTGGTTCTTCCACTGTCTCATCCTAAAACAGGGAGCAGAAAGTCCTCTAGAGGTGTATGCAGGGAATGGCTTTAGTTTTTCAGCTCTGTGAGGAGAGGGGGGAGAAGAACAGTGCAAAGTCTCATCACGTTTATATGACTGCTTTGGCTACATTCAGTGACACAGCCGAAACCCTCCCCACCAGTCTAAAAGCAGCAATGGCACATAGTGCAGGCAGAAAAGTCACTCCAGTGACTACTACTAATTCAGAAATGCAAATGGAGAGAAGTGGTTTATGAATTATTGGAGAAGTAGGAGGTATCTTGAAGCACAATAAAAGTTTTAAGAAATAAGTTACATAGTGATAAGCTCAACAATTTTGTTGCCAACAACTACATTCTTTTCTGGAGTTGAGCAAAATGCAGCAGCTACCTCTCTTTATGTATCCTAAGGGCATATTAGGGCAATGTTTTTTGTTTGTAGAATAATGGTCAAAACAGCTTTTCATAACCAGTTATAGTAAAAATCATTTGCAGTATTTGTATTATCTACTTACATGGGCCTGTTTTGGCTCCTGTGTGGTTTGCAGTTTTTTGAGACAGGCTTTTAAAGCTGATTAGAACCAACATGGAATAGTTAGGGTGGGAAAGGACCTTAAGATCATCCAGTTCCAACCCCCCTGCCATTGCCAGGGACACCTCACTAAACCATGGCACCCAAGGCTCTGCCCAGCCTGGCCTTAAACACTGCCAGGGATGAAGCACTCATAACTTTCCTGGGCAACCCATTCCAGTACCTCACCACCCTTAGAGTAAAGAACTTCTTCCTTATATCCAATCTAAACTTCCCCTGTGTAAGTCTGAACCCGTTACCCCTTGTCCTATCACTGCAGTCCCTAATGAAGAGTCCTTCTCCAGCATCCTTATAGCCCCCCTTCAGATACTGGAAGGCTGCTATGAGGTCTCCACGCAGCCTTCTCTTCTCCAGGCTGAACAGCCCCAACTTTCTCAGCCTGTCTTCATATGGGAGGTGCTCCAGCCCCTGATCATTGTCATGGTTCTCCTCTGGACTTGTTCCAACAGTTCCATGTCCTTTTTATGTTGAGGGCACCAGAACTGTACACAGTGCTTCAAGTGAGGTCTCATGAGAGCAGAGTAGAGGGACAGGATCACCTCCTGCATGACATCAACTGAAGCTAAAGATGAGCTTTGCATGGCCAAAAAATTAATGAGGAGGTACTTTGGATTCTTGTATGGCCCATAGAGCAGTTTTGCTTTTTCCTTAAAATAATGTGTAAAAAGAGAATTTAAAAAGAGAATTAAAAAAATGCATCACATGTTTTGGTTTTTTTTTGTCTTGAATCACAGAATTTTCACAGATTCAGTGGTATGTGAATTATGATAACACAAAAGCAACCAATGCACATACCCATTTTCAGTGTTAAGGCTTGTGGTAATTCTTCCGTTTAAACTTCCCAGTTACACTACATTGTTTTTGCAGGATAGTACTTTTTTCCTAGTTCATGTATCATATCAGATTTCAGATTATTTCATGCTTAGGTTGAATAATAACTCATTACACCGTTAAATGAGTCACTGTGGGGTTATCTGCACAGGTAATACTGATACCATGCCGCAGGCTGAATCCAGCCCCAATTCTGTCACTATCATCCCAGTGGAGCTGTATGAAATACAGTAGGATTATCTCTATGCTAATCGTGTAAATCAAGATGGATAAATGGTAACATCAGTGTAGATGTATAGGTCATAAAAGATAAGCAATGTCTGGAGCTGGTAGGTTACTTCCACAGTTGTATAGATTGTTATTTGAAGGAGGGCTGTAGCGATGCACTCTTTGCTGACACTTGGAAAATACAGTAAATACTTTGCGGAACGCATCAACTGCTCTCAGCTTTGTGTGCAACACTGAACTTCTATGAAGCACATTATTATTAAGGATTAACTACAACATTACCTTTTAATAGGATCATAAATCTTTAATTACAGTTCAATATGGTACCAACTAAAATTGCTTTTGGAATGAAACACTTTTATTGAATGATATGAATACAAAATTTCTTTCAGAGGTAAAAAAACTATAACTTCTCAGGGCAAAGTTAAGGCATGCAAAACTCCCCACTGACTTCAGAGGATGCTAGTGTCTGCCCACTGATTAACATGGGATTTACCCAGTCTGCCATTACTATTTTACTACTTTTAGTGCCCATTAAAAGTTCATGCTCCTCTGTGGTTGTTATATTTATAGCTGGTTTTTAAATTCACGATGGTGTCAGCTCTAATTATGTAAGAGATCTCATCCAGGCAGTGGAGAAACAGCAGGTTGGTGGTGGGTGGTTTTCATCAAGAAACAAGGGTATTCACTGAAACTATATTAACAGTACAGCTGGAATTTCAAGCCAGTTGAAACATGAATGTCCATTACTGTCACTGCAGCTGCAGTTTCTGCTCCAGCTTAGCTTCCCTACAGTGACCTTTCCAAACATGTGTCTCCTCAGGCTTGGAGGCTGCCTGTGGCAGAAGGGCTGTGCCAAGGGAGGCAGCCTTCTGGACGAGTGATGGGGTTAAATGCTATAGTGATGGGGGAGTTTTTAAACCATGCAAAACTGTATACTGTTGCTTGGAGGGTTATTTTAGGCATCTCCCAAAGGGAGGGTATAGTGCAGTTAAATACTTTCCTGTTAGTGTTCAACATTTTATGTTGCTTTTCAAGCAGCAGCTGACTTTTATATGGGAACATCTTTTGGATCGTACCCTTGGATTATACCCATGAATGAAAAGGCAATAGATCCTACCCACTCCTAAACTTTCATTCAGGGTGAAGAGGAAATCTGTGCCAAAGAGAGCGAGCTGCACTAGGAAAGTGTTCTTTGCAGCTGTGTGCTGAATGGATGTGTAAAGAGGTAATGCTTCAATTGCAAGGCAGAGGAAAAGGGAAACACTGTTTTCACAGCAGATATTTTCCAGCCCACTGATGTAAAACCCCCTTGTTTCCTTATTAGAGGATATGACACAGAGTCTTCCACACTTGCAGAGACTCTGGGCAAAGCAAATATTCATGTGTATGTGATGAAGCTGCATCACAGCAGGTGCAGGTTTAAGCAGTCCTTTCTGGTCTTGGTAAGTGTGAAAAATCATTGGCAAATAAGGTCAGTATTGGTCCTAGGGCTGTTTCATGTGCTGTCAATTATAAGGTAAAAATCAGGTGATTTTGCAAGTGAAGGCAAACTTGCATTTTTTTGCCTGACGTGTTCTTACTACAAAGATTAAAACATGAAGAAAGCTACCCCTGCATCACTCCCCTTATGCCTCTCTTGACTGGCATTACTATGCTCATGCCTTTTTCTTTCTCAAACTGTCTCTGCTTTCTTCTCAGATTTGGAGATACCAGCATAGTGTTTCAAAGGTAAAAGTGGAATGTTAGCTTTCTCTAACTGGCTTGAAAAATCAGACAGTGAAGTGGCAGCAACATAGGCACAAGTCAAGATACACTCCATACCCAGGAGCTATGCCAAGCAGAGTCAGTTTGTGCTGTAATTCACACCAGTATGTCCTAGCTGGCGTAGCCATTGCCAAACTGTAACTAGTTTAAAGGTAAAGCTGATACTGAGTCCCTACTCTGCAATCCTCCGAATACATGTAGCTGCAACTTAACACATCCCTGACTATTGTACTTGCTTCTGTCCTTCAGAAATAGCTTTTGTTTAGAAGAAGTTGTAATGTTGATATTTGTTAGCTGGTTAACTTGAAAGTTTGGATGCTTTTATTGTAATAATTCAACAGGAATTTTGCTACCCCCAGTTACTGAGTCTCACAATGCATGGTGTTTCTGAAATGGGTACAATGACTGGATTATCTAGTAGCATGGATTGAGAGGAATGTACTTGCAGAGGGAAATCAGAACTGAGAGTGCCACATTTCAGGCTTTTTCAGCTTTTATTAATTCAGACTGCCTTTCATGTACTGAGCATCCATTTGCAATTGGGGTGCATTGCATGTGCTGCTAGTGCATGTCTTCTGGGTTAGCTCTACCCAAAAAGAATGCATTTTGTGCAAGAGCCATGATGCAGACAAACAGCAGTAACACAAGGCTGGGGAGGAGGATGAAATAGAGGTTGCCTAAAATTATGTAAACCAGCAAAGAGTACTACACCTTAAGTAAAGCATTATTGTTTATTGCATTTAAAAAGAGGGGAGTTGGGTGTCTGAATGGTGCATTCCCAAAAGTAGGAAGTTTAGATATCTTTTAATCAGAGGGGTTTTGAAATGAGTATTTTACCTTGTGTTTTCAGTGCTTAACTATGCTTAACTGCAGAATTGTCTTACCAAGTTACCAGCACGCAGTAATTTTTTACACCAGCTTATGTTGGGTATATATGCAAAAAGTTATAGCATACTTGAGGTTTTGCAGTCTGTTTTCATAGCCGTTCCCATAGGCAATCCAATGTGTAATTTTGGGGGGGTTTTAATATACTGTATGGAAAAGTGTGGGTAAAGTGACAAACAAATAATCAGGAATGTTGACATTTTTCTTTTCCTAGTATTTTGCTAGCTTATTAGAGTATGTTTACAAGTGAATGCCACAAATAATTTGACTGAAGTAGTGAAATGCTCATCTAAAAGATTTCAGATTAGCATTTTTTTGTATACTGAGCCTTTATACCAGAATAAGTGTACTTAAATATTGCCTCAGCTTACACTGTCTTGCTGACAGATTTTTTTCCCTAACAAATAATCATTTTTAGAGAAAAAAAAAAGGAAAAAGGTGGCTGTGTTTTGATTCATTTGATTTGTGTGTGTGTAGTTTTGGGGTTTTGGGGTTTTTTTCAGTGTGCTCCCATCTGAATGTGCTTTATAATGTGAAAGAGACTGAGAGGGCATTTCCCACTCCATTTCCTCCAGATCTAATTTACCACAGGACTCTAGAAGTACGTGAACTGGAGCATAGGGAAGAAGAAAAAGATAGTGTTTCCCATGATATTGATGTTAGTGGGTATACGGTGTAAGAGACTACGAACTTAAACTGCAGGCCGGGTGTTTCAGTTGGTAGTGTTCAAATTCTTTAATTAAGGAATTTGAACGGACTATACTTCTAAGTTTATTTCTTCATTAATTTTTTATTCAGGAGGATTCATTGTACAGGACAAATAAGATAAACTGTCTTGAACAGAAGGGAGAAAAAGCAGTGTGCATACAATATGTATTTGCAAAGTCAGCAGCACAGTTATAGTGATAATTTTATCCTGGAAGCTCGCATCTGGCATGCTGACCTCACGGACTGACAGAAAATCCACACATAACACATGCAGTCAACTTAGAATAAGGAAAAAGTTGGCAAAGTCTGTGCTTACTGCACAAACTGTCCTACATGCACGTGTCAGAGGGATATCCCTGTCAACACCTGGGAGAGCATTCCTTGTCGGAAAGGGAGGTTGCCTTCAGAGACAGAAGTCACACGCTTAGGAGAGAAAGTTGTATTTTGGGGAGGTATTTCAGGATTGTCTGAGGTGTGCTTTAAAGATTTCTGACGTATGTTCTCAGTTAAGAAGCAACAGCTATCCAGAGCTCAGGAGCTGAGAACACACTGTAATGAAAATGTAGCCAACCTTACGAAGAAATACCGTTTCATTCTTTCAACAGTGAACGTAGTTGTGTTGGCAAATGATGGGACTGAGTAAGGAGCCAAAGCCATTTGAAAATAATATAGAATGATACCTGTTGTCATATTTCCTTGAGTTAGGATCTTACCGTGTAAGCTAAGTCAGCCTTTCCTTTGTTAGTAGCTTGATAGGAGAGCTGATAAGGGAAACCCATTGCAGTTTTAGGATGTGGTATTTATGGATAAGTAATCGGTGCTGCCATAGCCTCTTCCACCACAGCCAAAATCAGTGCTGCACCTTACCCCATTATTCACCTTGAGTATTTTGGACTTCCAGAGGGTGATACTGCAACCAGATCCTGGCCCTTAACACTGATTAGCTTCCCCTCAGCAGGTTTCACCAAGGAGGACTGATAAATCAGCTGTGCCTTGGTCATGTTCTAAACTGGGTAATTAAATTTTCCCTGCCTACATTACCTTTGAAGTTTTAATTACTTTACAGCTTTTTTTCCCCTTCTTTATTTGATTTCCTGAACTGGTTTGCGGTATTTCTTTGCTCTTGTACATGTGTCTACTCCAGATACATCTGTATTTGAACCACAGTAATTCTGCCCCACGTGACATTTGTATAGCCCTTGCAGATATGCTAGGAACCAACGAATATATGTGTTTCCTTAGTGATATAACAGCGATTCATGATACATTATCCTTCACCATTCTTTGAATATGCCCATGTTTTTTGTGCACTTGGCAATGCAAAGAGCCACATTGTTTATGGAGGCATTGCCCTCAGCATAGAATACCCAGAGACATGGAGAATATCCTTCAGTTCAGAGCTTTTCCATGTCACCATCTAAATCAGCACATGGAGGGCAGGAAACCCCTTCTCTGATTGGAGAGGCTGCAGGCCCTGAATGTTTTGTTTCCTCTGGAACATGACACATCTTTTAGCTGCCACAGCTCTTACCTGGCTCTTTGCTATTACTCTAAAAGTAAGTTGAAGCTGTGGCTTAGGTCATGAGAGCTCTGCAGAAACATGGTTATAAATTCCAGACAGTCAAATAAAACTTCGCACATCAGATGAGGATACAGAGCAGAAAGATTTGATTTAAGGCACAGTGATCCAGGTTGATGCACTGATGTAATTTCCATCCCTCAGAAAGGTTAAAAGGAAGAAATAATAAAAAAGAATGTTGTAACTAAGCCTATCACTGAGATCTCTACCTGGGGAATATTGATTTGATACTATCCAGCCAGAGGAAAGGCAAGGGTGCTTGCATTTATTGTAGCAGTAAGAAGGTGAAGTTGTACTTCTCAATGATGTTCCACTCCAAACACAAACACTGAGTTAATATTCAGAGCTGCTGTTTCCTACTGGAAAAGTCCACAGCAGGATAAATTGAGGAATGAATTGCGTTTCCCACATAGATTTTAAAACATAGACCATGGGAATACGTTAGTTCTGTGTTTTTTACCCAGACATTGCAAGAGGGATCTTGGACTTCGATGTGCTCAGGTTTTGCATTTTGCTTGTACAGTAGTTCAGATGCTGCTGTGAGATTCCCACTGCTGGTAACCTAACAGTAATCTGGACACTGAGTTTTAATGTAGCAGTACAACAAGGCTTTTCAAGCACAACATTCCACCTACAAAGCATCAGTTCTGCCAGCAGCAGCAGGCAGCTGCGTCAGGTCTGCCACAGCCTGACAACAGTAAGGGGGGGCTGAGACCATCCATTGCTGGTGGTGTTCAAGGCCAGGTTGGATGAAGCCTTGGGTGATACGGTTTAGTGTGAGGTGTCCCTGCCCATGGCAGGGGGGTTGGAACTGGATGATCTTCAGGTCCTTTCCAACCCTAACTATTCTATGATTTGAGGAAAACACTTCAGTGTCAGTTAAAGTCGGTTATCATTGTGTTCGTAGCAAAGATGATAGACTTTTAAGCTACAAAAATTCAAATGGAGTTCGGTAATGCCCTAAGGAGAGTTTAGGATGGTTTATGTAGGAATTTTCAGCTATTCTTCAAAGCTCTGGAATGTAGAGAGATCCTAATATTCAAATGTAGGCTTTTGGCTGAGGTTTAACTATAATTTGCACAGAGCTGCCTTGTCCCAGCTTCCTCCCAGCCTTCACCAAATTTTACTTTTCTTACACAAGCCACATGAAATCCCTTCTATTACAATAAAAACCCTTCTATTACAGTAAACAGTTCACTTAAAAATGCCAGCTGTGGAAATGGAGCACCCCTTTTGTTGCTCTAATATGACATTGCAATATAGATATGAAATTAATGTTGTCAATGATACTAAAGCACAAACCAAGAAAAAAAAGGGTTTTGATTTTGGATCATGCTCACACTAGACCCAAGCATGAGTTAGTTCCACATGAACAACGTGCTGTTTGGTTGACCAAGCTTATAAAGGCAAAAATCAATACCAAAGCAAGCTCAGGTAGGCCAATTATACAGTATTTTGTTTACCTTACCTCACATGTTTTCAGTTTCTAAGCACTTCTTCCTCAATAGTTCTTATTTTATTCCTCGCTCTGCATTGCACACTGTTGATTTCTTAGGTTAACCTTGTTTAAATCTGTATCTGTTTGACTTTGGTGGGAAATGCTCCCAGTACTATTGCAGTTACATAGTTTATGACAACTAACTTTACATCAAATGCCAGCAAATTATGGTAAACCAACCAGACAATTCTTGGAAAGCAATCCAACACACTTGGTTTTTTGAAGTTACCTGAAGACCCAAATACTGGAGTAGGTGTAACATGGGGAAGATCCACTGTGAAAACTTACTGCCTTTAGAAACAATGCTAGATAATTCCTTCTCTCTGGTTGTGGGATATTTGACAAGGAAATCACTGCAAATGTAAAACCAGCCTTACAACTCTGTAAATGTGGTTGTACCCAGAATAGGTTAGAATATACTAGAATAATATCTGGTCAAATGCCTACCTGTCAGCAAAATAAACACCCTTTGAAATGGGAATTGCTTGAAATAGGCAGGATAGGAAACTGATAAGAAAAGTTTTTAAAGCTTAGGAGAAAAGAGATTCTGTAGAAAACAATAGGGTCAAACCTTTAAAAGTGCTGACCACCTATGACAAAAACCACTGCAGAGAAGTGCTTATTTTGATTTTAGGAAGCCCTGCATGTGTCTCTGACTTGCTGCCTACCAGCTCTCTGCTTCTCACCTCCCCAGGCTGCTGGCGCAGTGATAGGAGCCGGCAGAAGGGAAGGTTTGATAACTGAATACCTGAACATCTGCTACCCACGATGGTTGGCTTGGGGTAAGTAGTGTGTGGGAACATATCCTTGTTGTTGGATTGCTGTGTCCAGCAGGGAGCTAGACTTGGCTGGGAGATGCTCTTTGCTCTGTAAAACTCTTCTAGTTAGTTTGAACAGTAAATGAACCACAAATACTTTTAAAATGTTGAAATTAAATAGGTTAATCTTGATTATTTGATTGTCTTTTCTTTAGGACTGTGTTAACATGGACTTTGCCAAAAAAGAAAATTCCTCATATTCTTCCCTTAATAATTCTCCTTCTAACTTCTAATTAATTTTGCTCATTTTCTGGGATGTACTTTCCAGAAAAGCCATTTCCTGATTTCTATCAGTTGTTCATTTCTGCTCCTTCTTGAGATTTCTCACACCTGATTCATGAACCCATTAAAAGGCTTCCCATTAAAAAGCCACCCCACAGCTTTGTCAATTATTTTCCAGTGTTAGTGCTGGCAAGTAGAACTTGTGACTCTCCTGAGCAATTAACCTGGCAGTTATCAATAGCAAACACCATGCACTGTAACAAAACACCACCAAGCTGGGAGCCATGAGGCGATGGATTGTGCAGTACAGCCAATGAAAAATGTAATTGACAAATGGTGAGCCCATCTGACTTCTTTGAACCCTTGGCAGGTGACAGGCTTAAGTAATGCATTGAAGAATGCTCAGTTTCCCACCTTCCTGCGTGCTAGGTGCCATGGCAAAGCACTAATGCCTTTATATGTGTAGGAATGCTTGTATGCTTAAACAGGGAATGGCAAGCAGTCTGTGACACCACTCACTGTGCCTGGGTTTCTCTAAACTATGAATCAGCAAATGCAAATAGAGGACTTGATGTTTAAATCAGAATCAAACTTGGACAATAAGTCACGGTTATTTTACAGATACCCTTACATGGATAAAATGATGTTTGTGTTCAGACCTGCTGCTTGGAACCTACTGCTTCATATCATGAAGCAGGCTTACTGGATTTATAGACTTACAACCACTGTGCCCAGCCTGCACTTCTCTCTGTGAGCTTGCCTAGCACATGCCCAAGTCACTCCAGACACAAGGCAGGCAACGCTAACACCTCACTTCAGGTACTTACCATGCAGGAGCTGGTCTTGAGAGGGTTCAATGTCACCATGCAGCATCTGCCTGCATTACAATGCTGTGCCTGTACAGTCATCTCTTACTGTATTTTTTGAAAGCATTGCCTCTTGGTTCCCCCTTCCTTCCATCCCAGTGTGACTTACCTGAAATCAGGAGTTCTACTGTGGCTCACCAAGCTCCCTGCCTGGGCTTGGCAGGGCATGTGCAGCATTGCAAAAGGGAATCACAGACTGTAATGCAGTGAACTCAGTAGTGAAGCATACCGAGACTTTACGTCTGTACTGCGATATGTATGTGCCATGTCACTCTTTACAGCAGATGACATTCTTTTGCACCTTTTAATTGATTGATAGGAAACTCTTTTAGTGTGTAATAAAAAGGTACTTTGTAATCGAATGCAAATAGTACCCTTGGCAATTGTTTTCTACTACCTGTCCCATTGAAGATTAGTTAATTATCTGATTTAACACCAGTTCCTTATGGTGGCAGTTGACAGAGACATGTACTGGACATCTGAGATTGGTCCAGGGTTCTGAAACTGCCCAACATTTCAAAACTTGATCTGACTTGGTTGTGCTAAAGAATATCTAAAGGTTATTATAGCTTGTATAAGTAAGTTATAGAAAAGCCTGCATTTAGTACTGTACTATATGCTTTGTGAAGTGTAACAGTTACACATTAGCTTTATGAAATTGAAGTCTTTCTGCATATTACATTAATACCAGTTAATAGGGAATTAGTGCCACCTAATGTAAAAATGTAACCCAAGTGTCTCTGATAGTATAAGGGAAGGCTTTCTCATTCTCTCTCTTCCATTTGCAATAAGCATTAGTGAAATAAAAATAACCATGGATTATGGAGCTGTTAAATATATATTCTTATGCTATTAGACTATTCACCTTTGATTAGCAACAAATACTCTATTTAATTCTGAGAAATTTACCGTTTTATAACACTCTAAAGGATTCATCATGGTAATGGAATACTTCCCTGTCTCAAGTCTTACATAAACTCTTAATTATTTTGGTCCCAGTTCTGCAAATGCACATACACGGTTGCACTCAGGTGAGGAGAATTAAGTGCATGCATAAACGTTAATGTTAGCAGAAGCAAGGTCCTATGTGTAGCCTTTTCTTTTACTAAAAGTACAAGTCTGAATTCCAAAGATAATTCCATCTCTGGCTGTTTTATAGGAGAAAATAATACTTTAATAAAGATTAGTGAGAGCAAAGATGAATATAGAGAGAAGGAGTGCTCTGGTTCCCCAGTATCTGCTAGGTACAGGTAATACCTGTTAGCTATCTTCTGTCTGAACCAGATTTGCCAAAGAAAGAGCCAAGAGAAGGGAATCAATAATTAAACCTAGAGCCCTTTTCCCATTCTCACACAGCAGCCTTCTTGATTGTTGGCTGCAAGCATCCTTCACCTTTCGGTCACTCACTGGGACTGAGGTGTATGGCAGTGACAGAATGTTGAACACTTAATCCAGCCTGTGCTGGGGGTTTGCTCTTGTGACTCCTACTCAGGACAGCATTCTAGTGTCTGTGGAGAAGGCAGAACTCTGTTCAACATCTAGGTGGAAATGTCTCTACTAGGAAGATGCAGTATATAGAGCACCATACCTTCTGTCTATAACGAATACATAATTGATATGAGGATGATGCTTGCTGAGATTTAGTTGCATGAATCACCCCTGCCCAAAGATGATTTGACATTAACACAGTAGCTTTCACAAAGTAACAGATACATATTGGAGTATATAGAGTGATGTAAGTAAGAAAGAGCGGTGAGCAGTCTAGGGCTTGAGTCATGAAGCTCCTGTTAAAGGCCTAGTTAAAGGTTGTACTGAGAAAACTTTATCTTTTCAATTTATTTTAATGTCAGCATATGCTGAAGCACTAATATTACATTTGATATTTTAGAAGTGCTGCATTTGCACAAAGGTTGCTTTAGACATTGCCACTGTTAATCACAGTCAGCCTTCAGATGTTTGAACTGGGATGCATCTGGGTATTGATGAAGGAAAGGCAGCTCCTGCAAACACTTTGGTTTATAAAAATAAATGACGAGTGCCTGACACCTTGAAAAGAGTCAGAATGAGGTAGTGTGAATGATACTATGGGAGCTTTTGAAAGTGTTTAGGACATAATGCTATAACCACTTCTAGGTGGGCAGAAAAGCGACTACATGGGTTATGTTGCATGATTGATAGTATGTCATAAATGAGGTAAGGGAAAAGTGCCCTTTTTCAGCTTTTCTGCTTTATTCAGTAATTATAGTGAATGTCTGATAATTCCTGCACTTAATGCATGCGACCTTAAGAGAATTAGGGCCCAAACCCCCAGCATCTCTATGTCAAATATGAATTAGGTGATACCCACCATTTGTTTGCACTAAGCATTTATAGTATGATACTTCATTTTTCTTAGAATAAACCCTGAAATTTATAAAAATTATAAAATTAATGAACTAAATCACAAATAAACAACCTGCAGCTTGACTCATTGAACTTGACTTTGTGAACCATTGGAAAGACAGCTGTTATTCTGAGTCAGGAACAGTGAGTATTGGGAGGGGTTTTAGTGGATAATTTCTGCATAGTCCAAATGTTTTAACCAAAATACAATGCAATACTTTAGAAGAAATGCAGCTGGGTGAGTTGTTTTGGCTCTGACAGTATGGGAAGACTATTGTTACAAAATTCATACTCAAAGTCTAATTGTAAAAGAAATAATATGTGTCATGTACTAATTTCTTTTTATTAAGGCTCCAATTTAGCTCAGATTTTGTTACCACAGTGTAAACGAAAAACATGTTTGTAGCTGCCTTTATATCAGGAAGTTACGCAGTTAAAGCATGAATTGTTGCTTTCAGGAGTCTGCTTGGTCTGAAGCATACATAAAGTTGGAAAAAGGAGAAGCCAGCTTGAAAAGGAGTGATAATCACATGAGATGTGTTTGAGGCTGGTACCCAGGGAGGACCAGGGGCTGACTGCAGCCCTCCCAGCCAGGGCATGGGGGCTTGTGTGCCTGCAGGTGCTGTGGCATGGGAAGGTGTGAGGGATCTGCAAGGACATACTAACATTTGCAAGTGTCTAGTGTTGTGATGAATCTCCTCTATCACTGGTATTGATCCTGAGCATCTAGGTCACAGAGTAGCAGTTATTTATGTGTTGTCTATAAATCAATAAACCGTTTGATCTTGATTTGATTTAAACCACCTGAACTGAGGAGATGATTTCCCTGTAACAGTTGTGTATTTCAATGGGATGTTTTGGGCTTTGGTAATTTCTGCTCCCATGTACAAGAGATATCTTTTTCTTTCCTGTAGCTTTCGCCCCTTCCCTGCCCCTGATTTCTATGTTTCAGAAAGATATCAAAAAATGAGCTCTTAGTGGGGCCAGGAGGGTTTGTTTTCATTTTCCCCTTACCATCATTTTGTGAGTGAATTAAATGAAGAGAGAATGAATGGACAAATGGCCTTCTTACTAAGATAATTTTTATGATTATATATATAACTTATATTCACCAGATCCTATAAAATGGGAAGAAGGCTTGACTACAGCCAGGAGAGCTCAGGAGTCTAGATTCCTATGTGATCTCGTACCCTTCTCTCGGTACGTTTAAATTCAGTTACAACACTGAGGCATATTCCAGAGTTGAGCTGTGACTTCTAAGTTGCAAAAACAGAGTGGAACCCTGTTCTAGGGGAATATCTTTGTAAGTAAGTAAGTAAGTGAAGTGCTGCACTTTAGAAATCCCTGAGAGGGTGCAGAAAGGCACTGCAGTTTGCCTTGCCTGTCATCTCTTGCTCCAGCAAGGACAATGAATACCTTTTCCTCCAAGCAGACTGGTTTGTCTGTTTGCTAAGTGATTACATTGAACTGCCTTCCATTAAAAAGAAAAGAGCATTTTAGCACACATCAGATTTACTGGAAGATTCGTACTTAGCCACAGAATAGTTCTCCACGCTCTCATGATCAAACTGATGAGTTAATTTGGACCATGCATACAGCAGCAGTGCAGGCCTTATTGCATCTCTCAAGTCCCAGTTATGCTTTCAGAAGAGTGCATTGGCATTATGAAGGCAGATTTGCCTACAGATGCATTGCACTCAGTAGGATCCACTTATCCTACATGGTGAGCTTTATCTAAGTGTTTCTAAGGTTGTCTTTTCCTAACAGCCAAAATCTTTACCAATAAGATTCTTCTTTTTGAGATTTTTTTCTGGATGTTGTGTTTATAAAGAGGTATCTGTGTTAATGTGCTGCAGGATGCTGCATAGTCTGTATTTTTCCTGTTTTGTAATGAAATTTCTGCATTTCTGGGACTTTCACAATCCACATTTTGGGACAACCATGTGTTCAAGGCAAGGAGGATTTTTTCTGCCGTATATGCATTCCCTGATATTAAGGGGTGTTGACTTTGCAGGAACAAATCCTCTTCCTCTATACAGAGTGGTGAAAAAAGTAGCTGGTGTCTTTAGAGGTGATAGATGCCAATGCTTTGAAGCTCAAGGAGAATGAAAATCAAATTGAAATGTCTACCATGTTTACAGCATTGTGCAAGTCATCCTGCTGAGCAGCACTGTGATTGAGAGACGCTGATCCACCCGATCTGCTCCTGGTTGATGGGTGCTGGTGAAAATTGACCTGCTGAGCAGTCTTCAAGAGGCATAGGAGGAAATGTATTTGCTCTGCTTTCGATTGCTGAAGACAAGGTTATAGTGATAAAGGAAAAATAATGAAAGCAAAGTAAAAGGTAAGAAGAGCTGATGCTACTCCTTTTTTTCTGACCTTTCTGCACAGCTAGATGATGTGAGATAAATCAGTTGCGGTGACTGAGCGGAACCTCCTGCAGCCACAGCCTCAGGGCTATGGAGTGCTGGGTGGCAAAGAAGTCCAGGGCACTCCATGCCCAAACTGACCTCCTATTGGGCCACAAACACAGTAGTGTGATGCTCTCTGGTGGGCTAGCACAGTACTCCAAGGGACCACTTGAAGTAAAATGGGGGTATATGAATTTAGGGGTTTATCTGCACACATCTAGTCAGGGTGTACCACATAACTGACAGGATCCCATTTATTTTGGAAATGTTATAGGATATATATGCTCCTTCTCAAATACCCTCTTGTATTAATCCTTAAGCAGCATCCTGCATCTCCAATCCCAAATAATACTTTTGTCTGTATTTCGTTGTTGGATTTATATGGTTGCATACCACAGCACCACTGATAGGGTCTGCATTTAATGTAAAAATCGTGTTTGTCTATTCCTAAATGCATGTACCAAACCAATGGAAAGAAACACAGAATCGTATCTGAGTCAGAATAGTCATTGGTTTGAACTTCCTTTCTGTTAAAAGAGGCTACCAGCTTTTACATGTATGTTTCTGATCATGTATGATTCAGTAAAAAGCTAGCATATAGAGTATGAGCTACAATAGAAGCAGTATTGATCACAGTTTACATCCCGTGTTTTTCATGAAGTAACACATGCTGTTACTTAGTTTCTTTGCAGAATACAGTAAGTTTTCTTCTACTGTTGATTTTTATTTCAGACGAGTCTGCAGGAAGGTGTGTTATGTTTTCTGATGGCAGTAAAATTGAGTCAAATACTTGATTCCAATATGAATTTCCTGCTGTGTATTAAGAATTAAGTAGAGAGCTGGTTGTAGCAGATTTATATGTCCAGAGCGAGATCGTTAAAGACACACGTCACTGTGTGATTCATTTTTATTATTAGTTATTTATCCTCCACTGCAGAATCTTTTCAGGGAGATAGCTCACATGGTTTGAATGTACATTCAACCCTAGGGAAATAGAACTCGTAGGAATCACATTCCATTTCCATTCCCATTCATTCTTCCATCTGTTTGATAACCTCAAATTTGTTTCAGTCTGTATCATCAGATATGATGTTGTCATTCTAACACTTTATTATGTCATTCACTGTTTCTTTTCTGGAACTGAATTTTGTTTGTTACTGGAAAACACCATAAATTCAGAAAGAGTTTGGAAAAAATCTTTTGTAGTAACTATCTGTAGTTATGTTTTGCGACCATGTCACACCAGAGCCAGCTTATGTTCATGTGTTCTTGAGAACAAAGCAGGTACTGAGAACATCATCACTGATTTATAGGTTAAGCCTAAGTGGTTTCTAGGCAATGTCCTAAAGTTGAGAGCTGCTTTTTGTACTACGTGACAAAATAAAAGGGGTTTAAGGAAGGAGCCTGAAGGAAGATACTGCTACTGTAGGCATAATTATAGTTGCTTATTTAAGTCCCAAATCAGGAAAAGACTGAAAACCATGCATTTTATCAGTCCCACCAGTACAAACCAAGGAGTTTGGGTAAATACAGCCCTCAAAGCATCTTTTGTGGAGCTGCTCCACTATTCTAATGGACACAGCAGCTCCTAGGAGTGAAAAAATGTGATTGGAGAAATGACACTGCATTGTAAGAAGCACCCCTGATTTAACTGTCCTGATGCAAAGCAACACTGCCCCAAGCAGAAGGACTTGGTCCACACACATTAGATGCTTCTTCCTAATTTTAGCCATGCATGACTGGAAAGGTGTACCTTTCTAATAAGCCAGTTCTGACACAGATATGTTCATATCTATGTATGCATCTTACAGAAAGAGTCACCCTAAGGAGCTAATGTAAAATCTGTGATCTTAGGACCATACACACAGGAAGAAGGCTTACCATAGGAGCTTTGCTCTTTGAGAAGGTTTGTTCCTTTATTGCTGTAGGCGTTGCTGACTAAACTGCTTGCACTGAACAACAGCAAGGCTTCAGAGAAATTGCTAAATATAAAAGCAAATATTATGTTGTCATTTTGTGGAAAATCTGGCTTCTAACCTGCAGAATGCAGTGAGGATCTAGAGGTGCACAATGCTGGGAAAGTGAGTTAAAATCTAATCCTGTGCATACTACCAGTTCCTACCCCATGACTAATAGTGAGTTGGAGGAGACGTGATTAAAACTTGGAGCCCCTCAGTTCAAATCGACCTTGTCATCTTGATAACTGCAAATCAGATGATCTTTGACCAGGCCCTTCTTGTGGTGTTGTTGATTTTGAAAAGAGCTGTAGCTTAAGCAACCACAAAATACATATATCATATTCAGAGCAGTGTTGGCCTCACAAAGCTTGCATCCAGTGCTACAAAGGAAGGGAAAAGAAATATACATGCAAAAAATGTGATCTGCTTGTTGGAGCCCCACTTAACAGACCTTCCAGTACCACCCAAAAAATGTGTTCTCTGTAACAGAGCAATGGCTTAATGAAACACTGGAATGCCAAAACCCCTTAAGAAATAGCATTTGCTATTTCCTCTTTGCTCTCTTCAAATCAGTTGTAGACACCATATCATAAAAGCAGGCAAAAGGGAACAAAGAAGGGAAACAAACTGATATAAAAGAGATTCCCTTTGCAAATTTTGTTTTGGAACCAGGTGCTGTTGTTGACAGTGGTGGCCTGTGAAAGAGCCACAGCTGAGTACCCATACCACAGTGACCTACAGCCATTACACACATGTAGCTGGAAGAATTATTCTCATGTTACTAGTAAATTGTTGTTGGATTACTTTACTGGATGCCCAGCTGTGATTTTATAATGTGCAATTATACTTGTGTTAAGTAAGTGAGGTTTCCAGGAAACAGTAGTAGCATTGGTAGGGTGTCTGTACTAAGGGAGTATGAACTTCACTTTGGCTATAAACACGGCAACCCTGGAATCAGGCTCCCTGACACCAAAAATTGCTGGGTGGACAAGGGAGTTCGAATGTGAATAAGCAATGTGTTGCAGGTATAGTAACAGATAGTGTCAGGCTGCAGAGGACCTGCTTATTGCCAGGAAGGAGGTATCTGCCTCAGACTGAGCAAGAGATGCATCTCTGCCTCCAGACTCTGACTCACCCTGGACTTCCAGTAAATGCAACAGCTTCTTTCAAAAGGGCATTGCCAGAGAGAACCCCTACTCCTTATCCTACTCTCGATTCTCCTGCTTAAACACATGCAATAAGACAAGTTCTGCTCTGGTCCTCACTGTTCAAATGCAGGAATATAAAGTTTGATAGGACACTTGCACAGTTTGGCCCCATGGGCAGAACAGTTTGCAGTGAGCATGTTCCCAGGAACAAGAAGAGTTTCCATGAAGTCAGAACTTAGGGCTGGACAGTCTTCTTGCCAGATTTGCCAGTTTAGGGGGAAACCATCAGAGCTTAATGCAACTTCTGCCTTTCCTGCTATGAACTCATCCTGAGTCTGCTGGAGTAGCCTCCTTGCAGCCTTAGCCTGGGAAATCAGGTGTGATCAATATTCTTTCATCCATGTGTGCAAACTTAGCAGGTAAACTGCAGCCCACAAATTAGGAGTTAATTCGGTATTCCTCTATCTATCTCCTTTGAACACATTAATCTGCTTTCTGAGGAGAATACAACCAGCCATCAGTTCAGCATGACAAACCATTAGAAGCACTAAGAAAATGCATTATTTGACTTAGTTTGCTATTAATGTCAAGTGTTTTTTTGGTACTTACTGCCACTGATAACAAATAACAGCCAATTCTGTTATATTTCATTATATCATTCTATTTTTATAGTGAAGAACAGGTAGCTGACTGCAACCCTGACAGTGGAGCCCTGTATTATGCAGACTGTTTCTGTATCAAAAGCTTCTTTTCCTTGGCCACTGTTTAATATTGCACCATAGTAGCAGTAATAACCACTTGTTGTGGCAGTTTTCCATGACTTTATACAAAGTCATCGACATGAAAATTGAGCAGTATTGATCTGCTTTTATTCCACATGTAATTGTTGCAGGCAGACATACTTCCCTTCTGTCTCCTAAATTTCAGTACGTGTTACACTGTGTGTAATTAAATACATGCAGAATGCAATTCTCCTTGAGAGTTTTGAGCCCTGTTTACTTAATTTTAAAGTGGTTTATAGTGGAATAAAAATTTACAATCCTCCAGCCTACAAAAACATAATCTGTCGTAAAATATCTTTCTAATTGAATTTGCAGCTCCCAATGACTTTCAAGGTGTTACATAGCAGTGGCAGGGACAGCAGTCATGGTAATATGCATCCAGGGTGAATGTGACAAGGATATCAACCTGTATGTCACTTCTTGTAGTGGCCACTCCTCTAATGTATATTTGTGACATGTTTTACTACTGGCATAGCCCACTCAACCGTTTTTGCCCTGGCTATTGCCAACAAAACACTGCAGATGCTTTGTTTTCTTCCTCTCACTTCTGCTGAGATACCTTTGGGAGTGTGAGTTTGCATTCAGGCCTAACATGATGCAGAAACAAGATAAAAGCTCTCACCTACTCATAGTGTTACTCATGTTTGATTTAAAGTGAGCTCAAAGCAGGTAGGAGCTTCCTTGGTGCTTGGGAAATGCATGAAACTCAGCATACAGAAGGGAGACCATACATAAATAAATAGTAACTTGTCTCAGTGCTGGGGCAAGCAGACCCATGAGGATTTGTGTCCATATTGGAAGAGAAAAAGCCACAGGGCAGTGGTAAGTGTGTTTAACACTTGCCCATTGTTTTACCACTAACCTGAAGCAGACTGATTCTTTTCCTGGTCCTTGCTGTTCAGTTTTTTGGTTGTTTCTATTGTTGGTTTGTTTGTTTTTAACTGGAAACAGGGAAACAAGCTTCTTTAAATCTCCTCCAAAGTAAATCACTGGAATGCTGTTTCTATATGCACATAATGCACATTCGAGTCCTGCAATGAGAGAGTTTCAAATATAATGAGTACCATAAAGCTCTCTATTTGGAAGTTACAGCTTTTTGCATCATTTGATTGTTTGGGATAAATGTAAGAAATTATAAAGTCCTATAGTGAAAGGATTTTTTTTTCACATACTAAATGGCTAATTCCTGGGTCAAACAACTGCCAATTTAATAGGAGAATTAAGCCAGTGGCCTGATAGGTCTGTAAATTATTTGCAATTCAGGGAAGCATGAAATTCAGTCATGCACTGTGCTTGGTCCCCAGCATATTGCTGTGCTGACATTTGGACATGACTGCATTTCTTTCCTCTCTCCATTGCATATTAGAAGGTTGGAAATACAAATACAGGGTTACTCAGATGCAGGTCTGGCACTGGTACCGATGCTGCCTGTGTCTGCAGCAGGCTATTGCAGTGCTGCCTATGAGTGCCTCTGGGACCAAAATCTCACCCTTCTGAATTACCAAACCTTTGGAAAAACCTTTGGGCAGCTCAAAGGGTGTCCCAGTTGTTATGCTAGGATTGAGACTTTGGAGCACCCTGTCTTCAGGGTGTTCTTTAGACTGTCTCCAGAACACATCTGATGGAAGACAATGTGGTAAGCGTCCAAAATACCTCCACTCTGTTCTGATATGTCTACTGGTACATATATGACTTCACCTCTGAGTTTTACAGCACTCTTCACCCATTGCTGTGCATAGTAGAATCCCTGTAAGAACTTAAGTTTTCCTCCTTGTGTAACTTTTCAATAGCAACCCAGGAGGTGAGGCATGCTATAACACACAAATAGAGCAGGGCTCCTCTTAGAAGGGGTAAACTGGGTACCTGGGAAAAGAATGCAGAGCCAAAACTTGCTATTCTGTGTGCTGTTTTGAACTAAACATTTAGGTGCTTAATTCACATGGCTTGATTCTCCTTTTAGGAAGCATCCTTATTTGAGGGCAAGAATAGATGGTGATGGCCATGGGAGCCGTGTGACAGAAGCACCTTCAAAGAGCAACTTGAGAGAGGGGCAGGACAATTACAATGTCTCTTGAACACGGCATATCCAGTGCTAGTGGTCCTGGCCCATTTACTTTGCTTTTTCCTTTCCTGCTCTTTCTTGCCTCTAGTGGGTGAGGTTGCTACACACTAAGCAATCAAAGCTGAGTTCTTTTCCAGTTAAGCTTCAACCCCCCCCCCCAAACCATCAACCCTGAAAACTTAGATGTTTTAACTGGACGCATAGAATGTGGTCATCTAAAAAACCCCAGACCCATGGAATATTTCTGGCACGTGGCAATTAGCAGAGCAGATTACCAAGAAGATGTAAAATAGTATGTAAAAGGGATAACATTTCATTATAATACATATATATTAAAATATAAATATATAACATATATTAGCTTTTAAAAATATAAACTAATTTAAATTGCAGCAAGGCTATTAAAGTGGTTTATTTTACAGACAGTACTGATATCCTCCACAGTAAATGAATGCAGAAATGCGCAGAAATGCATAGTGAATGATACCTTTTGCTACTGGTGCTGTGGAGTTTTGCCATAACTATAATCATTATTAATCTGTAGCATGTAGAAAAAACTTCATTGAGATAAAAATAAGGGTTTTTTTTTCCTGCCTCTTTGCCTAAATCAAATTTTAGATGAAAACAGCAGGATGTGAAACCCAAAGTACAAGTTTCTACTTACAGAACTGTCTCTTTTTTTTTCTGTGAGCACATCTTCATCTTTTATATACTGGGAAATAAGTGAACTTCTTTATTAAAAAATCCCAAACCAATATAAAAAATAAAATACTTTCTCCTATCTCTTTCTTCCCATATCAGCTTTTCATGGCTCACAGGATACAATGATCTAGTTTGAGATGGATTTTTGAGAACTTAGATATAGAGCTATTATTGGCAATACAAAAAAAAGCTGAATTATCTGCCAGAGTGGGTGGAAATCATCAGTTTCAAAACCTGATCATAGAATTACACGTGTCCTTGGGGAATATCCTGAAGTGTCACACTTTGAATTTAAAAAGAAATAAAAAATGACATCAGGTTCCTAATGCACGAACAACTTCTCTTGTCGTAGGACTTGCTGAAGTATCTTGATGTGTCTTCTTAAACCTTCACCACTTATTCTTTCTTGAATCACATTCTTACTGATTGTTTCAAAGATTTATTTGGGTTTCATAGTGAATGGAATGCTGTTAGAAGTAAGTAGTCTAATGTATTCTGTAAAGCTCCAGAAGAGTTTCTTTCAAGAGCCTCTTTGTTGCAAATGAAATATTCTCCAGCATGATTTGAAGGGTGACTTAACAACAGAGATGGCATTAGGTGCTGCAGTCAACTCAAAGCTTCATCACAGGTTTCAGCAGTAACCAGGTGAGTGCATTTGCACAATAGCATAATAGCATAAACAGAAAATCTCCATTACTCACAGTTCAAGCATCACTTTGTGCACAGGATCTGTTTCAATGAGTGTGTCTTAAATGCTGCAAAAGATCCTGAGCAGGACTGAAGTTATGTATTTGATGTTGGCCCTTCCCCTGGGTACAGGTGCCACCCTGGAAGAACAGAAATTGAAATCACAGATGTATAAAACCTGTCACATCTTGCTTGCAATTGTGCAGTGCGTGCAAATACTAGAAGTGCACATATTTAAGGTGGGCTTTCAGTTTGTGAGTGAGATATCACTGGTGTGGGTACTAGAGAAGAGTGAAACACTGATACAGCAGGTTTCTAATAGGAAACAAAAAAATTATGGAAGAAGTAAAATTTGACCCAAGTTTAACCAGCCTTCTGTAGGTAAAGAGCATACTGATCATATACATATATAGATTAATTATTGAAGATTATCTTAACAGTAATATCATTATTTTTAATATAAATTATGAAAACCTGTATGTATTTATATGTGATTACTATATGAATGATTTTTGTATGGGTTTACATAAATTTACGCATATGTACATACATAATATTTACATACAGCTTGTATATGCTTATATATGCACCTAAGCAAATGTTGAGCTCATCATTAAGCATGCACCATTAAGCACATCTAAGGGCCTAACCTTATCAAATAAGCATTAAAATAAGTATGAGACAATATGAACATGATGTCATGACAATGACATCAGAAATTACTTTTTACACAGGTATTAGTAGAGTGGCTCAAGGACCCTGTAAAGTGAACCCCATAAATTGGAAGCAGCCCAAATCATCCTTGTAACCTTGCCTGTAATTTGCTACTAGTGAGAAAAACATGATTTTTTTCATTATGTTATTATTTCATTATGTTATTATTTCATTCAATTCTGTTCATTACCAAAGGGGAGTAAAAGTGTCAAAGTGGCTTTAACAGAAATGAGCCCTAGATCTTTGAAGTATCATTTATGACACTTTCTGAAGGAGAAAGCAGGAATTGGTGGGAGGGCACACAAATCAAATCCCAAATATAGGAGAAAAAAATCAGTCGAGGGGCAGCATGTAGCCTTGTGTTGTACAAACTATTCTTTTTGGGAGAGTTCCCAAGCAAAATACAGTCATTATGGGAAAGTAGTAATGCTCAGCCAACCTAGCAGTGCCAGATCTAATTCCCCATTCATTTCCCCTGATAAAAGGAAAAAACAACAAGAACAAAACCCCAAAGATTTTAAAATAGCTCTTTACCATTCTGTTTTCAGTGCTTCAGCTGTTGATTCCTACATCCTCTAATACATCCCTCTGTGGACCCTATTCTTATATTATACATGAGTCTACTAAGAATCAGAGAGGCAGAGAAATGTTTGTCTCTGCTATGAGAGGCCCTTGCACACTCTCCCACGATCAGTCAGTACGCCTTGTGCGTTATCCCTCACATATGGCCCACAAGGAGAATGATAGCCCATTCTGTGGTTTCATTTTTAATAAGTAAAAGTAAAGAGGGATAGAAGAACAGCCAGCTGTGCTCTGATCTGGCTGGAAGCCTGTGCTCACAGCGGTCCAGATTGTCAGCTCTCTGAAATACCCTAGTACCAATCAGGCAATCTCTTTGTAAGAAAGCGTTAAAATGAAAGATTCCAAGGGGCAGGAAAAAATGCAGCAAGTCACAAAACAAAACTTGCATGTAGGGCAATGGAAAATAAGACTTTGTAGCATCTCCAGCTTTTATACTATATGGGAGAGAAGAATTATGACCTTTTTTTTTTACCTAGGTTTATAGAGAGAAAAGGTTTGACAAACTTGAAACCTAAGGGAGTTTACCAATGAAGAATGAAAAACATAGCCAGGAAAATGGGCAGCAGACCCACACAGTGATGGTGCAGGCCACAGGTTTTTAAAGCATTCCTAGCAAGCTCCAGAAGCACTGACATTTCCACACACATCTTCTTGAAGATGATGTAGCTCTTGCTCTAGCAGGATGTCACAGCTTTGCTCAGTGTCAGAAATACCATGCAGGTCTGTAGTGCAAATCCCCACCTGGCATAGCTCCATGCAGCTATGCCCAAGTCATCATTTTACCCTGATCTCCTTTCACCCAGTGTTTGGATTGCTGGGTTTTGATTTATGACTGTATGTTTTTATTTGGCTGTTTTCCCCCCAGTGTGGAGTCTCTGCTGACTATGTGAGCTGGCTGCTACAAACCTGGATTGCAGCTGGGAGGAGGGCTGCACATATAATTCTCTGCTGTTTTTTTCTTACTCTTTTGCCTAACAAAATATCTCAGATGAAACAGGAAGGAAACTGGAAACCTCAAATGCCACAGTGTGATTCAGATTATGTTATCTATTCACTGTGAAAACCCTGCTTCTGCATGGGATCATAATCAGAAATGAGCCAATGATCATACATGTATTATTAATACAACTGTGGCTTTCAGTACTATTGATAGTGTGGGAGGACGTAGTAATAGGGGTGACTTTCATGTGAATGGTGTGAAAAGTACAGCTTCTTAGACATATAAACCAATCAGAAAATACCACTGCATGTGTTTCATAATTACAAACACTAATATTCATCATCTCTGCCATTATACAACAGGCTTTTAGTAGTAGACCAAATAGCATAAATAAGGTGGAACTAATGCCTGTTTGTGTACAAAATGCAGCTTCAAGTATGGGTAGCCTAGGCTAGACTCCTACTCACATTGCTCTGAAAGTAACAGTCTGGAATGAAAGCTCTTGGAAAAAGAAACCCTGAAATCAATGCTTTTCAACTCACTGTGAGATACTTAAAATGCATGTGTTAGTTCTGGTCTAAAAGATTTAGGGAGTTGCTTCTGATGGGGAAAAATAGCCTCCAGAAAACCCAAAATGCCTTAATTCTTTCATTTAGACAACTGCCAAGGTTCAGGCATGAGCGCAAGTTTTATTGTTTTGATCTTCAGGTCAGTAGGGGCAGAAATGCCATTCAGCTGGCATCTGAATTGCTAGATTTTGGTTTGATTTCCAAGTCATCCCTAAATCCAGTCCAGATTGTCCTCTGGATTTTATAACTCTCACTGAACAAGTCATTTAGAAGTCTACTGTTGATAGGTTTCCAACACTCATATTCAAAGCATTTGACTTCAGTGTGTCCCAGGACAGGAATGGTGTAGGACCTGACCTTGAGTGGTTTCAAAGGCATGCATTTCTTTTTTATGAATGAGAGATTATTGCTGCCAGCATTTCTGAGGTTGCATTCAGAAGCAGTCTATGCTGATAGCCCAGTTAAAGATACAAAATACACACCTCCAAAACATCCACTGTAGCCCTATGAACTCATTTGTTGTTTTATGTATTTATACATAAATGATAGTACATTTACTTGGTTACATTTTTGTGCAACTAGCTCCCTTCTGTAAAGAATAAGTTTTCAGGCATTCAAAGATCCTGTTTTCAAGAGGGTCAGGAGCTTTTCTGATGTTCTACGTTTTCAGTAAAAGACATTTGATAAAGTAAGATCTCTGTGGTTCGTTCCTATACTTGTTGACAGCCTTGTGTCACAAGCTTTGCAAGAGATCTACCCCCACCGTCAGCTGATAAACTGATTTCTCAAGGACTTAGTGCTTCACTAGGGAATGCTTGGAACTGGCCTTCTCTTCCTCTTAGAGGTTTTATCCCATAAGCTTTTGTTCTGTGTTTGATTTGTCATTTCTGACTGCTTTCATATGTGATATGTATCAATAGACAAAATAGGGAGATTATTTACAGCCAACAAATTGAAGACAGGCTGAGAAAGTTGGGGCTGTTCAGCCTGGAGAAGACAAGGCTGCGTGGAGACCTCATAGCAGCCTTCCAGTATCTGAAGGGGGCCTACAGGGATACTGGGGAGAGACTATTCATTAGGGACTGTAGTGATAGGACAAGGGATGATGGGTTGAAACTTAAACAGCAGAGGTTTAGACTGGATCTAAGGAAGAAATTCTTTACTGTTAGGGTGGTGAGGTACTGGAATGGGTTGCCCAGGGAAGTTGTGAATGCTCCATCCCTGGCAGTGTTCAAGGCCAGGCTGGACAGAGCCTTGGGTGATATGGTTTAGTGTGAGGTGTCCCTGCCCATGGCAGGGGGGTTGGAACTAGATGATCTTGAGGTCCTTTCCAACCCTAACTATTCTGTGATTCTATGATTCCAGTTGTATAAAGTGTATGATTTCATGTGCAGAATTATATCTCTTCTCTGACTTACATGTTTAAGAATGTTTTAATTGTAGGTAAAATACTTCTGAAGACGATAGCAGCTCTATATGATTTTGCTATAGCATGTTCAAGAGTGAGAGTGAACATGTGAATTCTTTGATTAACTGAGGAAAAAATCTTCACATCCCCACAAGACTGACAGCTGGAATGAAGAGGGATGTGTTTAAACACCACTGCACAGAACTCTTGGTATGTGTGGGAGTGTGCATGCCTCTGTGTGTGTGTGTCTGTATAAATTCCTACATTTTGATTCACACTATTCCTTGTCCTAATGGTAATTTTCATTCTGAAATATTACTGCAGTAGTGCCTCAGCATTAATGAATGCTGTCAAATGTCCCCTTCTAGGCGCAAGAAAAGACGTCACTCTCATGGTTCCTTATAACATCCATTCGTAGTATCTCTGCAGTAATATTTTACTAGGTGGCAATATTTCCTACCCTTGGCAATACTGAGAACTCTGCATCCTTTATGCCACCTTAGCTGCTAGTTATATTCTGCTTGCTGAACAAGTAAATATAGTTTTCTTATTCCCATTATTTTTCTTCTTACCTGCTTCTAAGTCCTTTGCTATTTCAAAGACTGTTGTCTCCTTTCTTAAATGATGGCTGCACCAGTGATCCACATGCTGTGCTGTGCACTTGGCTTGCTGATTTGACTGCAGGGTTTGGTTAGCTTAAATACTACATACATATAACCTAGTCAGCCCTAGGACTGAGTACATTTGAAGGGCAGATTTCATTATACATTCCTTCCATCCCATTATCTTCATCACTTCATCTTTGGGGTTTTTCTGCAGAACTTAACAATTTTAGAAAGAACTTAATGATGGGATGAACTATGTCAGACAGATGGCTTCAAATTACAATTGTTAGAAATCCAGCTTAACAATCTGCACTTTAATAATTCATCACTGAAGAGCCCTTATTTTAAGCTTCTCTTAAAAATGCCATTTCTCTGACGTGGAAGTAACTTGGGAGAGGACTGACAAATTCAGTGATTTTTACCTAATGTTTTCCCCTCCTATTGAGGCACAGGGCTGTCTGTCTATCCAATGTCTTGCACCTGCAGAAATCTTTATATGGCACTATCAAGATGCCTGAAATAGCTGAATTAGAGTAATTCAAACAGTTCCTAAGAACAGCAGATATTACCTGCAATGCACACATGCCTGCACACACATCTTTTTCATGAAACTACTTAGTTTGTATTGCAAAGAAACAGAAGGTTTTGTCTTCAGAGGTTATAAAATTCATTGGGAACACAGTAGAGTCAATAGATACAATTCACACCTGCCAAGGACCTGGCTTCATTTTGGGTATCTTGGCTGAGTTTGAAAACTGCTTGTTTTCTAGAAAGATCAAGACCAATAGAAAGGCTTCAGCAGTGGAAGCCACTGGAGACCACAGACACCCAAGCTCATCTCTCCAATTCCACACAGCTGTGTTGTGCAGGTGGTAGAGCTTAGCCTGTGATTGCAGCCTTCAAATACTGCTCTGGGATTGCTGGGGTTTTAGTTGCTGCTCTGCCACAGGATCAGTCACACCTGTGCTCTGCTGTCTGCTAATGGTCATCTGCTTGTAAGTATGTGTGTATGTACCCACTGTAATATTTAATAAGGAATAATACCCATGTGTATGTGTATCTGTATCAGTAGTCTTGCCTTCCAGCTTAGCCTCTAAGTTGGTAGAAGCAGTGGAAATGGATGGAGTTTAGGTTAATTAATAGTGAGTCACTAATAATTTACAGGCTTTAGAGACTGCTTGAAGATGAGCTCCTGGTTTGTGAGTACCACTTATTGAATTCTTTTTAGTCGTTTGTCTTTCTCTTTCTTACTAAATCTTAGTAAATGAAGTAATTCTGGTTTTGAAAAGAGCAGATGTCATCCATCTTAGGGAAATTATCAAGATCCCAAGAAAGCTGAAAATCACTGGGAGGGCATGGGAGTGTGAATGTAGTTTAAACTCTCTAAGAGCTGCTGAAAAAGCTTGTTTTCTGTTCTGACATTAAGACTTGTTAGTGTTTCTTTTTCTTACAGCAGTTTATGTAGCCTGTGCTCTGCAGTTCCCAATATCCAGACAGTGGAGGAATAAACGCAGGAACTCTCTTCCTACAATAGTAAATTGAAAGGAGGGGTCCTGTCCTGGCCTTTGAAGCTTAGCAACCCCCAAAAGGGGCCGACAAGCCAGAATATAAGGCAGGGACAGGCAGAAATTCAAAATGGTTTGGTCATCCTTTATTTTTCATAGCTTTTACATTAGTATTCTTAGGGATGCCCTTTCCACAGAGCTCTCTGGGCTCCTTTATGCATGTTTGCTTTTAAGATGCAGTTTCCTGGCTTTCCAAAATGCATAGTTACTTTCTAAAAGAGGAACCAGAATCCCATTTGTTTATCACGGGGGTTAGTACAAGCTCCCAGAGTCATTCCTGGATAAATAAATACAGAAACTAAGTGCAATTAGGAAAGGAAAAAGACTGAGTATTTATCTTCTTACCTGAGAGACTGATCATTGTCAAACTTTTATGCTTTCTTGCACAGCTCTGCAGGCATACATTTGTACAGAACAGCCATACAGCTCGCTTACAGCTACTTTAGTATGTACTACCAATAATATATGTCATGATGTTTTCCTGCCTTGGAAAACCTGCCAGCAAGGGTAAATTTAAGTGTAAGACTCCAGTGTTTTAATTTTCTTGAATTACCAAAGTGTGTTCACCCCAGGTTAATGTTAAACACAGAAAGCGAAGGTGAGCTGGAGAGCTCAAGGACTCAGTGAGACAAGTGTTCCCAGCATCCCCAGTGCAATCTGTGGTATCTCCCCTTTCTCCTTAGGGTACTTCATGTAGTAGGCAAGTATTTGCTTGTACATTCAGTGGTGTTTACAATGGGGTTTTCTTTCGACTCACCTGACCAAATGTGTCAGGATACGTGTATGTAGAGCCGTCTACTTGTAAACTATGCTAGTCTCCATTTGCAAAACCATAGTCAGTGCTAGGGTAATGGTGGTCAACTGATCTGTTTTGGGCATCTACCTCAAGATGAGATGATTCCTTGCCACTGACTTTAAAACTCAAGTTTTAAAAAACCCTGAAATTAGAATATATATATATGTATCTATATAATCATAAATAATTGGGAATCATTTAGAATTTAGAATCATAGAATATCTCAAGTTGGAAGAGATCCATAAAGATCATTGAGTTGAACTCTACCTAAAACTAAACCTTATGACTAGTAGCAGTGTCCAGATGCTCCTTGAATTCTGACTCTTGGTGCCATGACCACTTACTTGGAGAGCCTGTTCCAGTGACCAGCCACCCTCTCAGGGAAGAATCTCATGTTCCATCTGAACTTCCCCTCATGCAGCCTCATCCCATTCCCTTGTTCACTAGCCTGGCCATTGGAGAGAGGAGATCAGCACTTATCTGTCCACTGCCCCCCTTGAGGAAGCTGTAGACTGTGATGAGGCCAATCCTCAGCCTTCTCTTCTCCAAGCTGAACAAGCCAAGTGGCCTCAGCTGCTCCTCTGAATTCTTGCCCCTGAAGCCTTTCACCATCTCTGTCAGTCTTCTCTGGATACACTTTAATAGTTTGATGTCCTTCTTATATTGAGGTACCCAAAACTGCACACAGGGGGATGCACCAGTGCAGTGTAGAGTGGGACAATCGCTTCCCTTTGGCCACCTGTCTATGCTGTGCTTGATGCACCCTTGGCTCTTTTGGTGGGCAGTCTTTTCATGCTTCCTTTTCCTTGCTTTCATATTTTGTCCCTGTTGATGGTAAAAGGTAGACATAAAAGGGGAGAGAAAGTTAAAATGTTCTGAGCCATCCTTAAAGATGACTTGCCACTCTTAGTTTTTAAGGTTTCTAAATTACCATTTACTTTTTCTTCCAATAGATTTGGAAGAGCTGAGGTAGGAAGGGACCTCTGAAGATCGTCTTGTCCAACATCGTTGCTCAAGCAGGGTCATCTAGAATAGGTTGCCCTGGACCATATGCAGTCTGATTTTGATATACAAAGATGGAAACTCTGAAAACACTCTGATAATTGCCTGTTCATGGAGGAGACCCTGGCTCTGTCTTCTGTACTGGCCCCATCAGGCACAGGTAAGATCTCCCCTAGTCTTCCTTTCTCCAGGTTGGACAGTCCCAGCTCTCTCAGGCTCTCTCGTATGACAGGTGCTTCAGTCCCTTGCTTGTGGCCCATTTTTGGCTGGGAAGTAAAGGACCAGCTTTGGCCATGAGTGACTCTCCTCACATGCCTGAAGTATAAACTCTTGTCAGTGTTGGAAATGTGGTGCCAGACAGCTCTGTACATGTGAGCACCCCTTTGGAGTCATCTAGAGAATAGACAAAGCAATACTGGCTAATTTTAGTGTTGTTCAAGTATGAGGTGATTTCAGAATGGTTACGTGCATAATGACTTCTTTAAATGAAGTGACATACTTTAATGCTGTCACTTCAGTCACTTTTCTTTGTCTCAGAAGCTGTTGTGAAGCTGAAAGGAGAGTAAATACTCATCCATTACATACTGCATTTCCTCCTTGATTGGAAGCTCGAAGGCACCATGATGAAAAGTAACCATTTTTCCTCACAAACTAGAGCTAGTCTCTGCACTGGTTCACAATAGTCTGCCTCAGAGCAGGAGATAAAAGAAGCTGAGCAAGAGTTCAGTACTGTGGTGCCTTTCTCTAATACAATACCAAGCTTGCCTATAAATTAGTGTCATAAGGTGACTCAGCTGCTGCTCCACACCAGGATCTCTTTGTAGGGTTGAAGTCAGAGCTGAGACTGTGTTTCAGGTTAGCACAGTGAGCAAAAATGCATGATCACATCAGTCCTGGGTCCTAGCTGAAGAGCTGGGGCCACAACCTCACCAGCCCATGAAGCTGAGGCTGTGTCTGGGCTGGCAGGGTTTCAGGGTAAGCATTTGTGATCTTGTTGCGCACACAAAGTTACCAAGACTGCAGCTGAGCTTTTCTGTCAGTTTAGGAAAGGTTTCCTGTTTTCAGTTACATAGATTGCAGTTAATGAGGCACTGTGATGAAAACATCATAACTGACAGTAGTGATTACAGACCAAGTGCTTTTCCTAAAATAGGTGCTCTAAAGTCAAGAGCTAGCAAGTGTCTGCAATCTCAAGCCATGTAACTTGCTGACAAAGAGCAGAGCAGTTGCTCTTTCTAGTGCAGTAGTTTGTAGTGGCTTTCCTTTTGTCTGAACTCCAGCCCATAGTCCCCAAAAAGCTTAACTTGGAAAACTTTCTAGCCCTGCACTGATTTATTCAAGGAATTGACTGTATGGTCAGAAAGCAACAATGAAGCGATTAATTAGAATGTGTTTAGTTCATTGATTTGTTTTTATATGATGTGCCTGCTTCTGAAGCTAATGAAGGAAACTGGCCTAGTAACTCCTTTTGCCAGGAAAAAGAAAGTGGAAAAGATACTTTGGCTTCAAAGGGGTTTCTTGCTAACCAAGATGTCCAGAAAAAGTCCATGTTCTTTGCAGTATAGCCTAACCATTTAGACATCAAGTTCTTAAGCTTAAAAACTCTTGATACTTTTAAAATAGCAATTATACTGGGTTATTTTTTTACTATCTGAACCTTTAGGATACCCTTGAGTTTAAATATGAATTTTCACAATGAAGATTAAAAGTCAGTTTTCAAATAAAAGCCTCTGTCATCTGCTGAGCATGTCGTTCTGGGTATTGGGAAGACTCCTATGTCATTAAGGAAGATGTCTTCCCTTGGGGAGAGGATGCTGGTTCCTGGGGAACCTATGCCTGTGTGGTACCATATGTGACAGGAAGGCTCAAACATGCAGTTCAGCTAGCATGAAATGACTCTGAGAAGCAAATGATTGAACACTGAGATAGGGTCAGCTGGTGGGAAAAGTCAGGTCTCAGGCCAGACAGAAAAGCCGGAGGGGTAACACAAAGCTGTAGAATTGCAAGGAAAGGAAAGATGCTGAAAAACCACTTGGTGCCTCCCAAAGAGACAGTTATGTCATGCATAGCACCTGACTTGCCATTGGCACAGGATTCTGTTTGAGAGAAAAACACTTTGCTTCTGGGCTTCAGCCTGGAAGTCAAATAAAAATCCTTTAAGTGTAAAATACATATTATAATCAGGCAGATAAGTGACACTGCCACTGAACCAGTTTCCTGAGGTATGAAATACCAGGATAGAAACAGGCTTGATGGGGGACATACATCTAAACAGAAGAAGCCCCAAAGATGGAAATGCAGCTCCCATGGTGGAGGCTGGCATCCTGTCAGTCTATTGCAGGCATGCTTGCTCAGTCAAACTGTAAGACTGAGACAGAGCTCACAGGATTTTCTAACACACATCAATCCCCTCAGTTTAGTCAGCGGTATCAGAAGTGCCAGAGGAAGGCACAAAGATTTTGGCTGCAAGCAATTTAAGGAATAGCATCAACAGGAAGCCTGCCCTTAATAAGGGTAAGAATGGGTTTACATGCTAAGCATTTGCCTTGCCATATTCTTTTCTTTTCACACTGTCAGCATAAAGAAGGGCGACTATTAGATTTATAAATGCCTATTTCTTTTGTAATTTCAATTGTTTGCGGTGTTGCTGGTAACTAAAACTGGGGAATGCACTGCGATATTAACTCCTAAAATCTTTTTCTCAGCTGCAGTTGTACTTTTTGTATAAGTCTGGTTGCTTTTCAGTCATTTGGGATGCACCTGTGCTCTCCTCCTTTGAAAATGATTTACAGCAAAATAAGGGAAGTTGCCTAAAATGCATCCATTAATTCCTATGCTGTTATTTATCTTTAAATGCAAACATTACAGGGAAAAAGCTTTGTACAGTCTGCTGAAGTCATAGTCCTATGACTTTTTGAACCTACCATGGCAGGACACTTGTGTGCCCACGGAGTTGTTCGCTTCTGTTGGTGCCATTAAGTGCAGATATTACTGTTCCCCCTAACTGCAGATTTTAGATGCATACTTATAGGTGAGGTCAGGCCACATCTTGAGGTATGTGTCAGGTGCAACGAGAGATGGTCTAACAGCACTTTCCTTAGTCTGCTCAAAACCCAATTGCACACTCAGATGCTGGACTGCAGACATGCTTTAAAACACATCCAGGCCTTTTCATAAACTAAGGTGAGTTAGCTAAAGGCTGTATGAAATGTCTCCCTTTCCGTTAGCCAGCCACAGTGCTCACATAGTTTCTCATTCAGTTCAGAGAGCTTTTTGCTGTTTTTACCCTGGTTTGCACATTAGCAGCAATATGCTTATTTGCATAGTTTGCCTCCTCTTTCATTCTGCATTTCTGTGGGCTCTAATGCATTATGACTGTCATTTTCCCCACACTTCCTCTTGTCTGTCTTACACCTTCAGTGATGAAAGGGCGAGAAATACAGGAAAGTTACGGGAGCATCAGTAAATTGTGATCTGTAATAGCGAGGTGGTTAAATATTGAACATAAGCAGTTGCTGCAGCACCTGAAAAGCCTGAGCAATACCAGCACAAGTCACTTGTTTCATCATTCCTCGAGATTGCCTTCGGAGCTGTGCAAAATATGTTTGTGATTTAGTTGGAGTGCAGGGCAGTTCTACCCACCTGTTAGCACACAGGGTCAGAGATGTTCCTGTTTCAGCAGTGTGGTAAAGTCTTGACTGAGCTCTTAGCAGAATTCTAAGCACTGTTTGTATTTGTATTTTAGGACCAAACTTTTGCCTATTGCTGCAGCAGAAAGGAACAACAACAACAACAAGGAAAGAAATGGGGCTTGGAGAGAGGTAAGTGAACCAAGTGAAGATGGGCATGCTTTTAGCTACTTTGCTTTATCTACCAGCAGGTAGTGAACCAAGCAGAGAATTGGCACAGTTGAGCTCTCTTCCTCTCTGCCTCCTCCCAGGGCAGGGGGGAGCCCTGGGAAAGACTGGTTCTTTGGGGCTGCTTCTTACTGCTGCACTCTCTTGGCAAAGCCATGGTCAAATAGAATTATATAATCATAGAATAGTTAGGGTTGGAAAGGACCTTAATATCATCTAGTTCCAACCCCCCTGCTATGGGCAGAGACACCTCACACTAAACCATATCACCCAAGGCTTAATCCAACCTGGTCTTGAACACTGCCAGGGATGGAGCATTCACTGCCTCCTTGGGCAGCCCATTCCAGTGCCTCACCACCCTCACAGTAAAGAATTTCTTCTTTATATCCAATCTAAACCTCTGCTTTCTTGCAGTAAAGTTCATCAGTCTTCCTTGTTCTGTCCACCAGGGACAAAAAATATGTAGTCTTTAACAATTTTTCATACACTTGAACAAGAGTGTTAATATTGATTTTTCTCTTATTTCCCTTTCCTTGGCCTTTTTTCCTTTAATCTGTATTTAGCCTTCTAGAATCATAGAACAGATTGGGGTTGGAAGGGACCTTCAAATGTCATCTAATTCCAACCCTCCTGCAATGAATAGAGACACCTTCAATTAGATCAGGTAGCTCAGAACCACATCCAGCCTGGCCTTGAATGACTCTAGGGATGCTGCAACCACCACCTCTCTGAGCAACCTGTGCCAGTATTTTACCATTGTAAAGAATTCCTTCCTCATGTCCAGCCTGAGTCTCCCCTCTTTTAGTTTAAAACCGTCACCCCTTGTCCTGTTACAACAGGCCCTGCTAAAAAGTCTCTCCCCATCTTTCTTATCGCCCCTCTTTCAGAGCTGAAAGGTTGCATTAAGGTCTCTCTGGAGTCTTGACTTCTCCTTCATTTAGCCTGTCTGTGTAATGGTTGGTTTGCAAGCCTTGAATCTTTCTCACTCATTTGTAGACTTCTTCAAATCAGTCCACACCATTCCTGAAGTACAGTGTCAGAAAACTGGATGCAGTGTTCCAGTTAGTATCTTGCCTGTGAATATCAGTTGTTATTTGGCGTGTCTTATTTATATTCCATCCAAGTATCGCTGGCTGAAATAATTTCATCTGACTTTATGCTCTAGCTGTGTACACCTGCCCTGAGTGTCCTTCAATTCTTTTTAAGTGCATGTCCTGATTTTAGGGTGTGACTGAGTATTTTACCTATATCCTTTAAGGGGGTTGAACTGCACCTCAGAACTGCCTGTTTATATTGGTTCATCATAGAGAGATCATAGGCTGATGGGGTAAAATGTAGGCACTCACCTGCAATGCACATGACCACTTTTGGTCAGATAAATAGCATCCTTCACCTACCAGCTATTTTGTACTTCTGGGTGCTGGAGAACATAGGACTGGAAACAATTACTTGGATCAGTGAGTTCTGTACCCTGCAGTCATGGACTACCAGGCTATATATATTTCTAATTCAGAAGCAACTTCACCCACTGTGGTATGCTGCAAGTCACACAACTCTTCCAAATACTCATTCAGTGCACAGTAAAAGACTCAGCTATCATGTGCCTGAGGAAAAGAGAAAGGATGATGCACCCTGTGTTTTTGGGAGAGCACATTGATGAAACTCCCCTGAATGTTCCTAAGAAGCAGACCAGGCCAACCACTACACGAGAGGGTCAGTGTTTGCTACCCAGCTGACAAGCAGCTGAAATCCTTTGCCAGCCTTAAATCTGGTACTTGTTTTAGTCTCATATGGGTGAACACTGCACAAATAAATCAGGGTGAGGTAATCCCTGTACCCTGGGACAATGTATACCTGAGGAAAACTGGAAATGGTACACTTGGAGTCCTTGCAGCACATGCCAGGCTTTCAGTGTAATTTGGCCCAAGCATGTTTTTCACTAACACAAGTTTGCTCTTATGAAGAAAGCTTGGCTTGGCTTTCTATCCTAACACATTCTTTTATTCCTAAACCACACATTACTGAGTAACTTCTGTCATTACAAGGCATTAAAATCTCCATTCTAGAAAACAGATAGGAGACGTTTAGAACAGTGACATGTTTCCACTTCAAATACAGAGAGAAAAGCAGGAATAAGTAAATAAATCAATCAATAAGAGGTGTGCAGTGGTGGGGGAGAGCATCAGAGCAAGAAAACCATTGAGAGATGAGGCATGTGAAACTGGCCAGCTGCCCAGCTTCCTGATGCTCTCTTAGGTTCTTGCTGAGACTTACTTGAATTTCAAATGGTTTTCTAAGATGGTGAATAGCAGGTGCTTGCTAACCAGCTCATAATGAGTACAGAGGTCCAGCTCCATGGAGTTGTCTCCCTGCTTTTGGCTGTCTTTTGTATTTGTGGAGACAAAGCAATGGACCTGGAAATTGGAAATTTTAATTGAAAGCACACATGCACAAGGCAATTTTGGAGCCCTCTCAGCATAGAGAGTTATAAAAGCAAGCAGGATGTTATTAATTTTGTATGCTTTAGGACATATTGTGATCTGTTTGGGGATATGTATATTAGATCTGAAACCAGACTGCATGTAAAAAGTATTAAAATCAAACCTTTCCCACTGTTTTGCTTACCTATACAGCTTCTTGTTACATGCACTTCATTAACACAGTAAATGGAAATGCTTAAGGCAGAAAGCTGAGACAACACTCCAGGATCTTTTTTCTATTCAGTCTCTTCCTAAGGTTTATTTACAAGACATAAGAAATTAAAGAAATTAAATGATACTTTTTTTTTCTTGCCCTTCCCAAACCATAGCTTAGATTCATGGGTTTAACATGTGTTTAAGGGCTTTGTAACAGTATGTCTTTGTCTGTACTTCCAGCTCTGCAAGGTGAGCAATGCAGAAAATATGTAGTCTACTGCAGAATTGCCACATAAGCCCTAAAGTGAACACATTAACAATGCAGCAAAAAGTGACACTGAGTGCTCTGTCTGGCAGAGGGGGAGAAAGGTCCCATAACAGCACAAAGGCCATGCTTAAACTGTAAAACTTGTGAGCATTCTCAGCTCCACAGCTGAAGTTAGTGTCCTGACTCTGTAGACCTGCTGCTTCTCCTCCATTAGGGTTCCATAGGAATGAAATCTGGCATTATGCTGTAACTAGCCCACGGCTGACTAGGAGATCAGAGGACCACCTGATCCCCTTACAGCCATGCTTATCCATCTTATCCACTGCTAGTCAAACATGAAAGAGAAACTGAATAATGCCAACCACTTTGGTAAAACCTTTGTTATTTTATGTTCTGCAAGTGGGAAAGAGATGTAAGATTGTGTCATTTTAAATGAACATATCATATACAAATAAACTTAAGTAAACTTATAACAGATGTAAAAGTAACAACAAACCTAATCAAAAGGAACCCTTAGTTACAGAAAGCTTCAGGCTGACTCTGGTGGTGCAATTCAGTGTCATTCCATTGATTCAGGGAGGCTGTGTTGATTTACTGCAGTCGACAAACTCATCCAACATTAACAAGTTCCACTTTAAATGAATTTTAATAGAGATTGCAGTATCTCAAGTGGTTGGAGTTTGTTGTTTGGGTTTTTTTTCCAGGGGTGAACTGATTGCATAGCCTATTGAGCAGGGGATTTATGTATTCTCATTACTGAGGAGTTATCTGCAATACTTTATTGATGCATTTGTGTTGGATGATCCATAATTATCATTGGCTAAAACTCACTGGAAAACTGCCCTGAAAAAGTCAATGAAAACATTGATGGAAAAGTAGTTCTGTATTTTGCCAAAATCTAAATGTGATATAAAGGCCATTCCCTTCAGGCAGATGAGGAGATAAGCTAGTTTGATAGCTCTTATCATGAGTTTAAAGCCATGGAAAAATTCGATACTGTATTTGAGGCACCAAGAGGACAGAGTGAGAAGAGGTCTTCCTTTGTTCCACCAGGTGCAGAAATGTCATTAGCACAGAAAGGAACTGGCTTTGTGGCAAACTGGGTTTTGTTACCTGTGGAGAAGCTTCCATTTGGAAACTGGCACTTTGCAAGCATTTGTACACCCTTATCAAAAGAAACCTCTAGTGCTGAGGTGGGATAAATAGGCACCCCCTGCTTAGGGAATAGGGTGGTGGAAACAAGTGTTTTGATGATGATTTTCAGTTTTACAGTCCAGTCTGTCTCCAGGTCACTTCTTCAGAGTGACCCCAAATCTCAGAAAGTTTCTTCACCATCAAATACCAAGATTTACTTACTCAGGCTTTTGAGTGAAAAGACCATGAGGAAACTCCAGGGATGCAGCATTTACCACTTCTTTGGGCAACCTGTTCCAGTGCTTCACCACCCTCACAGTGAAGAACTTCTTCCTTAGATCTAACCCGAACTTCCCCTGTTTCAGTTTAAACCCATTCCCCCTTGTCCTGTTGCTACAAAATATGCATCACCTACACAGTCAGCTCATTCTCCTTATTGCTTGTTGGCCAGTTATTTGCACATGGGAGAGCATGTCTTGAAGGGGGAACTGCATGAGCAGGGGAAGAGTGACCTTGTGAATGGTTTCTAGATCATTCCCTGCTGCCTGCAGGCCATTAAGAAAAGAACATGGAAAGACAGTTGCCTGTCAGCCACAATGACTCTTCTTAAGCTTATGGATACATCAATTCTGTATGTATGTCAGCTGTCTGTAACTGTGTCATCTGGCTGTCCATCACCAGCAGCTAACTTTTTTCCTTCTCCTAGTTTCATTATCCCTTAAACCATTCTTCATCAGTCAACCATTCTTTCATATTAAAACCCAGTAATGGAAACATTGCTTACACATCCCCTATTCCCTCTTTCATATTTGGCTAAATAGTTAAATTATTTCCAGCATGGGAAGTGGTTAAGAAGATGTAGTTTGCATCTTGGTGTTGGCTTTTGGTTTTTGGTTTTGGTTTGTTTTGAGTGTTTGCTTCTGGGCATGGACAGTGCAGATTCAGTGACTAGATCTGTGTGTACTGAGAGTGATTCCAGTGCTTTAGGTTCATTAGTCTCCCAGTGTGAACTGTAATAAAAATGAATCTGACTAGATTAGATGCAATTGTAGCAACTGGAGTTTAAAATTGTGTACACATACATGTTTATAAAAAGAGGGATTGTTTTAAAAGCATATTTGGGTAAATGATAGAGAATAATGTGCATGGCTGGAGGACATGGCAGTGACTGTAATTGTTAGTTTACAGGAAAGAAAATTTCAATCACTGGACCCAGTGGTCACTTCACTCACTAATTAGACTAAATAATTGATGGTCCACCTTTACGTACAATAATCCAAGCAAGGTTTATACTTGATGTGTAGGCATGAAGGTAACACAGTCATTTGAGATGAGCATTCAACCATTTTCAATGTATGCACATGGTACACAGGTTGCTGAATTGGTGCCAAAAGTGTTGTATAATTGACAAAATCTGTCCTCTTTACATGTGATGGCTAATGGTGATGTAACAGTCTCAACATCACTACACTCAACACACACTCAGCTCACCTTGCATCACTTGTGCCATGCTCCATTTTTAATTGAAAGGCAAGAAGGATCTACACACTGCACCACAGGGAAACCAGACCAGATTACCCTGTCAGGTTTGCATAACAGAGATCCCATTTACCCACAGTCCTTACAGTCACACCTACTCCTTGCCTAAAACACCCCTTTCACATCTTTTTCCTTTCACACCTTTTCCCCCACATGATTTCCTTACTGCAATGGAAGGAATGCATTAGCCTTGAAGCACCCTGCAGAGTGGAAGGTCCCTCAGCCAGGCCCAGAGTCCCACGTTCTTTGCTAGTTTTTTCTGCACCGGGGTGCACCACTGTGTAAGCACTCACAAAACACCATGTGTGACATTGTAGGATCAAATCAGATTAGGAATCCTTATTACCAATAGAACACTGCGGATCTGCTGACTAGTGTTGCGTAGGGAACTTCTTTAAGCCACCATGCAGTCTGTTCTCAGCTTCACTGACATCTCTTCTTCATTCTCCTCTTTCCCACTTGATTATGTTGGTGTGAGATTATAAAAGGTATTTCACTAGGATTTTTTTAGATTTTGGTTATTTCCTGCATCCCCTTCTAGTCACTGATGTTTCAAGTACAACAGAAACATTACACAGTACAACGCAGCCAAATTTCCCATATACTCTCCATGTGAAGGACATTTTGGATGGCAAGATAGCCTTTTGCTGTTTTGCATCTCTTTGTCTATTCCTGCTGCTTAGTCACTTCCTTAAAAAGACACTAACCCTCTGCTAGCAACTAACTTCAATGCAGAAAAAATGGTTGGTGCCTTCTGTGAGAACCTGATAATGCTGTTGATTGAGTCACTGACTATAAGCAAAGGTGGAACAGTTGTTTTCTGCCTGTTCCTAAAAGGGAGAAGTAAAAACCAACCATATATAGTGAAAAGACTCAGAGAAACTGAGCACATAAACATGTAAAATACTGGAGAAGGCTTTTGTCACCAAACAGTTCATTGAGCAGCCACATC
Organism: Melopsittacus undulatus; assembly: GCF_012275295.1. NCBI lineage: Eukaryota > Metazoa > Chordata > Aves > Psittaciformes > Psittaculidae > Melopsittacus > Melopsittacus undulatus. The sequence continues at coordinate 115,830,557 of NC_047528.1, read as the reverse complement.
CACTGGAATAGAAAGTACACGGGGAACTGTATCTCTGTCAAACAGAAGACTGGTACATAGGATGAAAACAGTGAGAGGGCTTGAGCACCTCTCCTACAAAGACAGTCTGAGAGCTGAAGTTGTCCAGCCTGGAGAAGGGCAGGCTCAGGGGTCACCTTACAGCAGTCTTCTAACACCTAAAGAGGGGGGTACAATAAAGCTGAAAAGGGTTTCTTTTTTTACAAGGGCATGTAGTGACAGGAAAGGGCAGAATGGCTTTAAAATGAAAGAGGGTAAATTTAGATCACATACAAGGAAGTTCTTTACTGTGAGGGTGGTGAGGCACTGGAACAAGTTGCCCAGCAAAGCTGTGGCTGTGCCATCCCTGGAAGTGTTTAAGGACAGATTGGACAGGGCTTTGAGCAAGCTGGCAGTATAGAAGGTGTCCCTGCCCCTGGCACAGGGGTTGGAACTAGATGATCTTCAAGGTCCCTTCCAAGCCAAACTGTTGTGTGGTTCTATGATTCTGTGTTACTTGATATGAGAGACAAACTGTGTTCAGTTCACATTTAACTTGATAGAAGTTATGTGTTGTAACTTGAAGTTTTGAGATTTGTTTCAGGATTTAGTTTAAGAACGTCTATTTGCAAGTATGTCCTATCCTGACATTTCAGTTTGAAGATGGTAAAAATGTCTAAGAACCAGAATACTGGTTTGCTTTTAAGGAAGCTGCCTTCCCATGATAAAGCCACTTCTTTCACTAAGCAGAACAGACTAGACCAGTCAAATTAAAGTGCCACACATGCTTTAAGTGACTCATGTTTGAGATATAGATGACAAAGCTGTATTAGATTTAGGCTTTCTGAGTGACCTGGAGTACAAGATGAAAGTCATTTTGATGATAAACAGTGTAGTTACTCAACACTTGATATCACCAGTAATCATCTGAAAAATCACTCTGCTTCTCTGTACAGTTTTCCAAGTAAGAGTATTTGTTTCTTCCCATAATTCAAATTCCTCTGGGAGATGCTGTCTCTACAAAAGGCAGTGATTAGTAACACTGTTAAAATAGGCCTGAAGTTCTGGAGGAGGGAGCAGCTAAGAAAAATGAGATTGTGTGAAATGGGGATCATTCACACAGCCAACCAGGGGCTAAACCAAATGTTAAATGTGGAAAAATGTACAATATGTCTTAATTTTATGTTCTGAGGCTTGTCAATATCTGAGCTAAAAACCCGGAATATTAACATGTAGCATCCATCACTCTGCAGAATATATTTAGCAACATCTGAATTTCAAAAGGTTAGCCTCTTAACTCTGTTTATAGATGGAAATGGGTGGAAGTCTGTCGTGCTTGGTTGTAGGCGCAGCAGGCAGCTTGTACAGCCAGCCATGCAGGGTTATAAATGGCAAAGCTGTATGATAACTGTTACTGCAGATCATACCCATAAATCATCTAATTCCTTCACTCATCTTTCCAACGGGTGAAAGAAAACCACTTTCAGAAGCTTTGTTTGCATCACATCCTTACAAGGCTTTACTAGGAAACTATAACCTGTACTAGCATATAGGTGATGGTGCCAATAGGGAGTAGGATGGGTTTGACTGGTACACGAAAGACTGCACGTAAATGAGCCCGTAGCTGAGCAACACCACATCCGTGTGACAGTCCACAGCCTTTGAGTCTTAGCATGCTATTTGAAAGCATACTCTTTATTTCTTCTTTTTAACAAACAGGTTACTTTGTTTATTTCTCTCCTACCTTCTTTCAGATTCTGGCTTTTTTTTGGTAGCTCAGCCATTTTGCAATGTATTTTCTAGTGAGAAAGCATGGATTCATAAATATGGGCCAGAAATGAATTAGATAGAAATGACATAACAGCTATTGATATACTTTACACTGAGAGAAACCTTTAAGAGGAGAGATACAGACAGAAAGACAAGAAGGAGAAGACACCCATGCCTCCCCTGGAAAGCCAGGCAGGAAAGCTGTGCTATAGAGTGAGGCTATGAGACTCTCCAGCAAGACTGAAGCATAAAACAGCCCCAGACAAACAGGAGCGAAGCAATAACTTCCCAGTGTCCTCCGACAACTACAAGCCCATTCAGAGATCACTTGAAGTATTGCCTGCTCAGTGCACAGAAAAAGATAATATGAATATGCTCTGCTGTGCTTGATACTGGTTCCTGTAATGGTGATGACTTAGAGGCAGCTTCTCAGGCTAACCTTATCTTTACCCTCAGTTTGCTCACCTTTAGCTAGTTAATTTTTCACACATCTTTATTCACCTTATTTCAGTCTTTCTCAGTTAACGTAGTTGGCAAGATGGAGATCCTCCATACAGCTAATAGGAAGTCTTTTAGATCCTCAGATGGACTTGTTGGTGCCTGGGGACTGTTACCCTTTTTCTACCAGGAGAGAACAGTTACAAATATGTTTAAATGGCATTTTTGCAAGTTGTTATTTAATAGTAGATGCTCTTTGTACTTAATGAACTGTGTCTGAAGAAGGAAAGGGGTGCTTTGCATCTAGACACATGCATAATGCAACAAGGTCCTAATGCAATCCAAGGGCTAAAACACAGACAATGAGTACTGAGATCTCTTGGGTTTGTTGCAGCAGCAAGCTATGAAGCATCTTGGCCTCGTGTCTGGTTTGGCTGTGGTAGTCATCTACTGTGTAGGACTGAACACAGTAAAATCCCTGTGCCTGCTGTAGTCAGTTGTCATGGTTTAACCAATGTCAGCATAGAATGAACAGAAGATAAAAGTGACTTCATGTTAGCTTTTTGGTAAAACCACTCTTTCCTATGTGATGATGAAATTTGAAGCTTTGCGATTCAGCTCTCTTCTCGTCATTCCTTAGCTGCAGAAACAAGATGATCTCATTATGGGACCCTCCTAACTTTTTTTCAGGAAGGTTGAGTCACATTAATTCAAGGGGTGTCTCCATTTATTGCTGGGTTTTCACCCAGGATAAATTTCACCAACAGCATTTTGGGGAAAACTGGAGGCATCGATTTTATTGCAGAAATCCCACATCTCACAACAAGAAGAAAAACAATTGAAAGCTATAGATTTATTTTTTTTATCCTTTCCAGGCTTAAGTGGCAGAACAGATCCTACATTTATTTTGTTAGGATGTCTTGTCTGGTTTCTCCTAGGGACTGAATGAACACTGGATGTATGTCTTTTGTTTTCAATGACTGACAGACTGTGAGGTTAGACAGGTCTATTTAGAGACTGTCATATAACCCCAGAATAAGGGATCTTGGAAAAGACACTGACTCTGTAGTGGTATGTACCCCCCTTTCCCCTGGGTACCCTTCTACTCCAGTGATTGCTGACAGAAAAAAAGAACTATCTAAATGAAAAGGTTCAAAATCAAGCTCTGGAATTCTGATGAAGCATGGAAGTATTGTGCTTCAAGACTCTGGATTGGGGACAGGACAGTCTGTGCACAGGGAAATGTTTGCAGGAAAAAGGAACAGAAGAAGGCAAACCCTGGTATTCAAACAAAGAAAGCTGTGAGAACTCTACTACGCATCAAGTTAGCTTTATTCTAATAACCACAGTGAACTCATTTGCAATGGCATATATAACCCCAAATGTTAGCCAGGAAAGATATGGGAGGAGGGAAGTGGCAGTGTGCGAGTACAACCACAAATCACATCATCAGTCACAGTGGTGAAGGTGACAGGCAGGGAACAGTCAAAAACGAGTAAGGAGAACAGTGCAGCATGCTTAATACTTTTTATAGCAGTATTGCTGCCAGGACAGGTTCTGACGCTGTCAGAGACAAGAAAGTTGAGAGGAAAAAAAGTAGTGGGTAGAAAGATATTGTTTATATGGATGAATTCATTCCAGGCCAACCTTTTGCTTGAAAGCAATGGGACGAGGAAAACCATTTAGGATGGATCCAGCTCAGTCAGAAGCATGTAAAATATAATGAAAGTCTTCCAGAATATTTAGTTCCCTTAATTAGTTTTAGGGGAATACAAACGTTGTGCTTATAATGTTCATTGGCCTATTCACCTCTTGCTACTAATAGAAACAAGCATCCCAGTGTGGAAGTTCTTCCTCACTGATTTCCCTCTGAGCCAGAAGCATTTTGTACTGATGTCTAAATGTATCCAAACTTCTGAACCCCCATGAGATCTGTTCCACTCCCGGGTTTCTAGTCTGTCACTTGAACTGAGCTGAAACCCAGAGCTCTGTTACCCAGATTCCTTGTCAGCCTCTACAGTACTGTGGATCAATGTGCCATAGCTGCAGTTTGTGTATGTACTAATACATGCATTCAGGAACTGCACATGTAATTTATCTTTGGCTTGGTCTTTTAGCTGGGTCTGTGTGGGTTTATTCATTATTTTAACTGGAAAAAATGGTAATTCTACTTATTCCTCAAAGACTGTTCAATTACTGAAGAGATCTGCATAACAGATCCTTACATTTCCTAGTAGATACTAAAGCAAATGTAAGTTTTGTTAAATACTGAATTTTAGGTGACATCCATGAGAACTTTAGGGATTTTTCTGGGTATTTCTGTGTAACTGATGTAGCTGGAGTAGAAAAGCAGAATACGTATGTCAGTTTTGAGTGTTTTGTAATACCAGATGACATGTCTGGAGCCATTCGGTTTTATAATACCATCTTTGATGGGCTAGTTATGTGTTCTTGTTCTGCCTGGACTATATCAATGTTTTTACTTTCCATTTCCTCTATGGTTGCTGAGATATTTACAGTTGCTCTCTCTAATTCACTTACTCCCAAAGATGGAATTAGCCCTCTCACAAAACTATGAAATGCAGTGTGCCATTCAATAATAGGGTTAAACCTTCGCTTAATCCATTTAATGAAACTTCTAATCCAGGTTCCAGAAGGATACTATGGAAAATCTGGTGTTTTGAAAGGGCAAAAAAAAGACAAAAAATTACAATCTTGGTCGATATTTAAACCAAAGTAAAATGGGGGAAAAAAAACCAAAGTAATTTGTTTTGCATGGCAAAGCCATTCTGTTATCTGTAAATATTGTGATTTTGTTCTTTTCTTTTTAGAATTTTGTTTAAAAAATTCTAAAATTTTTAAACACCTTTTTTTTTCCAAAAATAAAAGGTGAACACACAAAAAAGTTCCTTTCGATACAAATGGATCTTTTGGTGCAAGAACACTGCCAAGTGATATGTATTTTCTAGGAAACAGCCACCACCAATGCCTTAAATGCAGAGAAGAAACCTCTGAAGAGCAAAAGGGAAAGCATAGGGAAGGGCTGAACATTTTCATACCACTGTCTGGGGAACGCAGGGGAGAGGAGAAGAAATAAGTCCTTCAACTTCCACAGCTATGGAAAAGGAAATAAAACAGCTCCTCACCTTTTGGGATTCTGCTGGATCTCCTATGCACTTTAAATTGCCAGTCCTGGGAGCTGGGTTTTTTGCTGCTCCGAGTTCACTACGGGCATGTTTCAGGAACTAAGAGTGCAAAAGAGTTAATGTTTCTATCCATGCCTAAATGACAAACCGAAGTATGTCTTCACTCACTTGTCTGCAGTCTCCATTTACAAGAACAGCACAAGGGAGGGCACTTACCCAGGCCTCGCATTTGTGCAGGCTCCAGTCCTCCAGGTTTGCTTCCATAGAGTCCAGCTGGGATGAAAAGTCCAACAGAGCCATGGGGGGCTCAGGGGGGGTGTATGGGTTTGGGCCTTCAAATGGAGCTGGGTCAGGGAGTGGAGAGCATCAGCACTGGCTTGGAGAAAAGCACATGCCCAGCAGGCACGTGAAACCTTCCCAAAGCTCATCACACACTTCTGCTCATGGCATGGTTAAAAAAGTCCCTTAGCACTGAATCTTGGAGGGGCCATGCATACCTGATTCTGTTACACTGCTTGAGTTCAGTTTACTGCACAGGGGGAGAAGAAGATTCCCTGCTCACAAACAGTTTAAAGGCACAGCAAGGAACAGGGGAAAAGAGCTGATCCTCTTGTTTTAAGGTTGGGAACTCTGGTTCCCTGTTTATGGCTGTACAGGAATGTGCCACTGGGTGTGGAGCAACCTGATGGGTCTGTCTGCAAAGGCAGCAGCATGCAAAAAACACCCTGTGGGCTTCCCAACCAACTCTTAAGTTCCCAGAAGCAGTAATACCAACTATAGCTCTACTGCGATGGATATAGAATCATAGAATGGTTTGGGTTGGAAGGGACCTTAAACACCATCTAGTTCCAGCCCCTGCCATGGGCAGGGACACCTCCCACCAGACCAGCTTGCCCAGAACAGCTATTAAACACTTGCACAGTAACATGATAATGGTGTGGCCAGAAGGTGAGGCCTTCTGCAGACATAAAGTACTTAGGTTTGACGTGGCCAAAGGCAAAGCATTGGGGACATTTTAGCCAGCCATATATATGTAATTACCTCAGTTTAGATAAAGCAGTGACATTAAATGAGATCATGATCTCCTGTGTCAGCCACATCTGTGCAAATGTGTTCTGGGTATCTCCATCAAGGTGTCTGTTTGCAAGGACTGCCCAATAGAGGCTTTTCAAACAGGTTCTTCTCCAGGCAGAAGATGATGAAGGGAACACAGGAGGTACATGACTTCTAGTCCCATACTTCTCCTAACCCCTGAAAGTCTCTCACACTCTCCTGGTAGAGGGAAGCATCCTCAAGCTGGCATCATTCAGTGCTAAGCAAGGCTGACTTCAGCATTCCCTCACAGCGGAGTGCCAGACAGGGGAGAACCACCTCCTTCCATGGGGAAGGTAGGAAAGGAAGCAGGTGGGATGCAAATAAACCAAACAGGCCACCACTGCTACCCCCTTAACTGAGTGTGCTTCATGCGTGATGCAGCACACACATTTAATAACGATTCGCTACATGTCAAATTACAAGAGAACCAGAAACTGAGCTTATTACTTGTTATCAAATTGTGTCAAAAAGCCAGTTTTTAACATGAGGCTTACTCCATGCACCCAGCCACTCAAAGTTCCTTAAATGTCCTCTAATGCATACATTCGTCTCATTTACATTCTATCTACAAACATTTATTCTATTAGCAGCAAGGCATTTACTTTGTAGTGATGGATTTCAGCTTGAAAAGGTAGAGCCTGACAAAGTACTAGTGAGGAAACTGCTGTATTTCCCTCATCAGACACTCATCCCCCAAATATTTTGCTTGTCCTCATGTTTCACCTGGTAATACAGCTACACCTTCCATCATCCTCTCTTCCCTGTCCTGGCCCTTGGTTTTGGACCTCCTGTCCTGTACAGATAGATGCTCTGCTGTCCCACCATCATCTATTTATGGGACATGTAGTTCAGAAATGCCAAAGCGCCTTGAGATAAACCCCAGCAGTTTAACACAACCATAACCATCAGATGGGCTGTGAAACAGGAAGAAGGATAAACATAACCACCTTCCCATGCTTGGGCTTCTGCATGCCCAGAGCCATTGTCCAGGAGTTCCCCCTTTTTGGAACAATTGCATGAAATCTTTTCCTGTCCCTCCTACAGCAGGAAATAAACACCATTAAATAAATTAAATGAACAACATTAGGAACCTTTGCACTGGAATACCAGCACAAGTCTTACATTTAAGGATATGATCTTTTTTCGTCTGTTTCAGTCCATATAGCTGTGAGGGAAGGGTTTATTGCATACTGCCCAGCCCTGGACTTGAGAGAGCAGATGGAAGAAAGGAATACTCTATTGCCCTAAAATTAAATTGTATTTAAATATAGTCATTTCCAATTATTTACTTTGTTAAGGAAAAAAACAGTCCCTATTTCAATACAAACCTACATTCAACCTCACTCAAAAAGCCTCCCTGTATAATACAGCTTATAATAGAAAAGGCCAACTACAAATCCAGAAGAGGACCAATGCTGCTCACTCACTAACCTCTATCTTCCCCCCAGCCTGAGCTTCTTACCAGAGCAGTCATCACCTGCACAGGTACATCACTGTGACAATTTGTTTTCTCCAGAGCTAGAAAGCAAATACAAATTCAGATTGTGTTGTAAGCCTTCAATAATGTCTACACACCAGATCCAAGAGTTCATTAATACTTGCATCTGTGACAAGAAGAGCTAGCCTAGCATGGACAACATCATTATATGTTTAAAAGGAAGAACATACATAATTGAATCTAAATTCAATTAAGAGAACTTAACTCTTGTGGAGCACCTCCTTTCACACTGCCCCTGCCTGAGAAATCCATCCTTTGGTCCTTTAAAAACAGTATGAGAGAAGTGAAAAGTGAAATTGTCAGTACACAGGTGCTGCGGAAAGGACTCAGTCAGAGACCAATACGATCAGACAAAAAGCCATTTATTGCAAAGCATTAACTCCTTATACACTATTGCTTACACACACCTACAGCAATTTGGCATATCATGATTGGATACTTGTCTTGAAGACCCTTAGTGACTAACATAGAATTGGTTAAGCACAGGTGTGAGAACTTGACCTCCAACGCTTGCCAACAGTCCACTGTTCTCATCAGTCAGTGAATTCCAGCTGCTTCTTATCTTGCTTGCTTAGGCTTCCTCGGGCCTCCCACAGCCTTGCTGTATCCCTCGGAGTTACTCAGAGCTCATGTCCCCAATACCCATTCTCCTGTGAGAACACTGTCTGCACACACAGGAGCATAATTCACTGACAGTCACCCATCTTCAGTGGTGGGTAAGTCATTTCAAATGCAAATCTTTAAGGTGTGGGGTGGGGGACACACACAAGAAGCTGAGGTGGGAACATTGCTGCGTTCACTGCCCTCCCAGGATGTAGTCCTTAGGTGCAGTGCTGCCTCTAGATGCTAATGCTACCTCTATGGCTCTCTCTGGAGTGCTTCTTCAAACATTTACTCTCTCCCCATAATGTATATGCTTTTCTACATTCACACGAGCTAAAAGGTGCTAATAGCTGTCACCAGGAATGGAGCTGGATCCCAAGGCACTCAGAGCTGCTACCCTTAGTAGCCATCTTCAGCTCAAGCAGAGGAAGCCGTCAAATCTCTGTATATAGCTCCAGAGAGGGAGCAATCTATAGCGTTGGGCAGAGGTAAAGTCAACAAATTAACACATCCATCTTGTTCCACTTGCAGCAGGACAGAGATTTAAATGCTGAAGAGCAACTTTAACCATGCAGAGGGCTGGCATTAAGCAGGATGTTATCTTCTGTTTCTCTACCTTCCTCCTTCTGGGAGACCAGGCAAAAATCCTGTCTTAAATGTCTATTCAGATCTGAATGGAAAGTGAACACCTGAACTCCTTGTAGGCTGAAATTAATGTGAAATAAACAGTACAGGGGCTATTAGGAACTGCCCATTCAGAATGGTGTGTGCCTTGCTGAGGGTTGTGTTTCTGTACCCACTCTTCCAAAGTCTCCCAGAACTGAACAGAATCATAAAGTCTCCAAGAGGATTTACTGAATCACACACAAATGAAGTGGTTGTGTGGCTGTGTCTTCTCATGCACAGAACATTCATTTGATAGAATGTTTCTGGGGCTGGGTGAGGAAGAAGACCAACCAGCTAACAGATGGAACAAAACCCCATCACAACACAGCAATCACACCTCACTCTATGGGCCCTGCGGATAGAACTAGGATTTTCCATTGCTCTTAGGTGCCTCCTTAAGGCACTGAGGGCATTAGTAAGCCTTAATGACCCTAAACAGCCCCACCTGTGCACCAGACCACACCCAGGATTTAAACCCAGCTCTGTGCCTCAGTTGCTCTTTGGGCTCCGTAGGAGGAATGCTGCTCTTCAGCTCTGTCCCTGCCTGTGAAGATTCTGGAGCAAATTGTATCTGTTTTCCAAGTGCCATGAAGTGCTGCCACAGAAGTACCACTGCAAGGCAAAGTATGTGGGGCTGGTGTGCCCCTTCTCTGCTGTATGTGTGATTGGACTGGGAAATGGCTTTTAATTAGGGTTTTTTATACTTTTTATAATTGTTGCCTTAACTGAAAAAGGAGAGGGTGAGGGTGGATGGGATGGACTATTGATCTTGTATGGGTTGTTTCTGTACCACTATGATGTTTTCTTCCCTGACTAGAATTGTTACAATTCTCTCCATAAAAAAGGAGGGGGTTGGGGTGGATGGGACTGACTATTGATCTTGTACTTGTACTGGTTGTTTCTGTACCCCTATGATGTTTTCCTCACTGACTGTAACTTGTTATAATTGTTGTCTTAATAAAAAAAATGGAGTGGGTGTCTTATTCCTGTGAGGCTGTGTATGGTTTGGATGTTGTTTCTGTTTTGCAGGTAAGTATTGCAGGTAAGTTGATTAGATAGGTAGACAGATAGGCAGACAGATCTCATAGACAGACAGATGATAGACAGATAATGATACATAGCTAGACAGATACATAACAGATAGGTAGGTAGACAGCTGATAGATATGGAAACAGGTAGGTAGATAGATAGATGCTAGATGTCAGATAGATATATGATAGATGATAGATCTGATAGACAGATAGATGATAGGCTGATAGATAATGATAGGTAGACAGATAGATGATAGGTAGACAGATGATACCTATGGAAACATATAGATGAGTAGATGAGTCCATGATAGATGAGTCCATCAGTCTGTGATAGGTGTGTTGGTGATAGACGAGTCGGTGATAGACGAGTCGGTGAGTCAGTGATAGGTGATAGATGGGTACACGATAGCTGATAGCTGATAGATGGGTACACGATAGATGATAGATAGGTACATGATAGCTGATAGATGATACATAGGTACAGGAGAGCTGATAGATGGGTACACAATAGCTGATAGATGATAGATGGGTACATGATAGATGAGTCCATGATAGATAGGTACACAATAGCTGATAGATGATAGGTGGGTACACGATAGCTGATAGATGATACATAGGTACAGGATAGCTGATAGACAGATGATAGATGAGTCCATGATAGATGATAGTTATATGATAGATGATAGGTACATGATAGATAGGGAGACAGACAGGTAGATGATAGATGACAGACATAGGTAGACAAATAGATGATAGATCTGATAGGTAGATTATAGATAAGTAGACAGATAGATGAGGCAAGTATATAGTATATGTACTATAGGTAGACAGATGATAGATCGACAGATAGATAGATGATAGGTAGACAGATGATAGATAGATGATAGATCGATGATAGGTAGATGGGTAGACAGATAGATGATAGGTAGATGATTGGTAGATGATAGGTGATAGGTTGATAGACAGATGATGGATAGGTAGACAGATGATAGATAATAGATGATAGACAGATGATAGGTAGACGGATGATAGTTGATAGATGATAGCTAGACAGATAGATGGTAGATAGATTTATGATAGATGATAGGTAGACAGACAAATGATAGACAGATGATAGTTGATAGATGACAGGTAGATGATAGATATGGAGACAGATAAGTAGACAGATGACAGATGATAGGTAGATGATAGCTAGATGATAGAAAGATACATGATAGCTAGCTAGACAGATATATAGATTTATGATAGATGATAGGTAGACAGATAAATGATAGATAACAGGTAGATGATAGATATGGAGACAGATAGGTAGAGAGATGATAGATAGATGATAGACAGATGATAGATAAGTAGATGGATAGATGATAGGTAGATAGATGATAGATAGATATGGAGACAGAGGTAGGCAGACAGACAGGTGGAGAGATAGATGATAGAGATGGAGATGGATAGGTAGGCAGACAAATAGGTAGACAGATAGATGGTAGGTAGACAGATGATAGGTAAACAGATAGGGAGACAGATAGGTAGGCAGATAGATGATAGGTAGACAGATGATAGATAGGTAGACAGATGATAGGGAGGTAGATGATAGATAATAGGTAGGTAAGAGACAGATGATAGATGATAGGTATACAGATAGATAGGTAGACAGAAGATAGATGGGTAGATAGATAGGTAGACAGATAGATGATAGGTAGAGAGATAGTTGACAGATATATAGATGACAAATGACAGGTAGATGACCGATGATACATAGATGATAGATTGATAATAGGTAGATAGATGATAGGTAGATGAGGGATGACAGGTAGATGACAGATGATAGACAGATGACAGTCAGGTAGACATAGACGACAGATAAGTAGACAGGTAGATGATAGATAAATGATAGGTGGACAGATGATAGATAGACTGATACATAAGTAGACAGATCTGATAGATAGATGATAGGTAGACAGATAAATGATAGATGATTGATAGGTAGACAGATAGATGATCAATAGATAGATGATAGGTAAACAGATAGATGATAGGTACATGATAGATAGAGAGGATAGATGGGTAGACAGGTTAGATGATAATTATAATGTGCCATTCATTGTTAGATATTTTTTCATAATTTTTTTCCAGTATTAATTAATTATTAAAATTTAATAAATAAAATTATTTATTAAATAATTACTAAAAATAAATATTGATATTTGTGACTCACAATAAAAAAGATGCTTTCAATTGCTCAAAGACTGCGTACACCAACACTGCAATGTAACGTGAAAATACGCAAGACACAGAAAAACCAAACACTTTGTGATCTTCCACACTTGCGCAGACAGGGGCACTTGGATTTTTGGGGCGGTTCTAGGTTTTGGGGTGGTTCTAGGTTTTGGGGTGGTTCTAGATCGGACAGCAGACGGGGCACTTGGATTTTGGGGCGGTTCTAGGTTTTGGGGAGGTTCCAGGTTTTTGGGGCGGTTCTAGCTTGTACCGCGGAAGGGGGAACGCGGATTTTGGGGCGGTTCTAGGTTTTGGGGCGGTTCTAGATTTAGGGGAGGTTCTAGGTTTTGGGGAGGTTCCAGGTCGCCGAGAGGACGTGGATTTCGGGGCGGTTCTAGATTTTGAGGAGGTTCTAGGTTTTGGGGCGGTTCTAGGTTTTGGGGCGGATCCAGATCGCCCAGAGGACGCGGGACGTGTATTTCGGGGCGGTTCTAGATTTTGGGGAGGTTCTAGGTTTTGGGGCGGTTCTAGATTTTGGGGAGGTTCTAGGTTTTGGGGAGGTTCTAGGTATTGGGGAGGTTCTAGATCGCACACTATGAAACACGCAACTTATGACACACACGTAAAGTGTGGCATCATGGGTGAGGTATGAGGGCTGCTGTGTGTGGTGGGGGGTGCGGGTAGACCAGGCAGACCTCGGCTCTGCCTATGCAGACCAGAATATGAGGGCTGCTGTGTGTGGTGGGGGGTGCGGGTAGACCAGGCAGACCTCGGCTCTGCCTATGCAGACCAGAATATGAGGGCTGCTGTGTGTGGTGGGGGGTGCGGGTAGACCAGGCAGACCTCGGCTCTGCCTATGCAGACCAGAATATGAGGGCTGCTGTGTGTGGTGGGGGGTGCGGGTAGACCAGGCAGACCTCGGCTCTGCCTATGCAGACCAGAATATGAGGGCTGCTGTGTGTGGTGGGGGGTGCGGGTAGACCAGGCAGACCTCGGCTCTGCCTATGCAGACCAGAATATGAGGGCTGCTGTGTGTGGTGGGGGGTGCGGGTAGACCAGGCAGACCTCGGCTCTGCCTATGCAGACCAGAATATGAGGGCTGCTGTGTGTGGTGGGGGGTGCGGGTAGACCAGGCAGACCTCGGCTCTGCCTATGCAGACCAGAATATGAGGGCTGCTGTGTGTGGTGGGGGGTGCGGGTAGACCAGGCAGACCTCGGCTCTGCCTATGCAGACCAGAATATGAGGGCTGCTGTGTGTGGTGGGGGGTGCGGGTAGACCAGGCAGACCTCGGCTCTGCCTATGCAGACCAGAATATGAGGGCTGCTGTGTGTGGTGGGGGGTGCGGGTAGACCAGGCAGACCTCGGCTCTGCCTATGCAGACCAGAATATGAGGGCTGCTGTGTGTGGTGGGGGGTGCGGGTAGACCAGGCAGACCTCGGCTCTGCCTATGCAGACCAGAATATGAGGGCTGCTGTGTGTGGTGGGGGGTGCGGGTAGACCAGGCAGACCTCGGCTCTGCCTATGCAGACCAGAATATGAGGGCTGCTGTGTGTGGTGGGGGGTGCGGGTAGACCAGGCAGACCTCGGCTCTGCCTATGCAGACCAGAATATGAGGGCTGCTGTGTGTGGTGGGGGGTGCGGGTAGACCAGGCAGACCTCGGCTCTGCCTATGCAGACCAGAATATGAGGGCTGCTGTGTGTGGTGGGGGGTGCGGGTAGACCAGGCAGACCTCGGCTCTGCCTATGCAGACCAGAATATGAGGGCTGCTGTGTGTGGTGGGGGGTGCGGGTAGACCAGGCAGACCTCGGCTCTGCCTATGCAGACCAGAATATGAGGGCTGCTGTGTGTGGTGGGGGGTGCGGGTAGACCAGGCAGACCTCGGCTCTGCCTATGCAGACCAGAATATGAGGGCTGCTGTGTGTGGTGGGGGGTGCGGGTAGACCAGGCAGACCTCGGCTCTGCCTATGCAGACCAGAATATGAGGGCTGCTGTGTGTGGTGGGGGGTGCGGGTAGACCAGGCAGACCTCGGCTCTGCCTATGCAGACCAGAATATGAGGGCTGCTGTGTGTGGTGGGGGGTGCGGGTAGACCAGGCAGACCTCGGCTCTGCCTATGCAGACCAGAATATGAGGGCTGCTGTGTGTGGTGGGGGGTGCGGGTAGACCAGGCAGACCTCGGCTCTGCCTATGCAGACCAGAATATGAGGGCTGCTGTGTGTGGTGGGGGGTGCGGGTAGACCAGGCAGACCTCGGCTCTGCCTATGCAGACCAGAATATGAGGGCTGCTGTGTGTGGTGGGGGGTGCGGGTAGACCAGGCAGACCTCGGCTCTGCCTATGCAGACCAGAATATGAGGGCTGCTGTGTGTGGTGGGGGGTGCGGGTAGACCAGGCAGACCTCGGCTCTGCCTATGCAGACCAGAATATGAGGGCTGCTGTGTGTGGTGGGGGGTGCGGGTAGACCAGGCAGACCTCGGCTCTGCCTATGCAGACCAGAATATGAGGGCTGCTGTGTGTGGTGGGGGGTGCGGGTAGACCAGGCAGACCTCGGCTCTGCCTATGCAGACCAGAATATGAGGGCTGCTGTGTGTGGTGGGGGGTGCGGGTAGACCAGGCAGACCTCGGCTCTGCCTATGCAGACCAGAATATGAGGGCTGCTGTGTGTGGTGGGGGGTGCGGGTAGACCAGGCAGACCTCGGCTCTGCCTATGCAGACCAGAATATGAGGGCTGCTGTGTGTGGTGGGGGGTGCGGGTAGACCAGGCAGACCTCGGCTCTGCCTATGCAGACCAGAATATGAGGGCTGCTGTGTGTGGTGGGGGGTGCGGGTAGACCAGGCAGACCTCGGCTCTGCCTATGCAGACCAGAATATGAGGGCTGCTGTGTGTGGTGGGGGGTGCGGGTAGACCAGGCAGACCTCGGCTCTGCCTATGCAGACCAGAATATGAGGGCTGCTGTGTGTGGTGGGGGGTGCGGGTAGACCAGGCAGACCTCGGCTCTGCCTATGCAGACCAGAATATGAGGGCTGCTGTGTGTGGTGGGGGGTGCGGGTAGACCAGGCAGACCTCGGCTCTGCCTATGCAGACCAGAATATGAGGGCTGCTGTGTGTGGTGGGGGGTGCGGGTAGACCAGGCAGACCTCGGCTCTGCCTATGCAGACCAGAATATGAGGGCTGCTGTGTGTGGTGGGGGGTGCGGGTAGACCAGGCAGACCTCGGCTCTGCCTATGCAGACCAGAATATGAGGGCTGCTGTGTGTGGTGGGGGGTGCGGGTAGACCAGGCAGACCTCGGCTCTGCCTATGCAGACCAGAATATGAGGGCTGCTGTGTGTGGTGGGGGGTGCGGGTAGACCAGGCAGACCTCGGCTCTGCCTATGCAGACCAGAATATGAGGGCTGCTGTGTGTGGTGGGGGGTGCGGGTAGACCAGGCAGACCTCGGCTCTGCCTATGCAGACCAGAATATGAGGGCTGCTGTGTGTGGTGGGGGGGTGCGGGTAGACCAGGCAGACCTCGGCTCTGCCTATGCAGACCAGAATATGAGGGCTGCTGTGTGTGGTGGGGGGTGCGGGTAGACCAGGCAGACCTCGGCTCTGCCTATGCAGACCAGAATATGAGGGCTGCTGTGTGTGGTGGGGGGTGCGGGTAGACCAGGCAGACCTCGGCTCTGCCTATGCAGACCAGAATATGAGGGCTGCGTTTCTGCCTTCTGCCTTCTGCCTTCTGCCTTCTGCCTTCTGCCTTCTGCCTTCTGCCTTCTGCCTTCTGCCTTCTGCCTTCTGCCTTCTGCCTTCTGCCTTCTGCCTTCTGCCTTCTGCCTTCTGCCTTCTGCCTTCTGCCTTCTGCCTTCTGCCTTCTGCCTTCTGCCTTCTGCCTTCTGCCTTCTGCCTTCTGCCTTCTGCCTTCTGCCTTCTGCCTTCTGCCTTCTGCCTTCTGCCTTCTGCCTTCTGCCTTCTGCCTTCTGCCTTCTGCCTTCTGCCTTCTGCCTTCTGCCTTCTGCCTTCTGCCTTCTGCCTTCTGCCTTCTGCCTTCTGCCTTCTGCCTTCTGCCTTCTGCCTTCTGCCTTCTGCCTTCTGCCTTCTGCCTTCTGCCTTCTGCCTTCTGCCTTCTGCCTTCTGCCTTCTGCCTTCTGCCTTCTGCCTTCTGCCTTCTGCCTTCTGCCTTCTGCCTTCTGCCTTCTGCCTTCTGCCTTCTGCCTTCTGCCTTCTGCCTTCTGCCTTCTGCCTTCTGCCTTCTGCCTTCTGCCTTCTGCCTTCTGCCTTCTGCCTTCTGCCTTCTGCCTTCTGCCTTCTGCCTTCTGCCTTCTGCCTTCTGCCTTCTGCCTTCTGCCTTCTGCCTTCTGCCTTCTGCCTTCTGCCTTCTGCCTTCTGCCTTCTGCCTTCTGCCTTCTGCCTTCTGCCTTCTGCCTTCTGCCTTCTGCCTTCTGCCTTCTGCCTTCTGCCTTCTGCCTTCTGCCTTCTGCCTTCTGCCTTCTGCCTTCTGCCTTCTGCCTTCTGCCTTCTGCCTTCTGCCTTCTGCCTTCTGCCTTCTGCCTTCTGCCTTCTGCCTTCTGCCTTCTGCCTTCTGCCTTCTGCCTTCTGCCTTCTGCCTTCTGCCTTCTGCCTTCTGCCTTCTGCCTTCTGCCTTCTGCCTTCTGCCTTCTGCCTTCTGCCTTCTGCCTTCTGCCTTCTGCCTTCTGCCTTCTGCCTTCTGCCTTCTGCCTTCTGCCTTCTGCCTTCTGCCTTCTGCCTTCTGCCTTCTGCCTTCTGCCTTCTGCCTTCTGCCTTCTGCCTTCTGCCTTCTGCCTTCTGCCTTCTGCCTTCTGCCTTCTGCCTTCTGCCTTCTGCCTTCTGCCTTCTGCCTTCTGCCTTCTGCCTTCTGCCTTCTGCCTTCTGCCTTCTGCCTTCTGCCTTCTGCCTTCTGCCTTCTGCCTTCTGCCTTCTGCCTTCTGCCTTCTGCCTTCTGCCTTCTGCCTTCTGCCTTCTGCCTTCTGCCTTCTGCCTTCTGCCTTCTGCCTTCTGCCTTCTGCCTTCTGCCTTCTGCCTTCTGCCTTCTGCCTTCTGCCTTCTGCCTTCTGCCTTCTGCCTTCTGCCTTCTGCCTTCTGCCTTCTGCCTTCTGCCTTCTGCCTTCTGCCTTCTGCCTTCTGCCTTCTGCCTTCTGCCTTCTGCCTTCTGCCTTCTGCCTTCTGCCTTCTGCCTTCTGCCTTCTGCCTTCTGCCTTCTGCCTTCTGCCTTCTGCCTTCTGCCTTCTGCCTTCTGCCTTCTGCCTTCTGCCTTCTGCCTTCTGCCTTCTGCCTTCTGCCTTCTGCCTTCTGCCTTCTGCCTTCTGCCTTCTGCCTTCTGCCTTCTGCCTTCTGCCTTCTGCCTTCTGCCTTCTGCCTTCTGCCTTCTGCCTTCTGCCTTCTGCCTTCTGCCTTCTGCCTTCTGCCTTCTGCCTTCTGCCTTCTGCCTTCTGCCTTCTGCCTTCTGCCTTCTGCCTTCTGCCTTCTGCCTTCTGCCCTTCTGCCTTCTGCCTTCTGCCTTCTGCCTTCTGCCTTCTGCCTTCTGCCTTCTGCCTTCTGCCTTCTGCCTTCTGCCTTCTGCCTTCTGCCTTCTGCCTTCTGCCTTCTGCCTTCTGCCTTCTGCCTTCTGCCTTCTGCCTTCTGCCTTCTGCCTTCTGCCTTCTGCCTTCTGCCTTCTGCCTTCTGCCTTCTGCCTTCTGCCTTCTGCCTTCTGCCTTCTGCCTTCTGCCTTCTGCCTTCTGCCTTCTGCCTTCTGCCTTCTGCCTTCTGCCTTCTGCCTTCTGCCTTCTGCCTTCTGCCTTCTGCCTTCTGCCTTCTGCCTTCTGCCTTCTGCCTTCTGCCTTCTGCCTTCTGCCTTCTGCCTTCTGCCTTCTGCCTTCTGCCTTCTGCCTTCTGCCTTCTGCCTTCTGCCTTCTGCCTTCTGCCTTCTGCCTTCTGCCTTCTGCCTTCTGCCTTCTGCCTTCTGCCTTCTGCCTTCTGCCTTCTGCCTTCTGCCTTCTGCCTTCTGCCTTCTGCCTTCTGCCTTCTGCCTTCTGCCTTCTGCCTTCTGCCTTCTGCCTTCTGCCTTCTGCCTTCTGCCTTCTGCCTTCTGCCTTCTGCCTTCTGCCTTCTGCCTTCTGCCTTCTGCCTTCTGCCTTCTGCCTTCTGCCTTCTGCCTTCTGCCTTCTGCCTTCTGCCTTCTGCCTTCTGCCTTCTGCCTTCTGCCTTCTGCCTTCTGCCTTCTGCCATGTGGACAGCAATTTTTCTACTACTATACTCTTTACTCTTTTATACTATATATATACGCTATATACGAATATATATACTAAATACTATACGAGTATATATAGTAGTATATATACTACTTTACCTATAGTAGTACTTTACTACTTTAGTAAGTACTACTATAGGTAAAGTAGTATATATACTACTATATATACTAGTATAGTATATAGTATATATACTAGTCTATAGTGTATATATATAGTATAAAAGAGTAAAGAGTATAGTAGTAGAAAAAGTGCGGTCCACAAGGCACAAGGCAAAAGACAGAAGGCACAAGGCAAAAGACAGAAGGCACAACGCAGAAGCCAGAAGCCAGAAACCTGTCTATGACCGTGCCTGCCATCTCTCTATCAGCCTACCTGCCATATCTCTATCAGGCTGCCTGCCATGTCTCTATGAGCCAGCCTGCCATATCTCTATAAGCCTGCCTGCCATCTCTCTAAGAGCCTGCCTGCCATCTCTCTAAAAGCCTGCCTGCCATCTCTCTATCAGCCTGCCTGCCATCACTCTATCAGCCTGCCTGCCATCACTTTATCAGCCTGCCTGCCATCTAGCAGTCTACCCAATCTAATCGACTTACCTGTAGCACTTACCTGCAAAACAGGAACAATATCCAAACGATGCAGAGACACACAGGAATAAGACACCAACTCAATTTTTTTTATTAAGACAACAATGGTAACAAGTTACAGCTAGGAAAGAAAACATCATAGAGGTACAGAAACAACCAGTACAAGATCTATGGCACATTACATCCAACTCAACCTTCTCCTTTTTATTCAGACAATAATTATAACAAGTAACAGTCAGTGAGGAAAACATCATAGGGGTACAGAAACAACCAGTACAACATCAATGGTACATTGCATCCAACTCAACCTTCTCTTTTTTATACACACAGCAACCAACTCAACCTTCTCTTTTTTATTCAGACAATAATCATAACAAGTTATAGTCAGCAAGGAAAACATCATAGAGGTACAGAAACAACCAGTACAAGATCAATGGTCCATTGCATCCAACTCAACCTTCTCTTTTTTATTCACACAACAATTATAAGAAGTTACAGTCAGTGAGGAAAACATCATAGAGGTACAGAAACAACCAGTACAAGATCAATGGTCCATTGCATCCAACTCAACCTTCTCTTTTTTATACACACAGCAATTATAACAAGTAATAGTCAGCGAGGAAAACATCATAGAGGTACAGAAACAACCAGTACAAGATCAATGGTCCATTGCATCCAAGTCAACCTTCTCTTTTTTATGCACACAACAATTATAACAAGTTACAGTCAGTGAGGAAAACATCATAGAGGTACAGAAACAACCAGTACAAGATCAATGGTCCATTGCATCCAAGTCAACCTTCTCTTTTTTATGCACACAACAATTATAACAAGTTACAGTCAGTGAGGAAAACATCATAGAGGTACAGAAACAACCAGTACAAGATCAATGGTCCATTGCATCCAACTCAACCTTCTCTTTTTTATACACACAGCAATTATAACAAGTAATAGTCAGCGAGGAAAACATCATAGCGGTACAGAAACAATCCATACAAGTACAAGATCAATGGTCCGTCCCATCCACCCTCACCCTCTCATTTTTCAGTTCAGACACAATTATAACAAGTTATATTCAGGGAGGGAAACATCATAGGGGTACAGAAACAACCAATACAAGTACAAGATCAATACTCCATCCCATCCACCCCAACCCTCTCCTTTTTCAGTTTAGACAACAATTGTAACAAGTTACAGCCAGGAAAGAAAACATCATAGAGGTACAGAAACAACCAGTACAAGATCAATGGTCCATCGCATCCAACTCAACCCTCTCTTTTTTATTCGGACAACAATTATAACAAGTTATACTCAGGGAGAAAAACATCATAGGGGTACAGAAACAACCCATAGAAGTACAAGAAAAATGGCCCATCCCATCCACCCTCACCCTCTCCTTTTCAGTTAACACAACAACTGTAACAAGTTACAGCCAGGGAGGAAAACATCATAGGGGTACAGAAAAAAACAATACAAGTACAGGATCAACAGTCCGTCACATCCACCCTCACCCTCTCATTTCTCAGTTCAGACACAATTATAGCAAGTTATAGTCAGGGAGGGAAACATCAGAAGGGTACAGAAACAACCAATACAAGATCAATACTCCGTCCCATCCACCCCAACCCTCTCTTTTTTATTCAGACAACAACTAAAACAAGTTCTTATAACAAGTTGTTTTCAGGGAGGAAAACATCACAGGGCTACAAAAACAACCCATACAAGTACAAGATCAATAGTCCATCCCATCCATCCTCACCCTCCCCATTTTTACTTTACGTAACAATTATAACAACTTATAGTCAGAGAGGGAAACACTATTGAGGTACAGAAACAACCAATACAAGATCAATAGTCTGTCCCATCCACCCTCACCCTCTCCTTTTCCAGTTAAGACAACAATAAAAACAAGATATAGTCAGGGAGGAAAACATCATATAGATACAAAAACAACCCATACAAGTACAAGATGAATACTCCATCTCATCCACCCCCACCCTCTCCTTTTTCAGTTCAGCCAACAATTATATCAAGTTATAGTCAGGGAGAAAAACATCATAGGGGTACAGAAACAACCCATACAAAATCAATAGTCCGTCATATCCACCCCAACCCTCTCCTTTTTCAGTTAAGACAACAATTATAGCAAGTTATATTCAGGGAGGAAAACATCATAGGGGTACAAAAACAGACGATACAAGTACAAGATCAATAGTCCATACCATCCACCCTCACCCTCTCCTTTTTTAGGTAAGATAACTATTGTAACAAGTTATAGTCAGGGAGGAAAACATCATAGGGATACAGAAACAACCAATGCAAGATCAATAGTCAGTCCCATCCACCCCAACCCTCTCCTTTTTCAGTTCAGACAATTATAACAAGTTACAGCCAGGGAAGAAAACATCATAGGGGTACAAAAACAACCAGTAAAAAAATCAATGGTCCATCCCATCCAACTCAACCCTCTCTTTTTTTATTCAGACAACAATTATAACAAGTTATATTCAGGGAGGAAAACATCATAGGGGTACAGAAACAACCCATACAAGTACAGAAATCAGTAGTCCCTCCCATCCACCTTCACTCTTTCCATTTTTTTATTAAGACAACAAAAGGCATTTCTACAATTCCATACTTGTGGAATTCTTGCAGAGCCAAGGCCACGTAGTGAGCGATCCCAGTACCCTGAGCCTTGTTACTGCACAATAAGAAGACTCTTGGCAGGCATAAGCAAGGTCAATTGTCTTGTTATGCTTCTGTAATTTCCCATGTTCTCATGCACAGAATGATCTCTGCCAAGGCTGTAGTTTCCCACTGTATTTTTACAAATACAATATTATAAAACATACAAATACAGTTTTACAAATACAATAACAAACAAGTTAAAACATTAGCTCTGTAAACAGTAGTAACCTCCACACTAACCAATTAGAGCTCACTATCCAAGGCTGTTACATAAGGCTGTAAGGGTATAAGAAGAGCACTGTATCTAATAAACTCTGGCCATTGCTTGATCCCGTAGATGGTCTCTGCGTTGTCCGTGACTCCTGCGTCGACGAGCGGTGTCCGAACAGGGACCTGCAGACCTGTGACCTTCCCGGAGGGCTCAAAGTCCGATCGGGAACGAGGGGGTAGGAGCCGGCTGGAATCGACGCTGTCCTGGCGCTGCGGAAGTCAGATGGCTGCAGAGCTGGGATAATGATGGTCTGGGTTCTGTGGTTCCCATATTGTAGTTGGGTGAGGTGGGATTCCCTCTGTGTGTGTTGAGGCAGATGCTGTTCTGGATACTTTCTGTTGCCGGGTTCATGTAGTTTTCATGAGTAGCAGTTTAACATTTCAGGCAAGAAAGAGTTAATGCAAAAAACATTTTGTAGCCACTTACAGCAGGGTGAGCCACTTCTGAAACAAGTTTGGTCCCCATGTTCAGATGAACTGCCCTCCAATTCGGATCCCAGTGCTCCCCCGGTGGAATGGCCATGATGGACACTGAAGCTGAGGAGTGGGAAAAAGAAAAGCATTAGAGCAGTTTGTAACCTGGGGGTAAACACAGGACTTGGAGGAACAGTTCAGTTGGGACGAGAACTGCTAACAGAAGAAGCTGTAAAGAGTATCTGGATCCCTCAAAACCAAGAAGGGGATTTGTGGAATTCTTGCAGAGCCAAGGCCATGTAGTGAGCGATACTGATACTCTGAGCCTTGTTACTGTCATGTAAGAACATTTCTGGCAGGCATAACCAAGGTCAATTGTCTTGTCAGGCCTCTGTAATTTCCCATGTTCTCGTGCACAGAATGATCTCTGCCAAGGCTGTAGTTTCCCACTGTGGTTTTACAAATACAATATTACAAAACATACAAATACAGTTCTACAAATACAATAACAAACAAGTTATAAACATTAGCTCTGTAAATGGTAGTAACCTCCACACTAACCAATTAGAGCTCACTGTCCAAGGCTGTTACATAAGGCTGTAAGGGTATAAGAAGAGCACTGTATCTAATAAACTCTGGCCATTGCTTTATCCCATTGATGGTCTCCACATTCTCTGTGACTCCTGCGTCGACGAGCGGCGTCCGAACGGGGACCTGCAGACCGGTGACCTTCCCAGAGGGCTCGAAGTCCGATCGGGAACGAGGGGGTAGGAGCCGGCTGGAATCGACGCTGTCCTGGCGCTGCGGAAGTCAGATGGCTGCAGAGCTGGGATAATGATGGTCTGGGTTCTGAGGTTCCCATATTGTAGTTGGGTGAGGTGGGATCCCCTCTGTGTGTGTTGAGGCAGATGCTGTTCTGGATACTTTTTGTTGTCAGGTTCATGTAGAAGTTGTCATCAGTAGCAGTTTAACATTTCAGGCAAGAAAGAGTTAAAGCAAAAACCATTTTGTAGCCACTTACAGCAGGGTGAGCACTTCTGAAACAAGTTTGGTCCCCATGTTCAGATGAACTGCCCTCCAATTCGGATCCCAGTGCTCCCCCGGTGGAATGGCCTGGATGGACACTGGAGCTGAGGAGTGGGAAAAAGAAAAGCATTAGAGCAGTTTGTAACCTGGGGGTAAACACAGGACTTGGAGGAACAGTTCAGTTGGGACGAGAACTGCTAACAGAAGAAGCTGTAAAGAGTATCTGGATCCCTCAAAACCAAGAAGGGGATTTGTGGAATTCTTGCAGAGCCAAGGCCACGTAGTGAGCGATCCTGATACTCTGAGCCTTGTTACTGTCATGTAAGAACATTTCTGGCAGGCATAACCAAGGTCAATTGTCTTGTCAGGCCTCTGGAATTTCCCATGTTCTCATGCACAGAATGGTCTCTGCCAAGGCTGTAGTTTCCCACTGTGGTTTTACAAATACAATATTACAAAATATACAATTTTACACATACAATAACAAACAAGTTGTAAACATGAGCTTTGTAAACAGTAGTAACCTCTAGACTCACCAATCAGAGCTCAGTATCCAAGGCTGCTCAGCTTTTTCCTTCAGTCAGCTACATCCACCTGCTAAACATGCACATAGTTACATGAATTCAAGCTAAACAGATTAGCCTAAAGAGAAAGAGGTTCAGTATCGCAGCAAAAACCTGGACATTCCTCAGCTTCGCAGAGGTCAACATTTACTCCCAACACAACCTTTTCTTCTACCCATTCCCCATGAGCTGTTCACGCACCAAAGCTGATGGTCATTTTCTCCTGCTCCACAGCTACCTGCTGCGCTGAAAGACTTGCTGGTGTAGCTGAAAAAGGGACCTGTTCTTCCTGGGTGCTGACCAGCAGCACAACCAGACTCCTGCAATGAGATCACAGAACAATTTACAGCTTAGCTGACTTCTAAAGATGCAAAAGCTTGGCCCAACAGGAGCTAAGCTTGTCTGACTGTTCCAAAGCAAGCACCATTACATTTATAAGGAAGCAACCAAAGCAAACACCACTACATTTATAAGGAAGCAACCTATCCAAGGACACTGGGATACAAAAGAAAGGCAGTGCAAAAAAAGCAGACAATGCTTCAGATGGAGCAAACCTCTGAAGAGTCAATGACTTCAAAGAAGTGATTGTGCTGCTGGACAAGGTAGTGCCTTTGCCCTGAGCTTTCAAAGCAGATCAGCAAGATACATGCTTGCCTCAGTGCTGAAGTTCCAAATGGATGCACTGTTATTCCCTCTAGTTCCACCTACTTACCATAAGCAGCTTCCTCGGTATGCTCATCCGCAGTGCCACTTATTTTGCTGTATCAAACACAAGACCAGGAAGTGCATCCAATAAGAGACCACAAGAAGAGCTGAAAGACAGGAATTAATAAAGACAGTAATAATAATAATGACTAAAATAGTTGCACTGAAATAAAACAGAAAACTGATGTCAAAGCTGCAAACACAGAGCTCCAATTCCAATCTGCTTCATGCTTCTAGCCCTTCCATTACCACTCTGCAGCCCCACACAGTAACTCACTCTAAACTGTATGTGCATTCTCACTAGCTCCAGGTCAGTGGCACAGAGGGAAGGGACTGGCTTGACAAAGGTCCGGTTTGTTCTCATTCAGGCACTTGCCATCCACCGGTGGGTTGAGCTTAAAGCCGACCTCTGTGAATGAAGAAAACATTATTATCCAACTGCACACACATACGGCCTCACTGCACACAATTAAGTGTGTGACATTTTGTCATTTACCATACTTTCCACACACTCCTATTGGAGGAAGTAATGCACTCAGGGTTATCACATCCTTAAATCAGCTTTTATCTTTACTACAGACTTAATTCTGACACTTACTTGTTTTGGTAGGTACTGATGGTCACTTGTGTAGAATAGGAGATCCCAGGAGGAGGGCCAGCTCTGTGAATAGTCCCTCTTGGGAAGTACAGCAAGTCACCTGGCTGCCAGAAAATGAACTGATTCAGGGCACTTGGTCAAACCTAAATGTGGTCAAAATAGAGACAATAGTCCCTGAGCAGACAGACTGACAACAGCTGTTCTTTAAAGTCACAAAGTAAGAGATCTGCCACTGTACTCTTTAGTAACACAGAAATTAATAGAAACTAATAACATAGAAACTCTCTTAAGCAAGAAGTCCAATACCTTAAACTGTCCAATTTACTGTCAACATTTACTATACACCAGTCTGAAAATAGGAAGCAAGCTTTTACCATGATTGAACAAGCATACCCCAACTGAGCTGCATAGAGGAGACAAGCAGCCGAGATGAACAATACATCTCAGTATATAGATGCTGACAACACATCTCAATATATACATGCTGACAATACAATGGGTTAGCAGAGGAGCAATACAAAGTAAATTTGGTAAATCACATCAAAGGTCAATATCCCACAAGGAAAGCCAAATATTCTATTAAGATATTAATCTGTTACAATACTGTTGTCTGAACTTCCACTTAAAGCACTTGAACAGGTATAACCTTCCTCCCACCCATCTTTCTTTCACCAATCTCAATTAAATCTCCACACTGATAAAAATTTAGACTAGGGGAAGTCAACATAAGAGAAAAGCACAAAGAACTCAAAATTGCCTCCAAGAAGCAAAAATCAGTTTATTTTTGGCTTCTCCTATAAGCATTTATGTAGTTGGATACCACAGTCAAAATTCATAAAGCAACAGAGGTGAAATCTGATTCCATTTTGGTTTTACCATTCCCTAAATTCAGTCCCATCACCTACTTAGAGCCCAGGGAACTGTGACACAAACACATCACAAGTGAATGCTACCTGAGTTCTCACTGAAAGGCCTCTTTAGAATGAGGCTTCACAGCACTTGGCAAGATCAAGTTTCCTTTCCCCTTTCTCACAAGCATCACACATCAGCTTTGTATGATCTACTTGCTCTGAAGCAAGCCTGTCTCTCATTAATAAACTGCCTTCCTTACCAGTGCAGGGACTACACTACCCAACTAACAGTATTTTTAACTCTCTTCATTTGCTATGTTGCACATCCTCAGCAAGAAAGGAAACCCAAGGAAGGGTCACACAGGGGAACAGCAAGAGCCATAAACATCTACCATAGCGGTGACAAACTAGTCCGCAAAAGCAGTTATTTCCTGCTGCAGCTCCCTATGCCTACCACTAACAAGTGGGGATCACCATTTTTCAAAGCAGTCTTCACTACAAAGTCCAGCTCTTACTGATCTTATTGTCTGCTGGACAGTCTCATCACCGCCATTCACATGAGCCAGTAATCACAACACTGCCATTAAAATAACCAGCATCTTCAGATTCCAGGTGGCAAGAGCCAGGCTGGGGGAGGACAGAGCATGGGACAAGAGACAATGCAGATCTGATCACTTTGCTGTCTTATTTCTTAACTGGAGGAAGAAGGGGAGAACAAGGGAGAAGTACCAGGAAATCAAAATGGAAAACCATACAGAAAAAGGATAGATCACCTCCTGCCAAGTAACCTGTCCTTGACATCAGTTAACAAACCAGGCACTGCCACAGCATGCTAGGACCTTATACACAAAGCAGCATGCTTGGCTCTCAATCACCTACCAGGTTGTGGTCAGAAGGGAGAACACCACCAGTACACTCTCTAAATAGTCTATTTGTCCTACACTGCCCAAGGAAGGCAGACTGCAGCAGGAACACAAAACAAGAACAGAAATATTCTAGCAACATGCTTGGGCAGGGAATCTGAGAGCATCCCTGTCAGAGACTGCTCCAGACAAACAATGAGAACCTGACAGCAGAAATGGGTCATGAGAACTGCACAACATCAAACAGAATAACCATAAAAACCACCTTATATCATTCATAAGCCCTTTCCAGAAGCAAGCACTGTCACACCATTAATGCCAGCAAAATGGCTTGTGAGAAACATCATTACTCCATAAAAATCAAAGGCATTGAAGTCCAGCCCAAAATGTTCCCAACATTAAACAAGCACTTGTAATTTACTAGGTTTTGCATCACTCAATAGGTCAGGACAATTGCAAACATTACCAGCTGTCAAACTACACAGCTCATGATGTCAGTATCACATCAAATGTGTCATACAGGAACTACCTACAGCCAAAGGCAGGACTGAACAATGGGAAGAGCACAGACCTTGCAGAGAGAGGTCCTACAGACAGGCCACAAGGCACAGAAACTAAGGAAGATTCTAAGTGAGTGGTGCTGTCTGCAGGATTAACACCATGCCTCAAAAGCCAAGCACATGGAGCAGAACGGGACAAGAATCAGATGCCTTGCTGACCAATGGGCTGCATTCATTAACCTTCATGAAATGCTCTTTTTATTCCAAATAACAAAACACAGTCATAACTTGTTTGGGGTTTAGGTAAGAGAAAAGAAAAAACCAAACCCAACTAACACATAAAATTAATCTGGGGTTTAGTTCATGCTTTTGTTTAACAGTCAAGGGTAAATATTTAAAACTCATTCACCAGAACAGTGACAACTTTTGGTAAAGCAGCAAGTCTCAGTGCATAGAAGGATTAACCTGATGGATTACAGACAGCATGTAACAGCATTAACATGTTTCATAACCATATACAAGGCTAGGGGTTTTCATGCACACAACTCCACAAACGTGATCCAGGAGTCAGGATGCCCAACTTGGAGAACACTGACAATTCCCAGAAATAACCAAGGAGTCCATTGCTTAAATACTACAGCAAATGAAGCCTTTGAAAAAGGATAGGTCAGACAACTGGCACCCAAATCTCTTGTGCTCATGGCCTTTTATGCATCAACCCTCCCCTCAACTTCACAACCACCATCATTCAGAATACTGCCTTCAACAAACAGACCATTTTACATGTGCCTACTTTTCTGGCAACCACAACCCAGGCCACATACAATAATCCAATTATAACAACTTCAATATGAACTCATGCGTGGGATTCCCAATCCTGTCTTCTGATTCAACATTATATTCCCTAGCTAAAGGCACCATTGGTTTATAGAGCCACCAGTGTTTCTGGCCTTCCAGCTGAAGGTTAAACACCTACAACAGACCATCAACCCCAATGCATAAGGAGGCATTGCTGCCCCTCACACATCCAACTGATCAGGAATTCTGAGTCACCTGACTTGGAAAGCCTGTGGAACCATGCCAGAAATAAGGGATGGAGATAGCTTTTCTGACAACAGAAGGAACAGATTTTATCTCCCCTGCTCTCAGCACCTCCACAGCACAGCAGGATTCCTTTCACATTACTTTTTAGATGTCTACAATGCAGAAATCTACATTTGAACTACTTATTTAGGCTCCAATTAGAGAAAAACAGAGAGAAGAGTTGTGAAATGTCATCTGTTTCATCCTAAGGTAGGCATCCGCAAATCACTGTTCCTCTCCATCCCTTAAACAAGTGCCAGACAACTGACTCCAACCTAATCCCTACCACACAGATACTCAATATCTCAGCTGAGAGAGGTCTTATCACCATTCACTGACAAGCAAAGCATCAGAAACCTGCTGTGACCATCTAGGTCGATGACATACACCAGCACATGCAGACTGTGGGGCTGGCTGCTGAACAAGAAGCATAAGGAGAACAAAACTGGAGCTGTATTTAAGGGAAACTCAAATAACAAAGAACAGAAGAAGAAATGTAAGGGTCTGGGGCTTTTCGGTTGGTTTAAGTGGGACAGGACAACTTCTTGTTTTCCAATAAATGCCTCTTAGAATGCTTCTTTTATAAGCGGATTTAAAATGCATTTGGATCACACAACTTCTTCATACCAGCAAGTTCTTAAGAACAGTAGGACAGCAAATAGGAACCAGCACAACCTGTCTGCTTTCACTACCCACCTCAAGAAAGGACACATGAACACATTCTATCAGTTAACAAACCAGGCACTGCCACAGCCTGCTAGGACCTCATACACAAAGCAGCATGCTTGGCTCTCCATCACCTACCAGGGTTTGGTCAGAAAGGAGAACACCACCAGTACACTCTCTAAAAGGTCTATTTGCTCTACACTGCCCAAGGAAGGCAGACTGCAGCAGGAACACAAAACAAGAACAGAAACATTCTAGCAAGATGCTTGGGCAGGGAATCTGAGAGCATCCCTGTCAGAGACAGCTCCAGACAAACAATGAGAACGTGACAGCAGAAATGGGTCATGAGAACTGCACAACATCAAACAGAATAACCATAAAAACCACCTTATATCATTCATAAGCCCTTTCCAGAAGCAAGCACTGTCACCCCATTAATGCCAGCAAAATGGCTTGTGACAAACATCATTACTCCATAAAAATCAAAGGCATTGAAGTCCAGCCCAAAATGTTCCCAACATTAAAAAAGCACTTGTAATTTACTAGGATTTGCATCACTCAATAGGTCAGGACAATTGCAAACATTCCCAGCTCTCAAACTACACAGCTCATGCTGTCAGTATCACATCAAATGTGTCTGTCATACAGGAACTACCTAGAGCCAAAGGCAGGACTGAACAATGGGAAGAGCAGAGACCTTGCAGAGAGAGGTCCTACACACAGGCCACAAGGCACAGAAACTAAAGAAGCTTCTAAGTGAGTGGTGCTGTCTGCAGGATAAACACCATGACTAAAAAGCCAAGCACATAGAGCAGAATGGGACAAGAATCAGATGCCTTGCTGACCAATGGGCTGCATTCATTAACCTCCATGAAATGCTCTTTTTATTCCAAATAACAAAAACAGTCATAACTGGCTTGGGGTTTAAGAAAAAACCAAACCCAACTAACACATAAAATTAATCTGGGGTTTAGTTCATGCTTTTGTTTAACAGTCAAGGGTAAATATTTAAAACTGATTCACCAGAACAGTGACAACTTTTGGTAAAGCAGCAAGTCTCAGGGCATAGAAGGATTAACCTGATGGATTACAGACGGCATGTAACAGCATCAACATGTTTCATAACCATATACAAGGCTAGGGGTTTTCATGCACACAACTCCACAAACATGATCCAGGAATCAGGATGCCCAACTTGGAGAACACTGACAATTCCCAGAAATAACCAAGAAGTCCATTGCTTAAATACTACAGCAAATGAAGCCTTTGAAAAAGGATAGGTCAGACAACTGGCACCCAAATCTCTTGCGCTCATGGCGTTTTGTGCACCAACCCTCCCCTCAACTTCACAACCACCATCATTCAGAATACTGCCTTCAACAAACAGACCATTCTAAATGTGCCTACTTTTCTGGCAACCACAACCCAGGCCACATACAATAATCCAATTATAACAACTTCAATATGGACTCATGCATGGGATTCCCAATCCTGTCTTCTGATTCAACATTATATTCCCGAGCTAAAGGCACCGTTGGTTTATAGAGCCACCAGTGTTTCTGGCCTTCCCGCTGAAGGTTAAACACCTACAACAGACCATCAACCCCAATGCATAAGGAGGCATTGCTGCCCCTCACACATCCAACTGATCAGGAATTCTGAGTCACCTGACTTGGAAAGCCTGTGGAACCATGCCAGAAATAAGGGATGGAGGTTGCTTTTCTGACAACAGAAGAAACAGATTTTATCTTCCCTGCTCTCAGCACCTCCACAGCACAGCAGGATTCCTTTCACATTACTTCTTAGATGTCTACAATGCAGAAATCTACATTCTAACTACTTCTTTAGGCTTCAATTAGAGAACAACAGAGAGAAGAGTTGTGAAATGTCATCTGTTTCATCCTAAGGTAGGCATCCGCAAATCACTGTTTCTCCCCAGTCCCTTAAGCAAGGGCCAGACAACTGACTCCAACCTAATGCCTACCAAACAGATACTCAATATCTCAGCTGAGAGAGGTCTTATCACCATTCACTCACAAGCAAAGCATCAGAAACTTGCTGTGAGCATCTAGGGTTGATGACATACACCAGAACATGCAGACTGTGGGGCTGGAGGCTGAACAGCAAGCATAAGGAGAACAAAACTGGAGCTGTATTTAAGGGAAACTCAAATAACAAAGAGCAAAAACAGAAACGTAAGGGTCTGGGGCTTTTTGGTTGGTTTAAGTGGGACAGGACAACTTCTTGTTTTCCAATGAAGCGCCTCTTAGAATGCTTCTTTTATAAGTGGATTTAAAAAGCATTTGGATCACACAACTTCTTCATACCAGCAAGTTCTTAAGAACAGTAGGACAGCAAATAAGAACCAGCACAACCTGTCTGCTTTCACTATCCACCTGAAGAAAGGACACATGAACACATTCTATCAGTTAACAAACCAGTCACTGCCACAGCCGGCTAGGACCTCATACACAAAGCATCATGTTTTGGTTTCAATTGCCTACCAGGGTTTGGTGGGATGTGAGAACACCAGTACACTCTCTAAATGGTCTATTTATTCTACACTACCCAAGGAAGGCAGACGGCAGCAGGAACAGAAAACAAGAACAACAGAAATATTCTAGCAAGATGCTTGGTCAGGGAATCTGAGAGCATCCCTGTCAGAGACAGCTCCAGACAAACAATGAGAACATGACAGCAGAAATGGGTCATGAGAACTGCATTACATCTAACAGAATAACCATAAAAAACACATTACATCATTCATAAACCCTTTCCAGAAGGAAGTACTGTCACCCCATTAATGCCAGCAAAATGGCTTGTGACAAACATCATTACTCCATAAAAATCAAAGGCATTGAAGTCCAGCCCAAAATGTTCCCAACATTAAAAAGCACTTGTAATTTACTAGGATTTGCATCACTCAATAGGTCAGGACAATTGCAAACATTACCAGCTGTCAAACTACACAGCTCATGATGTCAGTATCACATCAAATGTGTCATACAGGAACTACCTACAGCCAAAGGCAGGACTGAACAATGGGAAGAGCACAGACCTTGCAGAGAGAGGTCCTACACACAGGCCACATGGCAGTGAAACTAAGGAAGCTTCTAAGTGAGTGGTGCTGTCTGCAGGATTAACACCATGCCTCAAAAGCCAAGCACATAGAGCAGAACAGGACAAGAATCAGATGCCTTGCTGACCAATGGGCTGCATTCATTAACCTTCATTAAATGCTCTTTTCATTCCAAATAACAAAAACAGTCATAACTGGTTTGGGGTTTAGGAAAGAGAAAGGAAAAAAAAAAATAACAAAGAGCAAAAGAAGAAGTGTAAGGGTCTGGGGCTTTTTGGTTGGTTTAAGTGGGACAGGACAACTTCTTGTTTTCCAATGAAGTGCCTCTTAGAATGCTTCTTTTATAAGTGGATTTAAAATGCCTTTGGATCACACAACTTCTTCATACCAGCAAGTTCTTAAGAACAGTAGGACAGCAAGTAAAAACCAACACAACCTGTCTCCTTTCACTACCCACCTGAAGGAAGGACACATGCTTAGGAAAGGAAAACACTACTAGATGCTCAGGGGTCTGAATGAAGTGAAACTGAAGGAAAGATGCTAGAAAGCTTCTGCAGGGAAGAAAACTAATTATCTTATCATCTAATGGAAATACCAAGTCTGGAAACTCAGTTCACAGGTTATTACCATTAGATATACTATTTTCAGTAAAGTTATACGTGGATGGTTTTGTAGCAAAGAAAGGCCACGTTCCCCACTCAGCAAGTGCCTACATGGAGCTTGACATGAAGAGAGGAGGGAAAAAGCCATGGGGGAAGAAACTAAAGTAACAATGCAAGCAGAATAAGAAGAAACTGGTATGGGCCAAGACACAACAGTGAACTGTTAACAACTTCTAAAGGCTAGGTCCCCATACACTTAATTTAACCAATTGTATACTAGTTGCTGTGTGCTATGTTGCACATGGATCTACTAATATAAGCAGCTGTTGAATATGTATCCAATCTTAATACAGCAATCAAATATGTAACCAATCTTAATGCAGCAAACAAATACATATCCAATCTTAACACAGCAATCAAATACGTATCCAACCTTAATACAGCTAAGTAATATCTTAATAAAATTATTACATATACATCCAATTATAAGACCCCAAGCTATTGTAAACAGATGCAAACAACAGTATAAAAAGGATATATGCTTTGTAATAAATAGCTTTTCTCTCATCACATTGATATCTGAATACATTTCTCTGCAGCAAATATAAAAGGAAAATTCTTATACATATTTGTGAAAAACTTCTGCTAAGTTTTCAGCGGCGAAATAAGACATTTGGGAGAAGCAAAAACCAGCACACATCCACTGCAGCTAGCAAAAGCCCATGCACAGTCCGACAGCCACCGCTGCGCAACCCTGCCTCCACATCGAGGTGGAAAGTCCTGGGACGCCTGAAGAATCATAAAACATTGGATCCTACCAGAGACTGAAGCAGAACTGCAGCTTCTCCTGAAGTTTCCCCAACTCCTCCTTCTAAGAGAACGCATGATGATGATGATGATGCTGTTGTTGTTGCTGCTGAAGACCTCAACCGATCCAAACCGCGGAGCTCCGAACCCGGTACCTGTTGATGCGAGGACTACTCCCGAATGACTCCCGACCGGACCTCCCAGGAGCATTTGTATGGGGGCTGATTTAGGAGCAGCCAATGGGAGCTCACACTCCCAGAGCCCCTCCCCTATAAGAGGGGTCCGGGAGCCGGAGCCTGCTTGTTTGTTACAGACCATTCGAGGCACGGAGGCTGCGGCCGCTCTGCTGGAGCTCTGCGGGAACGCTGGGATTCGGAGCTGCTGCATCCTCTGCTTGTCGGTTTGCTGCCGTGAGTGCCCAATGTTCCACCGGGTTCGTGCTTCTTGTGCTGCCTTTGTGCTCTTCGTGTTCGTTGCGCCGTTATTTACATGTACGCTGCAGTGCAGACCTGGCCTCGTGCTCAGGCTTCCTCTGGCTTCTGGTGCTTGGAAGCACTCTGCTTCGCTAAACTGTTTCTCATGTTTCGGATAAGTAAGTCTCAGTAGTGCTTTCTGTAGCCTTTCTGTAGCCTTTCTGTAGCCTTTCTGTAGCCTTTCTGTAGCCTTTCTGTAGCCTTTCTGTAGCCTTTCTGTAGCCTTTCTGTAGCCTTTCTGTAGCCTTTCTGTAGCCTTTCTGTAGCCTTTCTGTAGCCTTTCTGTAGCCTTTCTGTAGCCTTTCTGTAGCTGTGATTTGCCCTAGCAGCCTGCAAGGGATGGGTTTTCAAGCTACTCTGAAAAGCACCTCAAAAAGGGAGATGGCAAAAGTGTGTGTGTTGGGGGGAGAAATCCAGAGGCAGGAAAAGGGCAACAGGAGGAGAAAGGACTGAAGAAAGATTCATAAAAAGAGCAGAACAAGGGCTGAGAAAGGAGAAAGGGACAGCAGTGTAGAAGGAGAAGTCAAGTGCGAAGAAGGGGAGTAGAAGAAAGGCCAAGGGAGGAGAAAGGGGCAGAAGAACTGCAGAAAGAGGAGTAGGACAAAGCAATGAGGAGAAAGGCCACAAGCAGTAACTCCATCAGCAACATAAAAATGCAGGACAGAGATGTAGCAAAGACAAATGCAACCACAGGGAAGTGCAAAGCAATGGGATGTAACTGTCCAAGGAACCAGCACAGCTCCAAAGCCTTCCCATTTGTGATACTCTGGCTGTTAATTTCATTTACATCTTACCCATTGCAGATATCATTCCCAATTGTAGTGTAGATAAGGATGGGTGGATTGTCCCACAGCTGGTTTCTGGCCAAGCTCCAAGATAAAGAGGCAGCTATGTTAATGGGGAAATCTGCTCTGTGTCTGAATCACACACCAGGCTTCAATGAGATAATCTCTGGAAGTAGCCTTCTTACACCTGTATAGGTCTGGGAGGTTCAGTGGGGTTTTTCCCCCTCTGTATTTTTATACACTAGTAAGATTTACTACATACAGATTTTCCTTACTTTTCCCTCTGCCCCTTATGGACTTGCCTTT
The DNA here is from genome assembly GCF_012275295.1 of Melopsittacus undulatus. Classification (NCBI taxonomy): domain Eukaryota; kingdom Metazoa; phylum Chordata; class Aves; order Psittaciformes; family Psittaculidae; genus Melopsittacus; species Melopsittacus undulatus. The sequence goes on along the minus strand of NC_047528.1, from coordinate 115,795,005 downwards.
TCCACTGTTTTCCCTGCTGCCTTTCCATCTTTGTATCATTCAGAAGGCAAATCAAGAAGCTTCATTTCAGGGCCCAGACAAAAATCAAAATACATGGGAAGCTTTTAATCAGAGGTGGGGGAAGAGCTCTGTGTTTACCTGATAATTAAGTTCATGTGTAGGATTGGGCTACAGATCAAATCAGGATCTGGTCTGAAGCTCAGTGCTAGGGGACAAGGATTCAGAACTCTGTTTTCCATAGGACAGAACAATCAATCCCTTAGGGTGTGACCTGTATCAGCACCAAGTAAACTAAATCCAATCTAACCACCCCACAGGCCACCTGAATTTATCTGAAAAGGAGAGTTTCTTCCTCTTGCTATCCAGTAGGTGATTGTTCTTATCCCTATGGAGAGAGTAACAGTGGCTTTTCCACTGTCTATTTACATTGGTACACATCAGGAGTAGCACACTCCATTGAAACAAGAAACAGCCCATGCTTTAGAGCACAGTAGGTGAAGCAAGCTCTGCTTTTTAGGAGGTTTGTCTATAATACATCCCTTACAGGGTTCTGCTTCTTTCTTTTAAAGACCCCACAACAATTCTGTCCCAGCAGCCACCATTTTCATCCCATTCAACACTCACCTTTTCATTCAGTGCAGGAGATTTCCTGAAGAACCACCTGAATAAGATGAGTAGTACAACATGGTTACAGTCACAAACACAATGAAGTGCAAGCCGCAGTCTCATTGCAGATTTCAAGGAATGTATCAGAGAATCAGAGACTGCTTTGGGGTGGAAGGGACCTTAGAGCTCCTCCACTCCCACCCCTGCCACAGTGTCTCACAACCACCACCACTTTTAATGTCAGAAGCGTTAAACATGCAGCAATAAGTCATCTCTGTAACTCTTTGGGTGTGAAGCTATATCCGGAGACCTGAGGGAGTCCCATGCATCAGCCTGTAGAAAAGCAAATACTCTGTTGTTTAGATCTGGCTTTTAATCCAGACCTGGCAGTGTTTTCCCATCTGTTGAACGTAGCAGTCTCTTGTAAACCAGCCAACCTGACTTGGTAACAGTCCATCTACTTTTAACTTTCCCTCTAAATTGGAAAGGGAACTATTCCCACTCTTCTGAGAGAATAAGCATCTCAGCTATACCAGGTTTGGATTGATTCAGTTCCTAAACATAGGCACCAAGTAGCATCTATGACATCCCAGAGCATAGGAGATGCCTGTAGCAGGGCTGGCAGATAGAAAACAGGATGTGTGAGTGATTGTGCTCTTACTTCTGCAGAGGCAGCTGGAGGTGAGAAAGATACCATAAAGCATCTTCAGTAGCACTGGGCACCAGCACTGGGGTGTCTGCATCCGTCTCCTGACAACTGGCAGACTGGGGAAGAACAGGATTAGGCCAGCAGCACCTGTCCTGAGGAGCTCTGCGTTTTGATGGCAATTCACCCCAATGAATGCAAACCTTCCCTCCTCTAGGAAAAGAGCTAGCTACACACAGGGGTCTCTGAGCATCTGTACTCCTTCATTTGTATCTTAAATGAGAAAAGCATTCCCAAGTAGGAAAGCTTTCATGCATAAAACTTACTAGCAGGTCCTCAAAGGCAATGCATACACATCACAGCTATCCACAGCACACAGACCCAGCTCCATCACCTGCTGTGCCAGAGCGATAGCAAACAAGGGCACATAAAAGGCTTTATACTTTGTTCAGGATTAGACTGGGACTGTGATTGTGAGGAGTTCACCTCACATCAGTGCACAGAAACATCAGGTTCAGAGAAGTGGACTGCCACAGAATGGACTCAGTCAGAGATCAATGTCATCAGACAAAAAGCCATTTATTGCAAAGCATTAACTCCTTATATACTATTGTTTACACACACCTACAGCAATTTGGCATATCATGATTGGATACTTGTCTTGAGGACCCTTAGTGACTAACATAGAATTGGTTAAGCACAGGTGTGAGAACTTGACCTCGAACACTTGCCAACAGTCCACAGTTCTCAATAAGTCAGTAAATTCCAGCTTCTTATCTTGCTTGCTTGAGCTTCCTCGGGCCTCCCACGGCCTTGCCGTATCCCTCGGAGTTACTCAGAGCTCATGTACCAAATATCCATTCTCCTGTGAGAACACTGTCTCTGCAGTGGGCCCTACAGCTTGTGCTTCCTTTTATTTTGCAGTCTTTTCACTCCTCTTTTCTCACTCCTTCTCCTCTTGTATTACACTGCCTTTATTCTTCATTCAGCTCTTCCCTGCTTTCTCTCTCCTCCTCTTTCCTGCTCTGTACACCTCTGATGTGTGCTTTGAGAAGTAAATCCTGTCCTGCCCACAGTTCTTGGGTGGGACGCTCGGGGACAGAACAACATTAAGTCCCTGTTGGATTGGTATGGTGGAAAGATCTGAGACTGATTCCTAAGGTAGCAATAATACACTTTGCATTTTAGTAGTGGTGCCTCTGTTATTACCACTCACGGTGATGCCAACCACATATATCAAGAAATCCTTTATGTTTTAAATAACCCAGCTCTTCCAAGCTACAAATGAATCCATCTCTGTCTGCAGCTTCTCTCCAAGGGCTGCTGCTCCATTCAGAACTCAGCCCTTCTCTCAAGAAGCTCTTTTCAGCAGAGTAAGAGCACCACAAAAACGTTAGAAAATATGGCTTGGAACATAACTACCACCAGCTGACTTTTTGCTTCTGTTTAACAGCCCTTCTTTCAGCTACTGTTCAGTAGCCCTCTGTTAAGCCACTCTGCTGCAAAGCTCCCCAGGCTGGGGCTGCAGTTCCAGCACAAATAAACTATTGGCATCTCTAGAAATGAAGAAATGTATTTACCAAATAAGTGAGAAGCTGGTTTTGGGTATGCATTACCTCTGCCAGTGTGGGGAGTTACAGGCGGCTCTTTGGAAAGCATCAGCAGTTACAAATCAAGTAAAAACATCAAGAAAAGGAAGGTGGGGTTTTTTGTAGAGAACTGTTTTCATAGGTAAATTGAGCCTTCAGGGATGTTCTTGTGATGCAGGATGTGATAGGGGATGAAGACATTTGAGAGAGGATAACAGATGAGGCAGAGCAGTTACCCTGACCGGCTGAATGTCCCTGCACCTGTTCCTGTATGTCTCCTCTCCCATTCTCTGTGGTTTTCCAACTGTTTTCAGTGGGATTTTGGGGTCTTGGTTCAGGAATCAGAGTTGGGTTTGCTTCTGCTTGTAAGAAACCCTAAATCTCATAAACCCTGCTCATGCCTGAGCTGCACTTGATTTGCTTGCTCTTAGACCTTGTGTGACTGACAGGCAGGAGCACTAACATGCACTGAAGGAGTCTGGGTCCGGACAGCACCTAATGTGCTGCGGGGATAAGAATAGCTTGTTGCCTTCTCTTGCTCCCTCATTCCATAAAAGCAATTGGAAATGCAGCAGTGCACAGAAAGAAGTGTCTGGTTTTCCCCAGATGAACTCCAGGTGCACCAGAATTTCCAAGGTGGACAAAGAAAAATACTCAAAATTAGATTTTTCTATCCTGGTTTGAAGCCAGTGTGAGATACTTGGTGCTTGATGGCAGAGTGAGCCACAGCATGTGTTAACAAGGCCTTATTTGTCTGATCAAATGCAAGATCAGAGTATAAATGGCAAAGGAATGTACAATACCTGTGTTTTGCAGTAGCACACATTATCCAAGTATCTCATGCAAAACATGGATGACAACTACCAGACTGATCTGTAATGACTTAGGAATTCTGGGGATGTTCTAGTGATCCTTTGGAATACTTTGGCAACTGATTTTACTCTCAGGATGCTTCTAAGGTTACAAGGGATCTTCAGCAAGTGCTGGAGAACATTTGGAAGAACTTTGCAACCCACAATTGGGTATTCATGCCCAGCCCTCACAGTCAACAGCAGAAACTAGCCCAGGGCCTTCAACCCTGTGAGAAGCTGCTGGCAGGAAAGACACCAAAACCATATTTAAAACAATGACCCCGTAAAAATTATCCCTAGAACTCTGTTGGGCAAAGCTCTTCAATGGAAAACCCTGATTAAGACTGGGAGCTGCTTGTGCAAGCACAAGCTGAAAGCAGTAATGGTTGTATAGAACAGGTTTGTTATGAATTAATAACCTCTGTCAGCTGTCCCAGGTGGGGCTAGGTCAGGTTGGTGGCCAGCTTTTGGATGTACTGGCACTGAGAGTGACCATTTAAATCCACCCTTTCAGGGATGAGGCAATAAAAGCCAACCTTTATCAGGAGGTGTCGGCACAAGGATTAGGAGAAGATAACCAGGAGAGATATCCAGGGATTTTCCATCACTTGTAATTTTCCCTTTTTTTCAATTCCCTTCTCAGTTTTCTTTGGAGCCTTTTGCCCTGGCCCAGGCTCACCTCCTTTTACATCCAGCAGGTGTCTGCAGTGTCAGTGGAAAGGATATACATGGAGAGAAAACAGGAGGGATGCACACAGTAAGAGGTATTTTAAGTCTATGAAGGAATGAGGAAAAAGGAAGATCAGAAAGTATAACCCCCCCTTAATGTAAAGAGAACAGAACAAGGTAATGGGCTATCAGGTACTGAGATGAACTGGATATAAATGAGAAGAACCATTGACTCCTGGTCATCCACTGACACCTAGTTTGGCCTTTCTATTATTCTTCCACCAGAAAGCACATCTGGGGGACTGAGATAATGGGAGCCACCAACTCCAGTGCCCTGTGACTTACTGATGAGTAAGTCAGAAGTGTCCGACCCGTGACACCAAGCACATTGTGAGACACATGTGCAAAGATCTGAAGCCTCAAGGAGCACCACGTGTGCCACAGGAATTGTAGACCCATAGAACATCTGGGGTTGGAAGGGACCTTCAGAGGTTATCTCGTCTGACTCCCCTGCAATAAGCAAGTGGATCAGGAAGGAGAGAAGTGTACCAGAGGCATTAATGCTGGCACCAGAAGTCATTTTTCCACGTGAAAATGCCCAGCTAAGCCTGGAAATGATCCTTGCATCACACTTCTTGTCTGTGCAACCTCTTCTGCCTGGTAGCATCTCTGTCTGTTGGAGGTGGGAGGCTGGGGCAGGCCTTTTCTGACTCTACATCTCATAAGAAATGCAAGCTTTTAACATGTTCCTGAGCAGCACTAGGGGCTCCTCACTTGCAGCCAACATGGCTCATCTTTTGGAGAGGAAGAGCATCCCATAAAGCCTAATTATCTCCCCAAGGAGAATGAATTTTCCTGAGCTTCTGCAGCCAGTTTTCTGAAACATGAAAATAGAAACATGATGTGACAATCACAGAATAATCAAGTGTCTTTTACACCTGACATTGGGGACATCCCCTAATCCAAGACACAAAAGCTAACATCATAAACCATAATTTCTAAGGGAGATTAATGTCATCCTTTCCTACAACTCTTTTGACAAATTTAATCTCTGTCTGTCTTGAAACAACTCAGGGTTTCTTTTTTAGCCCCACTCCTCCATTTTGAAGGCTATTCTAGGTCTTCACTCCTTGATTCACTCCATTTCTTATTAAGTTTCCCTTCCGAGTAGCCGATGCACCCAATTGATGAGTAGCAACAGTCAATTTCTGAATAGCATTCGTAGTAGCTAAAAAATCTTTTATTAAATCTAAATAACTCTTAGCCCATAAAATACGAACATTCTTTCACTCCATTTCTTATTAAATTTCCCTTCCAAATGGAAGTAGGGTTAATGGAAAGCCATGTTCTTGTACCAGTGCTATCCTTCAGCTGTAATCATTCTGCCCATTCTGGTGTTTGTGCCTTGAAAAGATTCAACACTGAAATCCCTTTTAGTTTTTGCCTTGCCATCTTAACATCCCCTTGGAAGTCTCCATTGCCCTCATCTTCCCCAAAGCCCTTCTTTGTGTCCTCAGCAAAGTCATTGCTCCCTAGGCAAATTCTGAGGTCTTATCTGTGGCCAGTGTGAGGAAGGACTCAAAAGGTCTCCTTGTCTCTGGAGAAAATGATGTGTGTGCTGCACCTTGAACCTCCTTAGTCTCTGCCCAGCTCTATCCTGCACTCCAGTGCCTCTCCCTTCCACTGCCTGATGAGCCACTAAGTTTACAGTCAAGAGTCTTAACTTTGCCATGCATGTCCTGTACAGTCATATTTGCCTCCGTTGCTGTCACTGCTGTTCTCAAGCTCATCTGAATTATTCCTGTTTAAAGATGTGGCCCACTTCAGGATGGTTCATATTTTGCATCATTCACAGATGCCATCAGATGTGCACCTTGCTCCAAGGTCACCAATCCAAATGTTAATCATTGTTAGCCTCAGGAGAGATGCGTGAGGGACGCAGCTCCTCTCCCAAACCCATTACTTTTCCCTGCTTAGCTGGTTCTCTCCCTGTCTCTTACTTCTTGCATTAATTTTCCTCTTCTATACAAACATTCCCTGTGAGGTACCGCAGAAGACCCTTTTGTTAATTCTAGGTGGGCAGTCTGCTGCACATGCCCTTGGCAACACAGGGTGTTACTTCAGAAGATGTTAAGCCAGTCTCACAACATTCATTAAAACTTGACAATTTTCCATTTTGTCCCAGTTCTAGTTTAGCTTTGTGTCCTCCTTTATAATCTGTTCTAAGAGCCCATCAGGATGGCCTGCAACATTGACCACCCCAGTTTTGCAAGAGGACTTCTGTTTGCTGGCCTCCAGCTCCAAAGAGTGTCACAGGACATCATGGACACCCTTACTGTGAGACATGCTCCATCTCTACTATTGACATCCTTCTAAATCGCCCCCTAAAAGGTCCTCGTAGAGTTACAGTGGGGTCCACTGGTTTTTAGCCCAGTGGAATTTCTTACTTGGTGCATGGATAGAAGTGATCAAGCTGCACACCTCCCTACTCAGAGCCAGGAGCAAAGATGCTCAGTTAAATAAGCCCTGTTCTCTATTTTCCCATCAGAAAGCCATGCCGTTAGGAAGGAGTTTCTCTTTGATTCTGAAAGGAAGATGTTCATTAGGCCAGGTTGGATGTAGCCTTGGGTAGTGTGGTTTAGTGTGAGGTGTCCCTGCCCATGGCAGAGGGGTTGGAACTGGGTGATCTTAAGGCCCTTTCCAACCCTGACTAAAGAAGTGAAACAACTTACCATTTTTGGAAATGTTCTGTAGGTCTCTGTGACTACAGTGGTTTCTGCTCCATAGGTGTAGGTACAGAGAGTCTGTCCAGCCCCTGAAAGGAATCAAGGAAGAGCAAGCTGTTAAACTCACCTGATACTTGTTAAAATACAGCTGATCTTAAAACCAAAGCATGTTCTCTGAACAGCTCTGTGCCCCAGTTATGTATATACTTCTGTTTCACCATCTCCCTTTTTTGGGGTCATCAGTCTTTCAGATCTTGAACAGGGTGGCCTAAAATGGAAGCTGTAAGTGGATGGGGAGCTTCTTTGAAAATGTTCCATCCAGGATGCTTTTAACCTGGTCTCTCAAATGAGGATTTACAAATCCTTTTTGTCATA